>NC_134571.1:135923593-136229514 GCF_050947875.1 Dermacentor variabilis
ACAGAGCTCTCTCGAGGCCCTGTAATGGGGGTTTTGCCCTTTCTGAAGCTAGTTAGTTAGTTAGTTAAATGTGGGTTTAATGGCGCAAAAGCGGCTAAGGCTATGCAGCGCCAAACACGAGGTGTTCTAAAAAACAGTTTATAAAGTGAAAGACTATGTTAATAATCTATATTTTATGTAAAAATCCAGTGTCGTCTAAAAATTTACGCACGTCACCTAATGGGACTAGTGGATCATCGCCTAAAATTAGAGCAGGGTGTAACGGTATGTGCAGTTGATATAATTTGTGCAAAAGTGCTCGTCTGTGTATTTCAATCTGCGTACATGTGAGTAATATGTGTATAACTGTTAGTGGCTGTTGACATTTCTCGCATGTTGGTGTGTCTTCTTTCCTAAGTAAGTAATTGTGTGTGATGTGTGTGTGTCCAATGCGTAGTCGGCATAAAACTACTTCGATGAACCGCTCCTGATGATAGCATGACTTCCACTCCCCAACTATGGGTTTCCTGAGATGTAGCTTGTTGTCGGAACAGCGGTCCCATTCGCGTTGCCATTTTACCGTTAAGGCTTTTCTAATTGCGCGGATGCTATCTTTATATGGGAGTGTTGTGTATGTAATGTCTTTGTGTGCTGCCATCAATGCATATGTATCAGCTGCTTCGTTACCCGGTATCCCAACATGGCTTGGGACCCAGCAGAAACGAATTGTCCTCCCGTATTCGTTAAAAACCACCATGTTTAAAATGTCTCCAATCAGGGGTTCACAGTCAGATTTTAGATGTAGTGCCTTCAGTGTGCTTAAAGAATCTGTGTATATGACTGCATTTTTGTGTTTATCAGCGATAATTTTTTTCACAACAACCCATATTGCGAAAACTTCGGCCGTGAAAACAGAGGCGTGTTGTGGCAATCGGATACTTTTTTCCCAATTTTCCGTTATGACCCCCACACCCACGTGTTCTTTCGTTTTGGAGCCATCAGTGTAATATTGCACGCTATTTTGATATTTGTCCTGAAGTTCACGGAATTCTTGTGTAATGTGTTCGCGTGGGGTGTCTTTCTTCTTTAAATGTGTCAATGTCCAGTCACATAACGGTTCAAAATCGTACCATGGGGGCAAACGCTGTGGCTTTCTGGCAATGATGATGATGATGTGTGTGGGTTAGTGGCGCAAGGGCCAGATATGGCCAGAGAGCGCCATGTCCGTGTTAATTTGTTTGCAGTGAAATCATGAGTACTAAGAAGTTGGTGTGCCGTGGCTGTAGAAGGGCCTTAAAAATGGTAGCGCTAAAGTGCGTAAAATCTGTATAATAAGATTATGGCGATGACTTATGAAGTGTACTATGAACAATAAGACAATTAAAAAGAATGATATGATGTCTAAAGATATATCAGGTTATATAAGATATGCTAGAGCACTAATGCCTCCTTAGAGCCCTTGAGACACAAGGGCCTGGAGGCATGTGCTATTTAAAACAATTATCGCAGCGGCATCCTCTGGAGCGAGGATGCTCTACGAATTTAATGGGCTTATGACGTGTAGAACTACATCTTTTAAGAAGTCGAGGACTGCCTTGGTATTAAAAAGCGGTTCATGACCAAGAAACATAGCCGGGTGCAGAGGGATGTAATAACGGTATGCTAGCGGAAAATGTTTCTTTCTTTCAGGTTCGGCTTTCCGACACTCCAAGAGGACATGGAGGACGGTCAGCCTCTCACCGCATCTACCACAGGTTGGAGGATCGTTTCCCGTGAGTAAAAAGTTGTGGGTCCCAAATGTGTGTCCTATTCTGAGGCGACAGAATAGGACTTCTGTTCGCCGCGATTTTGTTGGGGAGGGCCAAAAACCTAACCGGGGCTTTATAACGTGCAGTTTGTTATTTGTTTGCGCGTCCCACGTGCACTGCCAGTGACTTCGCAGTTTATTTCGTACGAAAGGCCTCAGGTCTGTGACAGGCACATCAGCGGTAGGGTTAACAGCTTGCGATGTGATTGACGTGGCCATCTCGTCTGCGAGAACGTTGCCTTCGATTCCCCTATGGCCAGGGACCCAGCATATTATGATATTCTGGTTAAATGAGTACGCTTTACATAATGCCGAATACAGTTCATTGAATACGGGATTTTTATGTTTGTAGAGTGACTTTAAGGCCTTCACGACGCTTAGAGAGTCTGTATAGATCGCTGCTTTTGAAAGTTTTGATCTTCTTATATGCTTCACGGCAGAGAGTAATGCGTAGGCCTCGGCCGTAAAGATGCTTGTTTCGGGATGCAGTACATCGGATTCCGAAAAGGATGGGCCGACTGCTGCATAGGATACCCCGGCATTAGACTTCGAAGCGTCTGTGTAGAAATCTGCGCAGGAGTGCTTGTACTGTAGTTCTAGGAAATGCATTCTGATTTCGATCTCTGGTGCGTGTTTTGTTATTTCTAAAAAGGATATGTCACATTCTATGACCTGCCACTCCCAAGGCGGTAACAACTTGGTTGGATGCATTAGGCGAAGCTCGAGGAGTGGGACATGTATCTCATCACTAAGCTCCCTCACTCGAAGCGAGAAAGGCTTTCTTACAGAAGGACGATTATGGAATAGTGTAGTGCAGGTCATATCGTTAACAGTGTTAAAACATGGATGTTGATGATTGGAGTGTATTTTTAGGAAATATGTAAGGCTTATGTAACTTCTCTGTAGATGGAGCGACCATTCATTTGATTCCGCGTATAAGCTTTCAATCGGGCTTGTTCTGAAAGCACCAGTGGCTAAGCGGATACCTAGATGGTGGATAGGATCTAGGATCTTTAGTGCGCTCGGAGCGGCAGAGTTATATACGACGGCACCATAGTCCAATCGTGATCGAATTAGGCTCTTATAAACATTCATCAGACACTTCCTGTCGCTACCCCATGTTGAGTGGGATAGAATTTTAAGTAGGTTCATTGTCCTTAGACATTTTTCTTTAAGATATTTAATGTGCTGTATAAAAGTAAGCTTGGAGTCTAGTATAATACCTAAAAATTTGTGTTCTTTGTTTATGGGTATTTGATGTCCACACAGTTGAACACACGGATCTGGAACCAGGCCTCTCTTTCTAGTAAAAAGAACACAAGTGCTTTTGTGGGGGTTGATCTTAAATCCGTTTTCGTCAGCCCACTTGGAAACCTTGTTCAGGCCCTGCTGTACCTGTCTCTCACATACTGCGAGGTTGCAGGATTTAAAGCCTATTTGTATATCGTCGACGTATACGGAATAAAAAATGGCCGGTGGCAGTGAAGCACGTAGTGTGTTCATCTTAACAATAAAAAGAGTGCAGCTTAGCACACCTCCCTGGGGTACACCAGTTTCCTGCGTAAAAGGACGTGACAGTGCATTACCGACTTTTACTCGGAAGGTACGATTGGACAAATAGCTTTCTATTAGGGCGAGCATATTGCCACGGATGCCCATTCCCGACAAGTCTCTCAAGATTCCGTAGCGCCACGTTGTGTCGTACGCCTTCTCCATATCTAGGAACACGGATAGGAAATATTGCTTATATAGAAAGGCGTCGCGAATGTTTCCCTCAATGCGCACAAGGTGATCAATTGTGGACCACCCTTCCCTGAAGCCACACTGAAAGGGATCAAGCATTTGGTTTAATTCCAGGAAATGTATGAGCCGCCGATTAACCATTTTCTCAAACAGCTTACAAATGCAACTTGTGAGGGCTATCGGGCGGTAACTTGACGCCAACGAAGGATCTTTACCTTGCTTCAGAATGGGAATCACAATCGCTTCTCTCCATGCAAGTGGAAGATACCCAGCAGCCCAAATAGTGTTAAAAAGTGCAAGTAAAGTCAATTGTGTATCAGTGTGTACGTTCTTAATTATGTCGTACATAATTCTGTCAGGTCCTGGTGCAGAGCTCTTGCATGTGATCAAGGCAGCTCTTAGCTCGGCAATGCTAAAGGGACGGTTGTAAGGCTCATTCTCTCGACCTTTTCTTGTTAATGGCTTACGTTCTTCTGTTTCTTTGTATTTGAGAAAGGATTGTGTATAATTTGTTGGACTTGACACGCTCTCAAAATATTCCCCAAGTGAGTCTGCCTGGTCTTGCAGTGTATCTCCCTGTGTGTTTACCAGGGGGAGTGCATGTGTTTGCCGCCCTCTAATCCTTTTTACTCTATTCCAGGCTTTGGCCTCATCCCTGAACGAGTTAATACTTGATAAAAACTTGTGCCAGCTTTCTCTTCTGGCCTGTCGGCGGGTTCGCCTGCCTTGGGATTTTACTTGCTTAAAGTTGACTAGATTCTCTGCAGTGGGAGAAGCGCGTAGCAACCCCCACGCTTTGTTTTGTTTCTTACGAGCGATCCTGCAGTCTTCGTTCCACCAAGGGACCCGCCGTTTACATGCCAAGCCATTTACTTCTGATATGCATTTAGATGCAATATCTATAATGAAGGCTGTGAGATACTGCGCAGCAGCATCAATTCCTAAACAAGACATGTCATTCCATGAGATATTAGTTAAGTTTCGGAACTTCTCCCAGTCGGCTGTATCGATCTTCCACCTAGGAGCCTGTGGTAGACATTCTTTTTCTTTACGTGTTTTTAGCAGTATGGGGAAGTGGTCGCTTCCGTAAGGATTCTTGGTGACTTCCCATTCGAGTTCAGACAGTATACAAGGGGAAACTAGGCTGAGGTCAATTGAAGAAAATGTTCTGTTTGCGAGAGAATAATATGTGGGTGTCTTCTTATTCAGCAGACACGCATCGGACGAAAAAAGAAATTGTTCAACGAGGCGACCTCGCGCATCGATACGAGAGTCTCCCCACAGGCTGCAGTGCGCATTGAGATCGCCAAGAACAACATAGGGTTCTGGCAATTGATCTATAAAGGACTGAAATTCATGTTTGTTTAGTTGGTAATGCGGGGGTATGTAAAGCGAGCAAATGGTGATGAGTTTGTTTAGTAGGACAGCTCGAACCGCCACTGCTTCAAGGGGCGTTTGTAGCTGTAAAGGTTGGCACGCTATATTTCTATGAGTGACTATGGCAACACCGCCCGATGATGCGACGGCATCATCGCGATCTTTGCGAAAAGTTAGATACTGTCGAAGAAAGTTTGTGTGTTTGTTTTTTAAATGTGTTTCCTATAAACACAGCACTTTTGGATTGTGTTTTTGTATAAGTTCCTGCACATCATCAAGGTTTCTGAGAAGACCTCTGACGTTCCATTGAATTATTTGTGTATCCATATTGGGAGTTAATATGTGCTGTGTGTACAGAAACAGAAGTAGTGATTATGGAAATTACAGTGATTAAATTACAGAGCCCTTTCGAGGCCCTGTAACGGGAGTTTTGCTCTTTCTGGAGCGTTCGAGGGAGCCTCGCCGCTCCTTAGGCGCTTGGCGCGCCGTGGGGATAGGTGTTGTGTCCATTGCCTCTTGTGAGGCGCCGGACACGTGCGCTTGCGAGCGAGAAGTTATCAGGGAGAGTCCCGCCTTGGAGGGCAAGACCGCTGCGCCCACCAGCCCGGAGGTCGTTGGGGCTCCCTGGGGGATTTGGCTGCGCCGGCCGTTGCCAGCGCTGGAGGGGACCTGGGAGGTTGAGGCAGCCTCGGCTGCGCCCACCTTCGGGATCGATGGTCCCTTCTCCACGGTTGACGGAGCAGCGCTAGCTGCAACCGCCGCAGGGGCAGACGGCGTAACTGCCGACTCACTGCTTGTGGGTCGGACAGCCGCCGGAGGCCGTTGTGACGCTGCCCCCTGACGCGCCACTTCGGCAAAGCTTTTCTTGGGCAGGTATGAAACCCGCCTGCGTGCCTCTTTGAAAGTGATATTTTCCTTGACTTTAATTGTAACAATTTCCTTTTCTTTCTTCCAGGATGGGCACGACCGCGAGTACGCGGCGTGCTCCCCATCGCAGTTTACACAGCGGAGAGGGTTCTCACAGGTTTCAGTGGTGTGTTCTTTGGCACTGCATTTAGCACAAGTTTGGCGGCCTCGGCAGCTCTGCGAGCTGTGGCCGAAGCGCTGGCATTTGAAACATCGGAGTGGATTAGGCACGTAAGGCCTGACACGGAGCTTTATGTACCCGGCCTCGATTGATTCGGGCAGGACACTTGAATTGAAGGTGAGAATTAGGTGTTTGGTTGGAATTTCTTTACCATCGCGCCTCATCTTTATTCTTTTCACATTAACAACATTTTGCTCATTGAAGCCCTCTAGGAGCTCTGCCTCTGTCAGCTGAAGCAGGTCATCATCTGAGACAACGCCGCGTGCAGTGTTCATAGTGCGGTGTGGAGTCACTGTCACTTGAAAGTCACCAAAAGACACTAGATTAGGTAGCTTTTCGTATTGTTTCAGGTCACGGAGCTCCAAAAGGAGATCTCCACTTGCCATCCTTGATGCCTTGTAACCTGGACCAAGAGCCTCAGTTAAAGACTTAGAAACTAGAAATGGGGAGATTGTGCGTACTTGTTTATCTGGCTTTTCTGAATGAACTACGTGAAATCGTGGGAAGTTGGGTCTTTGTCGTCCAAAAAACTGAAATACATCTTCGGTGCGCCCTCTTTTCTGAGGGCGATCAGGAAGCGGAGGGAAAGGGGTTGCCATAAAGGGATTGAATTTTCGGCAATAACGCCAACCACCCACCGTGGAGCCCTACAAGGGGACGTTACAGGGACTGTAAAAAGCAGGTCCCGTAAGCGACAGCTGTACGTTATCACTATAACCAAATATGAGATAACCTAGGTTGGCTATTCACACAAGGTTAACCCTTGCTGCCTGGAAAATTGGAAGTGAGCGGAAGCTAGGAGAAGACAGGAAAGATGGAAAGTGAGGGAAAGACGAAGGTTGGAGGGAGAGTGAGAGACAGGAAAAGGCAACTACCGATTACCCCCGGGTGGGTCAGTCCGGGGGTGCCGTCTACGTGAAGCGGAGGCCAAAGAGGCGTGTTGCCTCCGCCGGGGGGCCTTAAAGGTCCGAACACCCGGCATCGGCTCAACCTCCAGGATCCCCCTTTCCCCGGACACGGCTAAGCCGCGCACGGCTACACGCGGGAGGGTCCAACCCTCGTGTGCTCGGGTACGTGGTGTCGCAACACACCAAACGCCTGCTTACGCAGACGCCCCTGCGGGTGGCTTTCTGGCAACCTCGAGGACTTCGCAAGGAATGTCGTAATCCCGGACATATTCCTCATATCGCAGGACAAGCGGTTTGATCATGTTCGGTTTATTTGTATAGTGTAGGCGTGAGTTGCATTGTGTGAGGATGTAGTAGCATATGTGTTGTGGTGATGACTGAATTCTTAGTACGTAGGAAAAAGTGAGGAATGCTCTGCGGTGCTGTAAGGAGGGTTCATTACACTCGACGTATAAACTTGGAATAGGTGAAGTTCGGTAGGCACCACTTGCCAGTCGCAGTCCAAGGTTATGTACCGGGTCAAGTCGTTGGGTGTAGGACTGTCTGGCTGAGCCGTAAACCACGGAGCCGTAGTCTAAAAGGCTACGCACAAGAGACCGGTAAACTCGTAAAAGGCACGTTCGGTCGGAACCCCAGTGCTTATGAGACAGAATTTTAAGGATATTTAGAGATTTATTTGCTTTAATCTTCAGTGCTTTTATGTGAGTTAGGAAGTTAAGTTTGGTGTCAAAGGTTACTCCTAAAAACTTATGGTCTTGTTTCACCGGCAGTATGGTTTCGTTCAATTTTAGGACTGGATGGCTGTGTAGCCCTCGTTTCTGAGAGAACAAAACAGTAACTGTTTTCTGTGTGGAGAAACGGAAACCATTTTTGTTAGCCCATTGTGTAAGGTTATTAATTGTTATCTGGAGCTGCCTCTCACAGGTTACCAAATTTGAGGCACGGCAAGCCACTTGGAGATCGTCTACGTATAAGGAGTGCATAAGAGACGACGGTATGATCTTATTAACTGTGTTCATTTTTACTATAAAAAGTGTCGTGCTGAGAACACAGCCTTGTGGAACAATATTTTCCTGTTTAAATGTATGAGATAGTACTGAGCCCAGACGTACCTGAAATATTCTATTACTCATAAAATCAGCTAGGCAGTTCAGCATTTTACCCCGGATGCCGAGGTCAGCCAGGTCTTTTAAAATTCCATATCTCCATGTGGTATCGTAGGCTTTCTCTAAATCGAAGAAAACTGCTAGACAGTGTTGTTTGTGTAAAAATGCATATCGAATTTCATGTTCTAGACGGACAAGATGGTCAATGGTTGAACAACCCTTTTTATATCCACACTGATGGGGGTCAATAAGGTTTCTTGATTCTAAAATAAATGAAAGTCTTATGTTGATGATGCTTTCATATGATTTTGCCAAACAGCTCGTGAGGGCAATGGGTCTGTAGCTGCGTGCGGATGTGGGGGATTTATCGGCTTTTAGAAATGGCACTACTATTGCCTTTTTCCATTCTTCCGGCATTATGCCAGATTCCCAGATTAAGTTAAAAAATTTAAGGAGAGCGTTTACAGATGCCTGAGACAGATGAGCCAGCATGGCGTAGTGAATGCGGTCGTGACCTGGCGCTGTGTTTTTCCCTGCAGAAAGAACTCTGTTTATTTCTTGTTGTGTGAGGGGGGAATTGTATGGTTCATTTGATGCACCAGTTGTGGGCAGCTTCTGTTTTTCAGCAGACTGTTTGTATTGTAAAAATTCCTTTGTATAATTCCCTGAACTGGATACATCACGGAAATGTTCTCCAAGTATATCGGCCTGTTCTTGTATTGTTGTTTGTGTGCCTGGACTTGTAAGTAACGGTATTGTGTAAGATGAGTACTGTCCTCTAAATTTCCTCACCTGGTCCCACATTCGTTTCGATGTTACCGTACTATTAATTGAGGAGATGTATTTTTGCCATGATGATTTTTCAGCATGTCTTCGAATGAAACGTGCTTTGGCTCGTTTGAAGTTTAACAGGTTGCTATAGGTGGGGTACCTCCGTAGGATTCCCCAGGCCTTATTTTGTTCTTTTTTAGCGTCGGTACACTCCTTCGTCCACCAGGGGTTTAGCTTTTTGTGCACTATACCCGATGACAGGGGTATGGCCTTTTCTGCCGCACAAATTATAACTTCGGTGATTTTTTGATTAAGTTCGTCAATACTAAGCCCTGGCGAAAAGACATTTTCCACTTTTGCGTTTTCCATAAAAACCTGCCAGTCAGCAAGCTGTATTTTCCAACGGCGTGGTCTTGTTACTAATGTTTGTGGTGATGGTAGGAGTTTGATGAGAGCGGGTAAGTGATCGCTACCATATGAGGTGTCGAGAGCTTCCCATTTAAAATCAGCGAATAGAGAGGGTGAACAAAAAGCTAAATCTAAACAACTAAAAGTGCGGGAAGTCGGTGAAAAATAAGTTGGCGCACCTGAGTTTAAAAGACAGATATCGTTTGACAGAATAAAATCTTCAACGAGTTGCCCTCTTTGGTCAGTTTTGACACTGCCCCAAAGAGTACAATGAGCATTAAAATCGCCTACTAAACAAATGGTTCCGGTAATTGTTCTGTTAAGTTTTCTAACTGTTTAGTAGTGAAGTGGGTGTGAAGTGGAATATACAGTGAACAAATGGTGATGGTTTTATAAGATAGAATGGTGACAGCTACGGCTTCTAAGGATGTATTCAATTGGACATTTCGGGTAGGAGTGCCGCCCTGCACGACTATAGTCACTCCGCCGGACAAACGGGTGGAACATTCGCGGTCCCTTCGGACAACGGTGAAACCTTTGAGAATTTGACTATTTTTCGCGCCGAGATTCGTTTCCTGAAGACATACAGCAACTGGTGAAAAGATGTTGATGATGTCTTTGATGTCACCTAAATTGTGTATGAGACCTCTACAATTCCAATGGATAATAAAAGCCATTTTGAAATTGAAAGGTAAGAATTGGCACTATGGAATGAATAAGAGGTGAGATGTTAGGTGACATGGAATTCAAAAGGCTTATACAAATGAGCGATAACCTTTAGGTTATCGCTTTCTTAATCTGAGTTGTTATTGGGATTTTGTCCCGCTTACCGCGCTCAAGAGAGCGCATGTCCTTTGGTGTCAATGACACCGGGGTTTTTGCGTCGACCTCCATCGCTCTCTCTGAGGCGCTGGAGGATCGAGAGTTAGGCGCCGAGACACGTGTCTCGGGCCTTGGGGTTCGCTTGATCTTAGGGCCCTGCGGGAGTGGTGTCTGCAGGGCGTTTGAAGAGGATGGAGCAGCGTCGGCTGCTTCCACCACGGGGGCGGGAGGGGTCACTGCGGGACCACTGCGCGTGGGCTCGGAGGACTCCAGAGGCCTCTGTGACGCTGCCCCCATCTGCGTCACATCGGCGTAACTTCTTCGCGGAAGGTACGACAGCCGCTTTCTAGCTTCATAGAACGAGATTTTTTCTTTGACTGTTAAAGCAATTACTTCTTTTTCTTTTTTCCAGCAAGGGCAGGACCGCGAATAAGCGGGATGATCTCCCTTGCAGTTGACACAAAGTGGAGAGGAGGTGCAATTGTCAGTTTGGTGATCGTTCGAACTGCATTTAGCACAAGTATTTCGTCCTCGACATGCATGCGAAGCATGTCCAAACCTTTGGCATTTGAAACATCGTCTGGGGTTCGGAATATATGGTCTAACATTTACCTTTACATAACCTGCATCCAGCGAGGTAGGCATTACACTCGTTCCAAAGGTGAGTATTACATGTTTTGTGGGGATTTCTTGGTCGTTCCTGCGGATGACAATTCTTTGTACTTTGGTAACATTTTGTTCCTGGAAACCTTCCAGCAGTTCTTCGTCGTTTAAGCCAATAAAATCTTCCTCTGATATTACACCCCTGCTTGTATTTAATGTTCTGTGCGGTGAAATTGTCACTGTTGCGTTACCAATACTGGTAAGTTCTGTGAGCTTTTGCGCTTGGTCTTTGTCATTGAGTTCTAGGAGGAGGTCCCCGCTAGACATTTTTGAAGCTTTGTATGTGGGTCCGATTTTTTCTTTTAGACACTTGGCCACTAGGAATGGAGAGAGCTTTCTCACTGGTACATTGTTTTCGCTGTGCAGTACATAGAACTTAGGAAATGATGGAACATTGCTCCGAAAAGAGAACTGGAACGTTGCTTCTGTGCGGCATCTTTTCAGACGCCGATCGTAGAGAATAGAGGTTTGCGCTGCCATGAGAAAAATGTGTATGTTCGGCAACAGCGCCGACCGCCCACCACGGAGCCCAACGAGGGGACGCGGCAGAGCTTGTGTACAAGCCTGCACGACGCCAGCCGTACGCCGTCACTATAACCCAATATGGTGTACCCAAGGTAGGATATCCACACAAGGTTAACCCTTGCCGCCGTGGAGAAAGGAAGCAAATGGAAGAGAGAAGAAGACAGGAAAGATAAAAAAGTGAGAGATAAAGACTAAGATTTGGGGAGAAAGAGACAGGAAGAGGCGACTACCGATTTCCCCGGGTGGGTCAGTCCGGGGGTGCCGTCTACGTGAAGCCGAGGCCAAAGGGGTGTGTTGCCGCCACCAAGGGGCCGTAAAGGTCCAAACACCCGGCATTGGCTCAACCCCCAGGATCCCCTTTTCCCCGGACACGGCTAAGCCGCGCACGGCTACACGCGGGAGGGTCCAACCCTCGTGTGCTCGGGTACGTGGTGTCGCAACACACCAAACGCCTGCTTACGCAGACGCCCCTGCGGGGACACACCAAATGCCTGGTGACGCAGACGCCCCTGCGGGGAAATATTTTTGAACAGTTCTGTTAGTGCCCACGCAACAATGGTTGCTTTTATACTGTCAAATGCTCATATTCTGCGGCCTAAAGCTCATGGCACGGTGCGAAAACGCGCACGCGGCGAAAGCGAAAGTGCGCGGACAAGCATGCAGACGCGCAGTCGGTCGCTGCGAATCTGTGCGATCGCTGCATTGAGACTTCATTCTATTACGCTCCATTTAGTTATACAAACACTATAAGAATATATTTCAGATAGTTTGCTCTGAGCGTTTACCTACCTTTCACGCAAGAAGCCGGTTCGGGAGACTCCATCGCGGCGACCGCGCGCAGTAGCGTTCAGTGTACGTATTCGGTAAAGAGATAGCGTCTGTAAACGATTCTGTGCTTTCAGTTTGTCCAAGATTATTATTTAGACAGTAAAAAACTCTCCTTTCGAAAGTACTGACAGAAATGTCCGGGAGAGCTCGCACGTGGTGTTTTCAGTGAGCGCTGACAGCAAAACCTATGACGAGCGCGCCGCGTGATCCCTCATACTCCGCCAGTGAGTCGTAATCCGATAGATGGCGACTCCGTAGTCCCTCGCTGCCAATACTGTCTCGAAGAGCTTCATTTCGAGTACGTTCTTTTGGGCAAATTTCAAACTGATAACTTGGAGGATCGCTTTGGAAAGTACTGGCAAATGTCTGGTGCCAATTACCACGTGTCTATAAGGCAGATATGTGAATCTGAAGACAAATTGCATTTGCAGAAGGTTCTGGACCTGCCAGATTTGGACATGCTACTACCACCGAGCGCGAGCACGTTGGAGACAAGTGTAAATTCAGGAAGCGGCCAGCTTCACGTCACTGTGACCGACTCTGACATTGGGAAAAAAACGTCAAGGCTACCAGCAATAACCTATGTTGCCGGCTGTTGTGCCCATGCAGCTCTAAAAAAGTTGACATGCGCATCTTGCAGTGAAAGCCTTGTGATGCAAGACGTCGATAGATGATCCTGAGAATGCATTAATCACGAAGATGACGAGGGGTGGCCTGAAGTTTTCACGAGCACTTGTAGTTAATGCTGTACTCTTTACTGAAATTATATTGGACAAGCTCAGGACACCAGAATATGCCGTACGATTTTTCAGCCTTCCTAGGCAGAAGAATACTCTTGCCGGCCTTGTGTTCGCTACCCTTCAAGACTTCAAGAGTATGTAGATGAGTGTGATTTCGGTCTTCCTGCACAGGAAGTAATGGGGCATGTTGTAAGTGCTGCAGCGAATACACTGTTGAACAACTTGTGCCGCACAGAGAATGACAAATTACGCAACGCCAAGAACGACCGAAAATTGCAGACCTTGAAGGCCTGAGATATGTTTCTCATTATTTATTTTTTATTCATGAAGCTCTGTTTTGTGAAAGATGTACGTATGTTTGTGTTGACAGAACCCTTGTAAAAAGAAACCTGTGGCGTAGCTAGGATTTATTTGCCTACATTATGTGGGGATTTTGGGAATTCGACGCGCATTGCGCGGGCGCATTTCACCTATGTTCTGTAATCCTTAAGCCACACCGTCCTCGTTCCGAACCAGTTGTCAACGGTGGCGCTCCACTCGCGGTGGTTCGCGGTGAGGGCGGAGCTAGTGACGTCACGAAGTGGCACTGGTGGCTACTGCCGTGACGGTAGCGTGTCTCTTGCTGCGTGGGACGGCGCCCGGTACGTACACGCTTCCTCTCGTCCGCCGACACCTTCGTGACTAGGACTGAGCTCACGCACGGGGCATTTGCCCGTGCGGGGAGCACGTACCTCGTGTTGATCCTATCCCGACGCTAAGCCAAAGAACGGGTGCCTAGTGCTCGCGCGAGGTCGTACCACGCCGAGCCGCACTTACCGGAGGCCCAAGCCGAAGGAGATTGCCCGACCTCTCGCGAGTTGGCCTATCGGTTATCGCGAGAGCAAGTAGCATAGCCGCCGGGACTGTTCCTAGCGGCATGCCCCAGCTTGAGCCTGTGCTCTCGCAGCGACGTGCTATAGGCGCCCCTGACTGTATTTTCCGCCCTTGGTGCGGGACCCCTTTGGTTCCCCGCCGTCCCGGGACCGGGCGTTCGTGCAGTGTCGGGTGCCGTTGGTGACAATAAACGGTTTCCGTTAACTTAGCGCTATACTGTGTTCTTGCGTGCGTCGCTCGGTAGCCCCTTGTGGCCTGAGCTCGCGCGCAGCGGCGCTCGAGGTTGACGGCTGACGCGGCCCTGTGGCTCGCCAAGCTCGAACCCGCGGTGGTTGGTACTCCTGTGAGACCCTCTAAGACCCCACACTGGCGCCCAACGTGGGGCCTTGTGGGGACAGTGTGGGGACCCGAAGAGCCCACAATTATCAAAATTTAAACCCTGAATTTTTGCCAATTCAAATGTTAGCGTTTGAGTGTATTGTGTTACCTGTTTATGATTGGAACTCTCCATGTTACCGCAATACATTAATTGGATGTTTTCCTTCAGGACTTAAGAAGGCCTTTCTTTCTTTAACTTACTTTTCACCATTATCTGAGCATTTTATGAAGACCAAAAAGGCCTGCAAGCAAGGCAGGTGGAAATAAAAGAAACAGAAATGGTACAACAAAGACGGAAGCTTATTATATTTGACAACTAGTTGTGCGTGACCCTATAATGATAAAATTTTCACCAATAAAATGAACCTCGATATTCGTGTGTCTAGCGAAGACTGCTTTACGCAATGCAAGAGTGAGAATGATAATTGTATATGGAAGATTTAAAACGTTTGTTTCTGAATGCAGTTCTTACCATTTGTGAATAAAGTATATTATGTCTCTACAATTTGCAGTTTTCCTTTTTCTTTCCGTCTAAGGTTAAAGTAACTAAGCAGCATGCAGTTTGCTTGTTCTAGCACCCAACAAACATCACGAGGACAATAAGGCAGGTCATGGTGCGATACACGCAAAAAACAATGTCGCGAGTCAAGTAATCTAAGGAAGGTATGAAAGAATGTTGCTTTCTATGGTGGTGTTGACTGCGGTGAACCGGCGGCTCCCCCTTTTATTTTGCGTCAGCTATACATGTCTTGCTTTGGAGCCGAAGCATATGCATTTATAGGTTGCTGTCACTTTAAGGACAGCGCTAATTTTCCGAAGCCATAGTATCCACGACACGCAAAGAGACATCCTGCAAGCGCAACGAACCTAGGCACCGAGACGCCGAAGGCGTCTACTGTCAGGCCCATCCGAATAGCGTGAAGTCACACCGGCGTGCGGAGGCCTTATGTTTTTTAACGCGATAGCGTTAAGGAGCTCGTGTCGCAGAAAAGCCGGTGTCGTCGGCGTCGGGTGTCGGCGTCCGCGGCGTTGGCCGTGAGCGATAAATCATGGCAGGCACTTCATAAATAAAAAGCAACTTCCAAGATGGGCTGGGTGGGAATCGAACCAGGGTCTCCGGAGTGTGAGATGGAGACGCTACCACTCAGCCACGAGTTCGATGCTTGAAACCGGTACAAACGCGCTTTTAGTGAACGCGGTGTTGCCTTAAAAACGTGCCGTACAATGTTATACTGCGGTGTATATCGGTAATTATGAGCACGTAACTTACAGAAGTCGCATTTACACGAATAGCGAAGTACGTTTCCGCTACATTTCTTCTGCGCTTACCGCACACGCAGAGCCATCTTGCGGCAAACACAGAAGACCCCTCCTCTCAATGTACGGCGCTGCCCCGACAGGTGGCGCGCCATGCGCGCATTGGGGCTCTGCTGTACGCGGACCGGTGCCAGGCGCGTTGCGGCCCCGACTCCCTCTCCCCTGGCGACGCTTCGCCGTGCTCCCACGCGGGTTGCAGAATCAAGCGCCGTTCCTTTCTTTAGATTACTATCTGTCTATCTCTCTGCCCGTGCCGATCACGACGTTTGGCTGGCGTAGATCGTTTCCCCCTCCGAGACACCGAGTTCTTTGGTTCGTTCCGTTTGCTCAGGCGCACGTTTCGTTGCCGCGCAGAACGCTGCGTTGCTCGACGCTCTCCGTGTGATAGGTGGGCGCGAAGTCCGATGCGGGGCGCCTCGTAAGTGATCCCTGCGCCGTAGCGCTTTGTCTTGCACCCCTTGGCGGGTCGATGGGAACGCTGTCGCGTTCCACTCTTGAAGGCGAAGCTTAAGCGTCCTCCAATTTTTTTGTATGTGGCTTTGGCCAGAGCCAGTGCAGCGCGCCTAGCATTGTAGTGGATCAACCACACCACCCCACCACGCCCAGACGAATGGTCCATGACTACAGAAAATTGAACGAGAAAACCATCAATCCGACTTACCCGATGCCAATCATGGAAGATGTAATTGACATCATGAGGGACGGTTCAAAGTACTTGACTATCTTGGACGTAAAGTCGGCCATTCTCACGGTGCGAGTGAAGCCTGGCGACATTCACAAAACCGCGTTCGTAACGCCAGACGGAAAATACGAGTACCTACGAATGGCCTTCGGATTTTGCAAGGCTCCGCAGACCATGCAGCAAATAATGCGCAACACGTTTGATGGCTTGAAGGGAACATCCACTTACATGGACGACGTCGGCCAGGGAGCAGCTACGGTCCCTGAAGCGCTGTCATTATTCGACGAGGCGCTGAATAAGGTCGTCGTCAACGGTTTGAAAATGGACATAGGAAGTGTCAGATTGTCCGAAACCGAGTCTCATTTCTGGTCTACGTTATCTTCGCAGACGGTCGAACCATAAACGAGGCGAGAGTCGCAGCCGTGGACAAGTTTGAGCCTGAGAGAAGCGCGAAGAAGTTGTATTCGTTTCTGCAATTTGCTAACCATTACCGCAATACATACCAGAGTTTTCGAAACTCACACACCCACTACGTCAACTGGTCTCGAAGGATGAGCCATTCATGTGGACGAGAGTACACCAGGAAATCGTGAAAGATCAAGAGCGCTTAAGAATCCTCCGCTAATGGCAAACTTCTGTTCAGACTGCCCAACGCAAGTACACGTCGACGCATCACAAACCGGACTCGGAGCGATACTGACCCAAACCCAAGAAGGAAGAGAACGAGCCATGAGAATACGCAAGTCGATCTCTGAACAAGCATGACAGAGGTCCGCACTCGAACATGCTGGAATGTATGGCTCTGCACTGGGCCGTCACGGAGAAATTCTCCATCTACCTGCGTGGTAGCCCGCGATTCACCGTCTACTCGGACAACTTCGTCTGTCCTACCTAGTTGAAAAGGGGGCGAAGAACCGGCGATTCGCGAGATGGACACTCGATCTCGCAGAATAGAGCTTCGTTGTCAAGGACGGGCCAGGACGGCGATGATCTCTGGAGACTGGCAGCGGATCCAGAACCCAGCGAAGACGAAACGACTACTAACGATTTAACTTGCGTCGCCGTGATAGTGAGCAAACACAGTGGCATTCGCGAGTTTCAAGACAGCGATCCCGAATGCCAGAAGTTCCGGGCGGAAGCAGGAACTGTTAACTCCATCTATGAAGTGGAAGACGACATCGTGGTGAGGAGATCGATTGAGGGAGGACGAGTTTGCAAAAGGCTGGTGGTTCTTGCGGCGTTCCGAAGCAGCGTAATGGCAGTCTTTCATGACAACAACGGGCACCTCGGAAGCGAGAAAACGAAAGCCTTGTTCTAGCGAAAGTATTGGTGGCCATCTATAGCAAAGGATATCCGCCGCTACATCGAGTCATGTCACACGTGCCAGAAGATTAACTCACGGACGACACGAGCCGAAGGGTGCCTCAGCCCCAGAGAAGTTCCAAACGAGCCCAATATTGTCATCTCTCTCGATCACCTGAGTCCCCTAAATGGAAGCGAAGGTTATATCCTCGTATGCATCGACCACGCTACAAGGCTCATGGACGCGGCAGCAGTGCCAAGCACCGCTTACAAGTACTACCTCGAATTTCTTACGAACAGGTGGATCCCACGATTCGGCGTTCCAAACATCATCCTCACGGATCAAGTGAAGGGCTTTGTGAACAAACGAACGGCGCAAGTTCACAACAGGCTTGGAATCCACCACATAAACTCTCCTCCGTAGTGGCCGCAGTCGAACGGACTAATAGAAAGAATGGTGGGAACCATGAAACAGTTATTGCAAAAGGTTATAATCAAGTCTGAAACCTGAAAAAGGGAACTACGTAAGGCTATATTCGCCATCAACGTCTCAAATCACCAACACGACAACCTAAGTCCCTTGTGGCTCATGCACGGCTACGATCCGAGGGTACCGGGAGAACTCAATATTAGCACAATCGGAGAAGAAATCGAAGCCGCTCAAAGGCTCCATGAAATGGCCATGGGGTGCCAGGAAATGATAAGTTTTCTTAAGAAAAGCCAAGAGGAAACGACCAGCCGGTACAACGAAAAATGCCGGACACCGCATTTCCAATGTGGTGATCTCGTTATTCTGGAGCTCGGCGAAAGGTCTTCATTAGATGCCACATACGAAGGGCCGTTCGAAATAACGGCACTGGCAGGTCCCAACATGGCCGTTATAAGCAGACCCCCCATCCCCGGAAGATCAAACGAAAAAACTGTGAACGTCGAACAGCTGAGGAAGTACAAAGAACGCGCCTTGGACATCGAAGAATTGACGTCGGCGGACACGTGCGCCTGAGGACAGCCGCAAATTTTGGGTAGGCCGTGTGAGCGGCGCGCACTCTCATAACTTAGTCGTCACGCATTGCGCCGACCTGTCAGACAGCGTGCTCGGTCGCCGCAATCCCGTAGATCACGAGGCGCCCCGTACTGCACTTTGCAAGGCGATCGCGTCCTGCGGGTGCACCTGCACCGTCTCCGGCACGGACCCTTGAGTAAACGTGAGGAAAGACTCATCGCACCGATGCCCTACCAGGGTTCCTGGGACTGTTAAGAAGAGACCCTTGAGCAAACACGGGGGTTCGAGCGAGGCGGGAGAGCGAAGTGCCGGAAGGCGAGAGAGAGAAGAGCCGGAGGCGAGCCGAACGAGAGAAACGCCACAGGAGACGAACGAGAGACGCGGCCGAGGAAGGCAGCGACGGCAACACGCTTCACACCGACGCTCTGCGGATAATAAACAGTTTTTATTTAAGCAAGTATCCAGCCTTCATTGCTGTCAGCAGGAAAGACAGACGGGGTGCTGTGCCCATGCATGTTCTGTGCATGGCTATGAAGGTGTTGCGTCATCGTGTGTCGTCAAAGATGACGATGTATGGTAACAATGCCACGACACGTGGCTTAAACAGGCAGGATGTCGAGGAGCCGCAAAAGGTTAAGCAGTTGATCGAGCAGGATTTGGGCTTCGTGGAAGGTGTCCCAAACACCGTTCAATACTGGCATAAAAGGAGGAGCGAGCTCTTCGATATGATTAGACAGCTCGGGAAGCTTACAGTGTTTCTCACGCTTTCTGCATCTGAAGTGCATTGGCCAAATTTGCTGGAACTGCTTGCGAGACTGCGACTCAAGCCTCGAGAGTTGGACATCGACGAAGAAGAGATGAATCAGACGTACGCAGTAACTTTGGTTAACAATGATCCGGCTGTGTGTTCAATTTACTTGAACACATGGTAAGGGTCATTATGAAGGTGCTTTGAAGCTCGCGGACTAGTCCATTTCGGCCATACGACGTGGTGGAAAGTCTCAAGCGCATAGAGTTTCAGCATAGAGGTAGTCCCCGTGCTCATCTGCTCTTGTGGCTGAACCAAGCTCCCAATGAGGAGGTAGAGAATGACTCCATGCAGAACACTGTGCGGATGGCAGAGCACCTTCTATCTGTTGACCACGATGCTTTTGAGCGGCCTAGATGTCAACAGCACCAGCATACACATACTTGCTATAGAGGTGGTCGTAAGAAGTGCAGGTTCAACGCCCCTTCCTGGCCCATGCCGAAGACAGGTGCTTCTCCACTACAGCCACCGACTGACGATGATGAATCTGGCTTGAAGCGGTATCACTTCCTAATGACCTGTGAAGCGATGCACGATGCTCTTGACACTACTGAACATCTATCCTTCGCCGTAATGTTCAACCATCACGGCGTTCGGCACATTGATGAGTATGAGGATGTGATTCGCAGTGGATTGACCAGGCCGGCGCTTCTGCTCAAGAGGGACATAGATCAAACGTGTAAACCCATTCAACCCACGGATTGCCTCGGTGCTCAAATCAAACACGGATTTGCAGATGATCCTTGATGTTTATGCTTGAGCGTCGTACGTCGTGGAGTACGTTAATAAGGCTAATCGAGGCGTCTCCAACTTGGGTCGAGCCATTAAAGCTTCGATCGAGGAGAATCTGCGGGCCCAGCTCTCGTTTGAACCATCATGTGGCAGCTAGGTGTAAAGATGCTGAATGCAATCGAGATGTCAGCCCAAGGGGCCGGCTGGTTCCTTCTCAGCTTTGAGATGTGTGAAACCAGCAGAGATGTCATTTATGTCAACACTCACTGGCCAGAAGAACGCCATCGGAGTCGCAAGACAAAGGCCGAGTTGGAGGAGCAGGGGGTGTTGCGCTCCAGTTGGGACATTTGGCATAAGTATCCCGTTGAACGTTACGAAGAACGACCCCCTGAGATGGAGGAACTTCCGTTTGCTAAATTTCGGGTGGAATACAATGCCAATACCTTGAAGAAACGTCAGAAGGCTGCCATACTTAGGTGTCGCAGTTACAGCATAGACGACGTGGAAAACTATAAGAGGGAACACGTTATTCTATACATGCCATTCCGCAGAGAGGCCGATATCTTGGATGGTAAAGCATTTGTGAAAATGTTCGACGACAAAAAAGAGGCCATCATGGGAATCAAACAGCGATACTATGCTGGTGTTACCGTTTCTGAGTTAATTGCAGCTTGTGAAGCCGTTGGTCGTACCGAATGTAGAGAAGAGCCGCGACAACAACCCCGAGACAGTCCTTCTCTGGTACTGTCTTTGGTCGAGACCAATGACAATTCGGACTTGCTTCCGGAAGAAAATAAGCCGCAGCAGAAGGTGGTTGCAGCCAGTTGCCCTGGAGTTCGCCGAAGGGATGATGTTATGGCATTAAGCGACTTCTATGAGCAAATGAGGATGCTTAACGAATGACAGGCGATGTTGCTACGAGAGGTGATACATCGTGTGACTAACCCGACAGCCAAGTCGTTGCAAATCTTCTTTACTGGGCCCGCTGGATGTGGCAAGACTTTCACCTTACGTCTCATCATGGACGTGTACAATCGCTACTGCCGCAATCGTACCATATCTTACGGTGATTGTCAGGAAAGCAGTGCGATGAATGCATATGTGGCCTGTGCAACAACTGGAAAGGCAGCAGTTGCGTTAAATGGCGTGACTGTGCATTCTGCATACAAGATGGTCATGACTAACAAGAGAGAAGACAGAGGGCTATCCTCGAGTTATTTGAACACGTTTCGCATCCTGTTCCGCGGTGTGAAGTGCATCATTGTCGACGAGGTGAGCATGCTGTCATCGGACCTTCTGACAAGTGGACATGCGTTTGAGGGAAATTAGACCTTCGAAGATGACTAAACCTTTCGGGGGTTTCGATGCAATCTTCTGCGGGGACCTCAGGCAGCTCCTTCCCGTTCGAGCCAGCGAGGTGTAAAAAAGACCGCGAAGCGGCGGGAGTGTCTACAATACGTCCGTCTTACTTCCCCTTAACCGAGGTAGTTAGGCAGTGACGCGAGCTTCTCCGCTCTACTCACCAAGATAGGCGATGGAAAGCAGTTCAATGGCGATGAGATTCGGCTTACTTCTCGATTCGTTACTCATCAACAGGCAGCTATACAACGCCCGATGGCAGTCCGCCTCTTCTTCAGCAACAAGGACGTTGATTCCTATAATAGGATGGTAGCCGAGTCGTGTGACCACAAGCACGAAAGTGTCGCTATCCGTTTGGTCACTGTCCATCGAAGCAGGCAGGAAGAGCGCGAGGCTCTTGTGAAAGTTGAAGATTTCGCACTGAGAGCGGTAACCTTCCTTCCTTGGTGACCTTCTGCGTAAACCGTCCGTATATGCTTCTCAAGAATATTGACGTTACGGATGGCTTAGTCAATGGTTGCCGCACTAACGGAAGTTGAACTGAACGTCGACGATACACGCAAGAGAGGTTGGCTACAGTGTCCAAAGGAAGTAGGTACCTTCACTAAGGCTAAAGTCAGCTACCGTTCAAGTGTCAAGCGGTATGCACAATGGATTCCCATCGAGCCTATTAGTATGTCTTTTGCCATGAAGGGGGAAACGTTGAAGCATGTGTCGGTCCGTAGAACGCAATTCTCTCTCGTACCGGCAAGTCGATACACAAATCACAAGGTGGCACCTATATACGCATCTCTTCCTTATACCATCATCATTCATCAGCCCTTTCCCTCCCCGTCCCTTTTCCCCAGAGTAGAGTAGCAGGCCAGAGCAAGTTATAGCTCAGGCCGACCTCTCTGCCTTTCTGTAAATAAATTTCTCTCTCTCTTCTCACAAGGTGGCACCTTCGACACTGGTTTGACTACGCAAAGACTCATCGTCAGAAGTTAGTCTACATTGCTCTTAGCCGTGTTACTACCCCTCAGAGTTTGTACATTAGCAACGCAGAGCAAAACCATACATTCTACCAGCATCTTGACAATGCAGATAGGGCTTTGGTGACAGAGTTTGAACGCCTAGAGAAGCACGGCCTGGACACATCGTACGCTCGCTGTAAAGCGCTGAAGACAAACCCCGCCACGGTTCTCACAGTTGCTCTAATTAACGTCCGGTCGTTGGTTTGCCATATGGCTGACGTTTGTGGTGACCGTCTCTTGACAAGTGCTGACGTTATCCTCTTTACAAAGGTTGGTGTTGCCACGGGATCTCAAGCTGTCTCAATCCCCGAGTTTAGCATGATTACTTACGCCAGTCGTCTTAACCAAACCAAAAGTTCTGGGGTCTGTATCTACGTGAAGAACGGATTGCTGCTACTAAACTACCATCTGTCACCGTAACCAAGGGCCTTTGCCATTCGACTGGAAGAAACTGGTGTGGTCATCTAGGCTGTGTACATGTCGCCGGACAATACGGTTAATGATACTGTACGAGTGGTTGCTGCGGCAATACCAAGCCATGTGGAAAGGGAACTGTGTATATTTGCGGGTGACTTCAATCGTGTCTCCGACTTTCTTGGTGTTCCACTCAAGGACTCGTTTCACCTGGACTTGGCAAGTTCGGCGACTGTACAGTCAACGCAATGTGAAACCACAATAGACCTTGTATATCAAAGACAGACATTGCATTTCAAATACCGTGTAGAATTTATAGAGCCAGCCGCGTGTTACTACTCTGACCATTGGACTGTCTTTATGGCCATAGAGAAACAACCAGACATTGAACGATTGACCGGGATGTGATTTAATAAAGGTACCATCTGTCCATCGATGTAACGCTGGCCGTTTGATTACAAGGCCAAACAAGAGGATAAGCTAAGATTAGCAAGCAAGGCAAGAGATTAATCAAGCATAACCGAACCTTTAAGCTACGTATATCCTGGCATAGCTGATCTAAGCCACTGCCAATTTTTTTGCTGGCCTAGCCTACTGATGTGTCGTGGCTCTGCTCGAAACGAACGATACACAAGTGAAGGCGTGTTGTGGAGAGGGCCAGCAGCAGAGGTAGTGAGCAAGGCGGCATGCTGCGCCCACTGAGGGTGAGTGGCTAGCTGCTTCGCTAAGAAAACACAGCAAGCGCGTATTGGCCAGTGCCAGAGTGAGCCGACCTAAAATCTTACTCCGTGATCATAACAATCTCATTCATGTGAACACTGGACATTGCCATTATTTTTTACTTCCTTACTTTATTCTTTTGAAAAGTTCAGAAATCCACGATAGAATCGATGGTACTACCATGAGCTTGCCTTGCTTCTGGGAGTTTCTCAACACGTCGCCAGTCAGATTTTAAGTATTCGTAAGTACGAGGCTGGTGCATTTCTTTAGGGGAGTCTGGCACATGCGGGTTTCATGATGTGCATGAAGTGAAGTGTTACAAGAAGTGCAGCCATACGAGCAGGCATGGAACTATGCGTGACGTGCTTGGGCAAAACCCTGCAGCAAAGACCAAGGCGATCATGAAGCTTCGACACTGCCTGGATACGACGGACGGATGAACTATTCCAGAATGGTTTTCACGAAAACAAAAAGACACCCGGAACGGTCGTCTATGGGCCTGCCATATTCCCGACGACCTTGAGGGACAAGAAACAGGGGGCGTCGACGAGTGAAAAAGACGCGCTTCCAGACAGTAGTTGCGGACCTTTGTCCAACGAGACACTGAGGCATTAAATCAGTTCATTATTATAGTCATAAGAACCCTGTTTTATTATTCTGCTTAGACTTCGCATCGTGCAACATCGATTCCATGCCTCGGTATCGACATTGAAGAGATTCAGTTTCAGTAAACTCGACTGGACAATGTACTACTTCAGGACATGGAACGTCTCATCAAGAAACAGAATGTTCTATGTGCGCAAGTGACGCGGTTCATCAAAGAAAACGAAAATTGTCAAGGGAACCTAGAAGTGACCAAAGTGATGGTTCTGCACGCCTGACTGACAAACTAGCAAGCAATGCCAAGTGCCATCAAAAACGAAATTAAGCCACTGCATGTAACAGGTAGAAGACACAGAAAGCTAGTTAGTTTCTGCAGACATATGAGCCCCACGATAACCCTGGGGAGTGCCTCATTCACTCGCCTGCAGCGGCAGGCGATTTGTCCCAGTCACTTAAAGAGTACCAAATTAGCGGACAATGTCAAGGCCAGCCAAACTTCGTCACAGCTTAAGATGAACGTAAAATGCCTATATTAGATCTTGTAAAGTTCACCGGATGGCATTGCGACTGGCAGCAGTTTTGGAAAGTGTTCCACCAAGTGGTTAATCAGACGTAATTATCGCTGATCGACGAATTCCATTACCTTAGGTCGTCCTTTACGGAGGACATTGTAGCTGCGTTTGCTGTTCTGTCACCGACGTCTCAATGATAAAAGCTCAACGATAGGCCACACAGCTGATGAAGTGATTCGGCAACGAGCTCCTCGTGGAGCAACTTTTAAGGAAACAACTGGACATCAAACAGGTGCGTTCTTTGGAAGACGTATTGCGCCTTCCCCATTTCTACGACACACTGTCAGCAGATATCTGCAGTCTCGAGGCATTGAGTAGGAAACCTGACATCTATAGTACAATGTTGCTACCCTGCTGCAGAGGGCAATGCCTCGGGACATTCTTTTCGATTTCAGTTCAAACCAAGTCGTCGACACTGACAATCCATTCTACGCTCACCGGGGCACATCCATTAAGGATCTTCAGCAAACAACGCAGGAAGGAGAAAGAACAATAGTAATTTTCAACAGACTTCTGTCCTTGAGAGTCGAAAGCCTAGAAACCCTAGCTGCTTTGCAAAGCACGGATGTCAAGCAACTCTCTATGGGCATTGCAAATCAGTGGCACAAATCTAACTAAAGAATGCCAGACATGACTGCTCAGTCGTCAGCATGCTGCACCAGAACGTGGTACTGGTCGACTGCGGCGCAAGCGAGCATGACTAGAACGCAGAGCTCTGACCTGAAAGCAATTTTGATCCAGACAGCGACACTGCTCTGCGGCGATTTTCCAACCCCCGCAAACTCTAGAATACAAGGTCGTGGGACACGAACATTTGATTAATGGTTTCTTCAGAGGAAACCAGAGAAATATTTTCCCCATTTGTTTGATTGGGGGGTGAGGACAGCAGGTGGGCTTTAGTCCAGTGCTCCTCTGCTACTCCACTTTGGGCTTGGCCTGACGCGGTGCGGCCGTGTACAGTTGTTTTCAGGCCACTCCTGAAATGGTTACGTTCGAAGTACTTCCTCGACATATGCAGCCATGTAGCACTGGTGCTGATGCCTGGCGGCTGTAGTTAGTCATCTGCGATGAGGTAGGAGGGGAAGTCGGGTTGTGGGCACAACCATAGAATGCCCCCATAACGGATGCATAGCCGTCGGTCATCGGAGGTAATGTTATGCAAGAGGTGAAGTCGCGCAGGGATGAGCAGTGTGTTTGTGCTTTTCGCACGCGTCTTCCTTGACGGCGTGCGAGTTCAGGGACAAGGCGTGGGAAAATGCGCCTAGACAATAGGTAGGGCTTTAGAGTGGGGGCATCCGTAAGTTGGTTAGTGTAGTTAGGCTCTGCGATGCTGGGAGCCCGGAAGGGAATTCCTCGGGCGAGCTGGTTTACTCCTACATTGCCCAGCATCGCAGTATAGCCTGGAATTCACACTACATCTTTACGGAGTAGTGAAGATTCATACGTAACTGTGTGGAAATAGAAGTGCGGAGATCATTGCGGAAATGTTTTCGACACACGCACATGCAGTCCTCATGAAGCTGAAATATGCCGCAATATTTGCTGCTCATGGCGCCCTCTTCCGCGTTCACTGCACTACTGCTTCCCATGTGTTTTATGGTGTACTTGATTTGCTGCATGCAAAAGAACAAAGTTGGCTCACCCGCCGTGGTTGCTCAGCGTCTATGGTGTTAGGCTGCTGAGCACAAGGTCGCGGGATCAAGTCCCGTCCACGGCGGCCGCATTTCGATGGGGGCGAAATGCGAAAATAGTTGTGTACTTAGATTTAGGTGCACGTTAAAGAACCCTAGGTGATCGAATTTTCCGGATTCCTCCTCTACGGCGTGCCTCATAATCA
This sequence comes from Dermacentor variabilis, assembly GCF_050947875.1. NCBI lineage: Eukaryota > Metazoa > Arthropoda > Arachnida > Ixodida > Ixodidae > Dermacentor > Dermacentor variabilis. The sequence continues at coordinate 135,949,971 of NC_134571.1, forward strand.
GAAAGTGGTTTTGGCACGTAAAACCCTATAATTTTAAACAAAGTTGGCTGGCCTGGCACTCAAGTGAATGTGCAAGAAACAACGCCATCCCCATTTAGAGAAAAGCACTGCAGATGTAGGATAATCGTAGATTTACGGATGTACCCATAAAACAGCCACCTGAAGTGAGCGACCAAGTGAATTGCGGAAACAGTAACAAAAGCGATTTTAGATGTTAGTTTAATGTTAGTATAGATACATCGTGTTTGCAAACAGCAGTAGGCACCGTCCCGTGGGCTCCGCCCATCTTCGGCGCCGGTATTGGGCGACGGCGGATTAATTTCGACTACTTTAGGTTCGTTAACGTGCACCCAATGCACGTTCTTGCATTTCGCCATCGAAATACGGCCGAACGTGACGGCAGGCCCAGCTCGCTGACCACCGTAATGACAGCCGACGGCGCTTGTAATCTTGTCGCAGCTCGTAATGGTGCGCTAATTTTTGAGAACACGATTAACGTGGGTTTAACTGTATTGGTTTTCTCAGTGTCGTTGGTGCGAATGCCAAACTAAACGGAAAAATTTCATGGCAGACGAGCCACCTCGCTGAGACGGCGAGTGTTTGCTTGCCGTCTGCGAGACGAAATGCCGTCGGATCGTTGCTCGCGATCACGCCGGTGGCTTAGTACTGGGCACTACTTTACGAAACACACGTACAATCTACATTATTTTGTTCTATTAAGTACTATTTCACGTGAAATACAAACTGTAGCCTATTTCTATGTCGCCCTGAGCGGCGATAGAAGTGACTGCCTCGGCTGGACGGCGACGCCAGCTGTGTAGGCCCGCGCAATCTGAGCTGTGGGCAGCGGATGTGCAATCGATGCAATTCTTCCAACGCTGTACATTTTATTGGACGCGGAAATTCAGTCATCTTTAGCGCGTTAATGACATCCACACTGCAATTAATGCAGCCGTCACCGTGCTGTCAGCGTATGTGATCGTGTGCTAAGCTATCTACATTGCAGGCGGCTCAATTTCTTGACCTGAATATGCATGCTCTGCTCACTCGACCTACACTCAAGGCTCATCCCAATCTAGCTTTCCAAAAGTGCGGTGAGAAATCGTAATGACACGCTATTATCGATCCGAAGTATACATTGTTGTATAATTCGCTCCACACAATAAAGCAGTGCAGCTTAACTGTTACAAAATGTTCTGCGCATAATCGATGATGTTCTGTCGAAATCCAACTTTCGCTTTTTAGTGCGGCGGCCGATTGCTGGCGAGAGTTTTAATCAACAGGATACGTATTAAAACTTGGCACTCCAGCGCTTTTCGGCGCAGCGCAGCTAGGCATAGTACGTTTCCTTCGTTGCAAAACTATAGAATAAAAACCGCACACACAGAACCGCACACACACCCGCGAAACCCAACGGCTACTTAGGTAGGCTCGGCGGCGGCGTGCCTACCGTGCGAAATTAACTTCCAACGACATCGCCGCCGCATTTTCATGACGCAGGGCTGTCGCATAGGCCTATAGCACCGTGGCTTCATTTTATTTGTTTTGGGTGCGTTTTGTGGTCGTGCTAGTGACACGCATATCATAGCAAACTCTCCTGCTTGACCTTCTAGAAAAGGGCTTCCCTCACATTTTCTTCGACCATAATTTCCGGCAGGTTACCTTAGAAATATCCCTGCATGAATACATGAATCAGCAAAGGATTGGGGGGGGGGGGGGCAAAGTATGCCATTCCTTCTAAGTTTCGCTGCGCTTAGTTGTGCCAGGACTTTGTATCATTTTCAGTATACCAAGTGCTATTGCGTGGCAAACTCCTCAATCAACATAAATTTTTTTTAGAATGAAAAGCTTTTGCAAAAGAGACAAACTTGTGATGAAAAGACCGACGTTGTTTTCTGCTTGTAGTACGTGCAACGCGGTTGCTTGAGCACCAGTTTCTCATTGTGCACTGTAAACATAAATAAGCCCGAATAGGAATTGTTATGGCTAAATACATTTTAAAACTATATGGCTAACAATATTTACTCGCTTAGTAGGGAATAAAGATGTAAAAAAAGCTTATTTAATCGACTCCCATGGCGAAAGGACATAAAAAGGTTATGCAGATTCAACGTGAAGCGAAGCCTTACTTGGTGGCAATACACAAACTCTTGTCACTTCTACAGCTGACGTACGACAGTGTAAAACGGATATAAAATATACGTCCTGACATTTTCAGAAACAAAACCAAACAAGCAGCAGTTTGTTTGTCCCTTAACCTTTACAAAAATGAGTTTGACTTTTCAGTCACTCATAAGTCACCTATTAGTCACTCCTGTCACCTATCTGTAGACTTGACCTTTCTGTAGACTGTCTGCAGAATGTCTGCACACAGACACCGTGCGGACGGCAAGTAGACTTGTCTATAATATGCGTGCCCAGTGAGTGTGTGTGTAAATATATATATGTATCTATATATGCGTACATATTCTGAACTATAACACATTTTATGATTACGGTTAAATAGGTTTGACCTTTCAGTCACCCATGAGTCACCCGCCAGTCACCTCCAGTAGACCTAGTCTGCAGATTGTCTGCAGACATTGTGTGGACGACAAGTAGACCTGTCTGTAATATGCATGCCCAGCGAGTGTCTATATATATACTATATATATATATATATATATATATATATATATATATATATATATATATATATATATACACGCACACATATATTCAGAACCATTGCACATTTTATAATTACGGTTAAGCAGGTTTGACCTTTCAGTCACCCATGAGTCACCCACCAGAATATGGTTCTCCTCTTACACAGTGCCTTCTCGAAGGCCTGTACGGCACTTGTAAATAAATTTCTTTAAAATTCTGCGGTTAAGAATTTCACGACATTCTTTATGTCAAAGTTGTTATTGATATGAAGAAAGTGAGTGCTTGCACATTAACAGAATGGTGATGGAACAACTGTGTCAATTATGCGAAATGTACCATAAGAACAAAAAAACCTATGTTAGCTTTACCTCGCTTGTGAAGCTGAAACCGAATGTGAAGCACACTAATGCCCTCAAACAGCAATTAATGAATCACCGTGGCCTTGAATTAGCCCTCCATCCGCAGTTCTCAGGCTTTCGCTGTATCCTGAGACTGGGCATGTTAGAAGCAGGAAAACCTGTGGACGTTGTAATTCTTTAAGTGCTGTTTAGTACCACTTTTCGTTTTTCATGGTCTTGTTGGCATGCTGCAGTTCTGTGGTCATCCTTTCTTGGACCATCTCGCTCAGGTTCCTACGCTTACCCCTTTCACCCGTTTAATAAGCTTAAGTGCCACTCTCCCCAAACAGAACTTGTTCATTCTCACTGCAGTAAATTCTCACAGGAAGCCAGCCTCTAAAAAGCTTATGGAAATGATTTGGTACTTCTATCCTGAATGCCTTTGACAAATGCGCATAATGTGGCTTACAATCTTTGACTTTCATTTTGAAAGTCTAAACGTGCCCAGTGTGTGGTATGCGTGTTAGTAAACTGACATTGAAAGCACATTTAGCGCCAGCGAACAAATACAGAAGGGAGACGACACCACAATGCGCTAACTTGAACTTTATTTTCAGGAAACAACCACCGATTCAAACCATGCACAGTGGCGCCACATCATCCAAATTTTTAACCATTCAAGAAAGCTGTTTCCTTATCTAACAAGTCATGGGTTAAATAGGATATTGCACTATGTGAAGAAGTCAAAATATGTCGAAGTAATTCTACTCCAAATTAGTGGCAACAATGCTCAGTACAGTTTAGGGACTGTTGGTGGCAGGACAGATGGATTCATCAACAGGAGTGTCACATTATGAGCAGGCATTTTGGCCCTGTTCCATTTTCCCTGAACGAGTGCAGGCGATGACAAGGGCTAACTAAGACAAGGAAGGGCGGATGGTGATCTGTTTGATCAAGTAAAACTTTTGCTTGGGTAGTTGGTCCATGCTTGAAGTAGTAAAGGCAAGGCGCAGAAGACCAGGACTCAAGAGGAGCACAAACGACAGGACCGGCGCCTCTGTTTGAACAGCACAATTTTCAGTAATGACAGAATATCTCATTTAATACCTGAGGATATGACAAGACAGATGTACTATTTTTTAGTTGAATACCGCGAGAAATGGGCTCCGTACAGACATGTCTGTCAATTTCTAGAACTACAATAATTTAATGCACATAACTGCAAAAATGACAGCCAACGATGAGCCGAGGCATGGTATGGGTGTTGTGGTGACCTGTAATGAACAGCTGATAAAGAGAAAGAAATGTGGAATGAACAATGCTTCATGACAAGCAGAAGTGTCATGAACACAACCAGGAAAAAATGAACCTTTCATTAATGGATTTTTTGGGTAGGAGAAAGGACTTGCCCGTCCTTGCCTTACGACTCTAGTGCCAATGAGTAAGACTACTGAAAAGACTGACCAGTTCTGATGTCTGGTTATCTGAGGGTTCATGCTGGGGCGACAAGTCCTCGTTATCACTGGAACACCAGGATACATCATCCAGCAGGTCATATCGCAGAGCATCAGCAGGATCTTGTTCTGTAGCAGAATCTGCTTCTGAATCCTGTGGAAACAGACCTGTTCTGTATTATTACTCAAGAAAAATATACGAATAATGCAGGCTTAACAGGGCTTACTTCATCATTGCACATAACTGCAGAGAGTGTAAAGCAAATGCCACAGCTATAAAGAGTAACTTTATCTTGCATAATGCTTGACAAAGTTCAGTGTGGAGCTGCACAGATGCGAGAAGGTTGTAACAATTAAAACAAAAAGTTGTGCCATTTTCTAATTGATGTCCACTCGAAAGCGACCGATAAACAAATGCTTTCGTACAGTCGAATGATTTGCGTACTAATAGGCGTGTTATTTCTATAAAGGCGCTTTATACGTTTTTTTTTGTTTCTGTAGCATATCCTTTCAGTTTGAACAAACATTTGTTTCTGATAAGCATGCAAAGAAAATCGAACTATAACTACCGTCATAGCATATTTAATTGATTCCATTAAATCTAGATGTGTGGCGCGGACACAAATATTTAGTGACGTTAAGGAATTGAAGGCCTCAACTAAAATGGCGTTAATTTGCGCGAATGTGGCACAGGTATAAGTTCGGTGAAAGAGTTATAAATTACGTGCACGCCACCGGGGCGGCATTCGGTTCGATAGCAAACGTCCATGCACGCTGCTATCGCCTCCACCATTTTTGATGATGTTTCTTTTGCGGGCACAAGTTTGCCAAATCAACTGTTCCAGTTTATTGGTCGACTTCGCCTTCTTCTCTGCCTGCCTGTGCACCGGCCGCACTACGTGCCAACACGCGAAATACAAAATGATGTACGCGAACATTCACGATGCCACAATAGCAGATTTGTGTGTTAAAGTAGGTCTTGCAAGAAAATTAAAACAGTAATTTAGTTGCACTTACACTTTGTACGATATTCAGCTGCCCATCGCTTGCTTCAGGAAGCCCATCACTTATGGAGCCGACGGACGGGTGTGCTGCTGTGTTCATTACAGCACTACTGGCTAGATCATCGAGGAAGTCGTCACTCGTAGATTCTTCGCCATTTAACACGTCAGCCGGCATTCCCACTGCAGCCGCTGCATCTTCTACTCTGTCGGGACCTCCAAGCAGCGAGGGGCCATCACTATGAGCAGCTCTCTTCGCGTGCCTAGCTTCTGTTGAGCGAGGTTTCGCAATATTGTCTTTGAACAGCCACTCTCGGTATCTTTTCAGCATATTTTCAGAACAAATTGGGTAAACGGCGGCAGCTAGCAATTTCCTACAGGAACTGTGTAACCTTATTGAAGTACAGTGCCGGTACCTTGCGCTTACTCGGAAAGAGGCCACATGTCCTGGGTTGTGAAAGCAATCGTCGCTACCGTACGCAACACAAGGTCATGAGAGGCGGTGGCGCGATAATCTTCCCACCTTTTACTACGCCGTCGCGATAGCCTAGTAATACGATAGTAAACGTATTAAGAAAATTGTACTGCAAAAGGGTCACTTTACCACAACACTCCCTGCCTCATCACTGTTCTGAAACCGAAATAAGCCATTCCAGGGTCTTCTTAAGGTAGTTTGCTGTTAGATTTTATGGTGTTCTGTACTTCAACTACGCATTTATATCTTGTGAACATACTCACGCCTTGTGTTCTTTCTTATTGCAGCACCGAGATATTGGTGGAGGCATTATGGTTTCTCAGGCCACACTAACGAGGCTGGAAGAGACCTACCGTGATGCTCCATGCAACTTTGATGATGTGTGGAGTTTTATGGCGCAAGGGCCAGGTGTGGCCAAAGAGCGCCATGTCTGTGGTAATGAGTTTGCGGTGTAATTATGATTGCTATGAAGTTGGTGTGAGGTGGCTGTAAAGAGGCCTTAAAATATACGCTCTAAAGTGCGTAAAATCTGTATGATAAAATTATGGCGATGACGTATGACTTGTACTATGAAAATTTAGATGCATATAAAAAGGATGATAGGATAGGTAAAATATATCACGATTATAAGAAATGCCAGAGCACTACTGCCTCCTTAGAGCCCTTCAAGCACAAGGGCCTGGAGGCATGTGCTACGCAAAACAATTATCGTAGTGGCATCCTCTCGAGAGAGGAGGCGCTACGAATTCATGGGACTAATAACATGTAAGACGACATCTCTGAGGAAACCTAGGACACTGTTTGTATTAAAAAGCGGTTCTGGACCGAGAAACATTAGAGGATGAAGAGGAATGTGTTGGCGGTATGCTAAGGAAAAATGTCTCCTTCTCTCAGATTCGGCTTCGCGACACTCCAGGAGGACGTGGAGTACGGTCAGCCTCTCCCCGCATCTACCACAGTTTGAAGGCTCACTTCCGGTCAGTAGAAAGTTATGGGTGCCATATGTGTGTCCTATTCTTAAACGACAGAATAGGACATCTGTTCAGCGCGATTTTGTCTTAGAGGGCCAGAGTCCTAACTGTGGCTTTATTAGGTGGCGCTTATTATCTTTTTCCGCGTCCCACATGCGTTGCCAGTGGGCCCGCAGCCGCCTTCGCAAGAAAGGCCTCAGATCTGTGACAGGCACCTCGGCGGTAGGGTTAACGGCTTGCGATGCTATAGACGTGGCCATCTCGTCCGCCAGAACGTTGCCCTCGATGTTCCTATGGCCAGGCACCCAGCATATAATGATATGCTGGTTAGATGTGTACGCTTTCCACAAGACGGAATATAGTTCATAAGGTACTGGATTTTTGTGTCTATAGGGTGACATCAAGGCCTTCACGACGCTTAGGGAGTCTGTATATATCGCTGACTTTTGGAGTTTTGATTTTCTTATATGCTTCACAGCAGTCAGTAATGCGTAGGCCTCGGCCGTAAATATACTTGTTTCCGGATGTAGTACATCGGATTCTGAGAAGGATGGGCCGACGGCAGCATACGACACCCCGGCATTAAACTTCGAAGCGTCTGTGTAGAACTCGGCGCAGGAGTGCTTGTGCTGGAGTTCTAGGAAATGTATTCGTATCTCGATCTCTGGTGCGTGTTTTGCTACCTCTAAAAAGGATATGTCGCATTCTATGACCTGCCACTCCCAAGGCGGTAACAATTGGGTTGGATGCATTAGGCGAGGCTCGAGTAGTGGGACATGTATCTCTTCACTAAGCTCCCTCACTCGAAGCGAGAAAGGCTTTCTTACAGAGGGGCGATTATGGAAAAGTGTAGTGCAGGTCATATCGTTAACAGTGTTGAAACATGGATGTTGATTATTGGAGTGCACTTTAAGGAAGTATGTGAAGCTGATGTAAGATCTTTGCAGATTGAGTGGCCACTGATTCGATTCTACATACAAGCTTTGAATGGGGCTAGTTCTGAATGCGCCTGTGGCCAGACGGATACCCAGGTGGTGGATGGGATCCAGCATCTTTAGTGCACTCGGGGCGGCAGAGCTGTACACTATGGCGCCATAGTCTAACCGAGATTGAATAAGGCTCTTATAAATATTCATTATACATTTCCTGTCGCTACCCCATGTTGTGTGTGATAGCGTCTTTAGTAACTTCATAGTTTTTAGACATTTAGTTTTGAGATATTTTATGTGCGAGATGAAAGTAAGCTTAGAGTCAAGTATTACACCTAGAAATTTCTGTTCTTTGTTGACAGGTATTTGTTGTCCACCCAGTTCCATGCACGGGTCTGGAACCAGGCCTCTCTTTCTTGTAAAGAGAACACATGAACTTTTGTGGGGGTTGACTTTAAATCCATTTTCGTCTGCCCACTTAGATATCTTGTTCAAACTCTGCTGTACTTGTCTTTCGCACACTGCAAGGTTACATGATTTAAAACCTATTTGTATGTCATCTACGTACACGGAATAAAATATAGGTGGTGGTAATGAAGCGCGGAGTGTGTTCATTTTAACTATAAAGAGCGTGCAGCTGAGCACACCTCCCTGGGGTACACCAGTCTCCTGTATAAATGGACGTGATAGTACATTCCCGACATTCACGCGGAAGGTACGGTTGGACAGGTAACTTTCTATCAGTTTTAGCATATTGCCATGGATGCCCATTCTCGACAAGTCTCGCAAGATTCCGTACCGCCACGTTGTGTCGTACGCCTTCTCCATATCCAGAAATACCGATAGAAAAAACTGTTTGTGGACGAAAGCGTCGCGAATATATCCTTCAATACGTACAAGATGATCGGTTGTGGACCGCCCTTCTCTAAAGCCACACTGACAGGGATCTAGCACTTTCTTCAGTTCAAGGAAGTGAATTATACCCCTGTCACACGGCAGATCTAATGTCATTTACAACTAATGACATTCGCTCGGAATGTCATTTGTTTACTGTCACACGGGAAAATGTAATGACATTCGTTGAAAATGACATTTTCAATCGAATGAGTTCGCCAAACTCATTCGCGTTCGTTTTGGAACGGAATGTGTACCCTCAACACCAGAAGCCTACCAATCAGCTTCTCAAACAATGTTTGTTTTTTCATCAGCTTCACAGACAGTACTCATTTTTTAATTGTCTAACAAAAAATAGCTGTTGTACTGTCAGTTTTATTCTATAAGCTTTTACTTTCATGACGTTTAAGAAATATACTCTCAATCCAGTGACTAGGCGGCCGTCTTTGGCTTTGGCTGTGGCAGTCGTGTTCGTTCGCACCAGCCGCGGCCTCTTGGTTATACCCGTGCGCGTTTACTGTGTGTTTTGCCATGTCAACGGCGCAAGACGGCGATACAGACGGTCGGAGTCGCGCACAGTGGTCTGAACAGGAGACTCGCACACTCATAAGAATGTGGCAGAACCACTTGGGAGACCTGCGGCGCACGAAGAGAAATGCTAAAGTGTACGCGGCCATTCAAGAGGGGCTGCGCGCTGAAGGCGTCGACAAGCCTCTCAAGGCAATAAAGTCGAAAATAGAAAACTTGGGCAACAAATACAGGTAAGCATCGTGTCAACAACGCGATGGACAGCATTTGTGTGCTCCTTTATTTCAGTCGCACATCGATTTGAATACCACGTTGCATTCGCGGCTGGTGCGGTTGCATGCTTGCCGCCTGACGTTGAAGACTGTTCACATTTCGGCACCTAGGTAACGTTTAATTGTTGCCGCCGAAATTTGAGTGTCATTTTTCTGTCGCAAAAATTGGCGCGGAAACCGGAAAACCTAACGTGTGACCCAGCATTACACGCCTGCACGCTGTAGCAAATGTGAGAGACGCGCTTCGCTAACGACCTTCCAAGCGGCCACACCGCTCCGCAGACGCACCGCTTCTGTCGCAGTTACCGAACGCGCCTAGACGCTGCTTCGCAGATTAGTGAAGTGGTAAAAGGAGCCAAGAGAGAATGTGGAAAATACTAGATGAAGTTATGCGAACTGCTTGACATGCATCGAGATAAAGCGATACGTAATTGTATGCAATAAGCATTGAAAATCGAGAAATAAACAATCTAAGCGTTAACATGCAGCCGATATGGTAGTAACAACTATAGCATCTTGTTTTGTCCTTTAAACATCGGTGTTGGGCTAGCCAGTGTCTGGTCCTCACAATAGCAAAATCAGTGCAGTTTCAAAATCACACAAAACCACGCAACACACAAACATCTGTGAACCAGTCTTCACTAACTAGTTGCATTGAAATGACCAGTCACCAAGTGATTGACATACATTTTCGACACAACTGGAGCCAGGGCATTTATTTTCTCTGGAGTGAAGTAAAACCAAGTGATGTGGAAAACATTTCATAGGAATTTTCTACAATGACGCTTTTTTTTTTTTTACTGCAGAGATCTGTGCAAGAAACGCTGTACCGGCCAAGGTGCAATTGCATGGAAGTATTTTTGGGAACTGCATGGATTCCTCGGAGCACTTCCCGTTAATGATAAATCATTAACAGACGAAATTGGCTGCAGCAGCGCAACTGTTGAAGAGGTAAATGCCATACCCACTTTTTGCTTGTGGACATTTTTAGTACAATGTTTTTCTCATGTTAATGCTTTGGTGTGTTTCAGCTCGTTCATGACATGGTGCATGGCACACACTGCGACTCTGAGGATGTGCTGGATGACATCGCCAGCCATCCACCATCGCCAGAGGCATCACAGCGCAGTGATGACGCCGTTGTGCCAATAGCAGAAATGGATGCGCCAGTAGCAGAAACGGATGTGCCACCTGCCAATTCTACTGCCTTTCCTGCCAATGTGCCTGGCATTGGCAGGAAAACGCCAGTGGGAAGAAGACCTCAGAAGGAATCTCTACTGGCACAAATGATTGAAGAGCAAAAGAAAATGAGACTGGCGTACGAGAGATCTAAAGAAAAAGAAAACACTTATCGCGAACGTGTTATTGTGCTGCACGAGAAGGCTGCCGAGCGAGAAGAAAGATTGATTTCGATCTTAGCAGACCTCAGCAAAAAATAAATGCCTTCCGAGCCGTTCCACTTTCTTCTGTTATTCTTTTGCAAGAAACTTGTAATGACTGCACATGCATGTTGAGCAACTGGCTTGTACATAGCTTCAAATGACCAATTACTAACGACTGTTGGAAGCAAGATGTACTGATGTTTAACTTCCCTAGTTGCTAATCACATAATATGTATGAAGTGAAGTGCACGTGTGAAGATGCAGCAGAAATTAGTGTGCAAAAAGTTAATGAGCATAAAACGTGTAGTTGAGATCTGGCGCGTTGCTAATGTGAATACCAGGTGATATTCACATAAAAACAGATCTCAACTACCCGTCTTATGCATGTTAACTCTTTGCACACTGATTGCTGCTGTATCTTCCCCACCTGACAAACTTTTATGCTCAAGTGCAACTTTCAGTTCCAATGAACATTGATACAGCCTGTAGACTCAGTGGTGCACCATAACAAACAAGCAAGCAGACCGCAGAATAGTGACAACCGGAAGTTAAAAACTACACTTCTCTCTGGATGGTCTCTTGACATGCAAAACACTCGAAAAATAAAAACATTTGATGCTGACATTTGCTAACATAAAGCACAATACAATGTTTTTAGTTGCTACAAAAAATTTTAGATCCAATGCACTGTGGGATTCTGGGGACAAGTGAACTGTTAATGGTAGATGATGTATGGCGTTTTATGGCGCAAGGGCCAGTTATGGCCAAAGAGCGCCATGACAAATGTAATGTTTACAGTGCATTGTGAATGGTGTAGACAATGAATTCCTCACGATATATCTGAGATGGCTGTAAAGAGGCCTAAAATCTGTTGCTGTGGATGGCGTAAAATATGTTGTTGCTAAAATAATGACACGTAGTAGTGCTGTGGGCTATGGCAATAATTAAAGGCATGATGCGATAAAACATAACGTTGACACTTTAGCTTCAAGAATTTCTTTGAGTACAGGGGCTGTTATAGTGCGCTAAAAATTCCCTGGCCAAATTATTTCAAGAGTGTCTGTTTCAGCTAAAAACTCTAAAACTAGTTTCGGATTAAAAAGCGGTTCATTGCTGAGAAAAAATTTCGGGTGAAGAGGAATATTTTCGCGATATGCGGAAATGAAATACTTTTTCCTCTGTGCTTCTATTGCAGGGCATTGAATAAGAACGTGCAGGACTGTGAGATTTTGGCCGCACTTACTACAAGTGGGAGGATACCCCCCAGTCAAGAGGTAAGAGTGAGTGCCGTAAGTGTGTCCTATTCTTAATCGGCAAAGGAGCACTTCGTTATATCGTGATGTTCTCTCTGATACCCAATATCCTAATTTGGGTTTTATCAAGTGCAGTTTATTTGATATCTCAGCATTCCACTGTTGCTGCCAATGGATTTTGAGCTTATGACGCAGGTATGCTTTAAGATCTGTGGCTGGGATGGGTATGTTTATATCTGTGTCAGTAAAAGCTACTGAAGTAGCTTTCTCGTCAGCAGCTTCGTTGCCCTTTATGCCACAGTGGCCAGGTACCCAGCATAGGATGATCGTTTGTTTAGCACTATAAGCTGAGCATAGCAATGTATACAGTTCGTTAAAGACAGTGTTTTTAAGTTTACGTACGTTCATAAGGGCTCGCACTACACTCAATGAGTCTGTGAATACTATAGCCCTAGTAAGATTCGTTTGCCTGATGTGCTTCACTGCAGAGAGTATTCCATATGCTTCCGCTGTAAAGATACATGTATGTGGGTTCAATGTACCGGATATTAAGAATGCTGGTCCTAGTGCTGCGTAAGCAACCCCAGAAGAAGACTTAGAGGCATCTGTGTAGAATTCAGCACAAGAATATTTCTCCTGAAGCTCGAGAAAATGTGACCGTATGTGTGCCTCAGGTGCTCTTTTTGATATTTCTGCAAACGACACGTCACACTCGATAGTCTTCCACTCCCAAGGCGGTGGAAGCCGCGTAGTTGCCATTATGACATTCTCTAAAATCGGCGCACCTGTTTCTTCGGACAATGCTTCCAACCGAAGGGACAGAGGAGGTCTAGTGCCTGGGCGGTTACGGAAAAGCCTAGCCGAAGACAGGTCGTAAATAACTGAATGGCATGGATGATGGAAATCTGATTTCACTTTGAGGGCGTATGAGAGACTTAAATATGTTCTTTGACGATGTAGGGACCATTCGTTAGATTCAGCATACAGGCTTTCTACGGGGCTAGTCCTGAACGCACCAGTAGCGAGACGGATACCCAAGTGGTGAACGGAATCGAGCATCTTCAAAGCACTAGGCGTCGCAGAGTTATACACAATGGCTCCGTAGTCAAGGCGTGACCGTATAAGGCTTTTGTACAAGCTCAAGAGGCATCTTCTGTCACTTCCCCAAGATGTGCGGGACAAGAGCTTCAGTAGATTCATTGTCCTCAAGCATTTCATGTTCAGATATCTTAAGTGTGGGATAAAAGTTAGTTTGGAGTCTAAAATGAGGCCTAGAAATTTATGTTCATGACTAACAGATAGCCGTTCCCCATTAAGATCAATAACGGGCTCCGGTATTACCCCTCTCTTATTGGAGAAAAGAATGCATGTACTTTTTTCAGGGTTTAGTTTAAAGCCGTTCTCGTCTGCCCACTTAGACAACTTATTCACGCCAAGCTGCACTTGTCGCTCGCAGATACTAAGATTACATGACTTGTAACCTATTTGGATATTATCCACGTATACGGAATAAAACATTGTACGTGGTATGATAGTATGGAGCGAATTCATTTTTACAAGGAATAAAGTACAGCTCAGCACTCCACCTTGTGGCACACCTGTTTCTTGAGTAAATAGACGAGACAGGACATTACCAACACGAACATGAAATGTGCGGTTGCACAGATAACTTTGAATCACCTTTAGCAAGTTGCCACGGACGCCCATTCCAGCTAGATCCCGAAGAATTCCGAAACGCCAAGTTGTATCATATGCTTTCTCCATGTCTAGAAATACCGATAGGAAAAACTGTTTGTGCACAAAGGCATCCCGGATATTTGTCTCGATACGGACAAGTTGATCTGTTGTGGATCTATGTTCCCTGAAGCCGCACTGCAAGGGATCTAGTATCTTGTTACTTTCAAGAAAATGCACCAAGCGACGGTTAGTAATTTTCTCAAAAAACTTACATAGGCAGCTTTTTAGGGCTATAGGCCTATAGCTGCTGGTCAAAGACGGGTTCTTGCCCTCTTTCAGAATCGGGATTATGAGTGTTTGCTTCCAGGCTGACGGGATGTAGCTGGCAGAGAATATGGCGTTAAAAAGGGAGAGCAGCGTTTTGTGTGCTTCGGGATGCAGATGTTGGATCATCTCGTAAATTATTCGATCGGTGCCAGGAGCTGATTTATTAAAACTATGTAGTGCAGCCTGAAATTCAGCCATATTGAAAGGACGGTTGTACGATTCATTGTTCTTTCCTTTTAGGTCCAGAGGCCGTCTCTCAGCTTGTTTCTGGTATCTAAGGAATGCATCGGAGTAATGGATTGGGCTAGAAATGTTTTCAAAATGTGCCCCAAGAGAATCAGCTTGGTCCTGAAGGGTATTTCCTTGCGTGTTTACTAATGGTAGAAGATGAGTTTGCCGACCTTTGATTTTATTCACCCTGTTCCAGGCTTTTCGTTCGTCAGTATAAGAGTTGATGCTAGAAATATATCTTTGCCAGCTCTCCCTTTTGGCACGGCGCCGCGTTCTTCTACCTTCAGACTTTATTTTCTTGAATATGATCAAATTCTCCGTAGTTGGAGTGTCTCGAAGGTTGTTCCAAGCTTTATTTTGGTTTCTACGCGCTTTCTTGCAGTCATCGTTCCACCATGGAACACGTCGCTTACAGGACGCTCCATTTGTTACGGGGATACATACTGACGCTGCATCAACTATGAACGCCGTGAAATATGTCACTGCATCTTCAATAGATAGATTACAGATGTCGTTCCAAGTCAAATGTGTCAGCTCCCTGTATCGTGTCCAATCGGCACAATCGACTTTCCACCGGGAGACATGTGGGGAGCACTCGTCACCTTTTGTTAGTTTTATGACAATGGGGAAATGATCGCTCCCGTAAGGATTCTTAATTACGTTCCACTCCAGATGCGGTAAGAGTAAACTCGATGCGATGCTTAAATCGATAGATGAGAATGTTTTGTTTGCGACACTGTAAAATGTAGGTTCTTTCCCATTAAGCAAGCAAGCATCTGTAGTGAGGAGGAAGTTTTCAACTAAGCGTCCTCTGGCATCACAACGACGGCTTCCCCAAAGGGTGTTGTGTGCATTAAAATCTCCAACGACAATGTAGGGTTCGGGCAGTTCATAGATAAAGGTGTGAAATTCTGTTTTTGAAAGTTGGTAGTTCGGGGGGATGTATACAGAGCTAATTGTGATAAGTTTATTAAACAGTACCGCACGGACTGCAACTGCCTCTAAAGTTGTCTTAAGCTGTAGTTGCCGGCAAGCAACACCCTTATCTACTATTATTGCCACGCCGCCAGACGAGGTGAGGGCGTCATTGCGGTCTTTTCGATAAATGGTACACTGCCGGAGAAAGTTCGTGCGTGAAGGATTAAGATGTGTTTCTTGGACACACAGCACCTTTGGACTGTACTTATGTAAAAGTTCCTTAATGTCGTCTAGGTTGTGGAGTAAACCCCTGACGTTCCATTGTATTATCTGTGTATCCATAATGTATGTGTTTTGTGCTGTGTGTCTAAGAAATATGGACTAGATTATCTCACGAGATCTTTCCAGGCCCCGTGAAACGAGATCTCTCTATCTTCCGGGCGCGCTCAAGGGAGCTGCGCCGTTCCTTCGGCGGCTGAGACGCCGGATTTGTATTTGTATCCATCACCTCGTCTGAGGCGGTGGATGGTGCCTGCGCAGCGGGCACGTTCGCGGGGGTGGTGGGCCTATCTGCACGCGCAGTGGCCTTGGGTCCAACAGGCCCGGGGGTCTGCTGGTCCTCCTTTGTGGGGGCCGGTACAGCGCTGGCTGTTCCAGCCGGGGGGGCTGATGGCGTGATCGCCGTCACACTCCGTGTGACTTGGGCGGCCGCCGAAGGATGTAGCGCTGCCCCCCGGCGCGCCACATCGGTGTAGGATGGACTAGATTGATTGATGGAGAAGCGTTTGCGCGCCTCTTGGAAAGAAAGCTTCATTTTTACTTTGATTTCGATGATTTGTTTTTCTTTTTTCCAGGATGGACAAGAACGAGAGTATGCGGGGTGGTCCCCTTCACAGTTAGCGCAACGGATGGTGGAATTGCAAGTGTCAGACGAGTGCTCATTTGATGCACATTTTGCACAAGTAGTGCGCCCTCGGCAGCTTTGCGAACCGTGCCCGAACCGCTGACACTTGAAGCATCGGCGTGGGTTAGGAATGTATGGCCTTACACGGAGTTTGCAGTATCCTGTTTCTATTGAGTCTGGTAAGTTGCTAGTTCCAAAAGTGATGATTATATGCCTGGTTGGTATTTCTTTGTTATCGCGCCTTATTTTTATCCTTTGTACCTTGACGACGTTCTGTTCTTGCCATCCTTCTAGCAATTCTTCTTCGGTAAGTTCGATAAGGTCATCTTCCGAGATGACACCGCGCACTGTGTTCATTGACCTGTGTGAGCCCACAGAAACGGGAATGTCTCCAAATGCAACAAGTTTCGAGAGTTTGTCGTATTGTGGCTTGTCGCGAACTTCGAGTAGAAGATCGCCACTTCCCATCTTCGTTACTTTATAACCTGGGCCTATTGCGTCAGTGATAGATTTGGCTACAAGAAATGGTGATATCATTCTGACTGTCTTTGTTTCGTGCTGACTGTGGACAACGTGGTATTTGGGAAAGGACACTTTCGGTTGCATGAAAAAATTGAACTGTTCATCGGTGCGCCCCCTCTTCAGGGAGCGATCAGGTAACGGGGGAAAAGCTTCTGCCATAAAAAATTGGAAAATTCGGCGGCGATGGTGGCCACCCACCACGGAGCCCAACAAGGGGACGCTACAGGATTGGAAGCCTGAAGACGCCAGCCATGCATCGCCACTATAACCTACTATAAAATACCCAAGGTTGGATAATTACACCAGGTTAACCCTTGCCGCCAGGAAATACGGAAGTAAAAGAAGTGAAGAGAAGACAGGAAAGATGTAAATGTGGGAGAGAAAGTCGAAGATTGGAGAGGAGGACAGGAAGAGGCGACTACCGATTTCCCCCTGGTGGGTCAGTCCGGGGGTGCCGTCTACGTGAAGCAGAGGCCAAAGAGGTGTGTTGCCCCCGCCGAGGGGCCTTAAAGGTCCGAACACCCGGCATCGGCTCAACCTCCAGGATCCCCCTTTCCCCGGACACGGCTAAGCCGCGCACGGCTACACGCGGGAGGGTCCAACCCTCGTGTGCTCGGGTACGTGGTGTCGCAACACACCAAACGCCTGCTTACACAGACGCCCCTGCGGGGTGTTAATGGTAGATCCAGCATTGCAGACCTAGACACAGACGGTGGGTTAGGTGTTGTCACAACATGTAAAACGACATTTTCTAGTCCACTTGGTCCCTTCTGTTCCAACAAGTACTGTTCATCATCAAACGGAACGCCTGTTGCAACACCATTAATGCAGTGTGCATTTTATTGGGCCAGCTTGCAAAAATAATTTGCCAGCGCGGCCCTGACTTCTCTACCTTCACCACTGACAGCTTCAGTGCTGTGCATAGGCTAAGGGTAGTGCTGGTTGAAGTTGTGCAGCTCTTGCTCCCATTGTTGTTCGATCGGGTCTTTCAGCATTTCACAAATGTTGTGGAGAACGCAAGCAGCTCGGATGGCTTGTTTGGCCGTCCTGATCTTGCACTCCATCCTCTTTGAAGTATATCTGAAACGGGCTTTCAGTCTTCCAAAAGCATTTTCAACTATCCTCCTTGTTTTTGACAACTGGTAATTAAAAACTGCTTCCCGAGATCCTGCAACAGCATTTGCAAATGGCTTGCAGAGGTTCGGGGTCAAAGGGAACGCCTGGTCACAAAGTATTAGAGGACCCACTCTTGTGCCCTCAATTCGTGATGCAGGCGACTTGAAAAAGTCGCTTTCCACCAAGTTGTGGAGCTCGGAGCGGCCATAAACATAGGCATCATGGCACCTGCCGGGGCTCCCTACATTGATGTATCTGAACAGGTACTGATGATCTACCAGTGCCAACAGTATGATGCTGTGCCTGCATAAAAGGAAAAAGAAAAAAATATGCCTTCATAAGCAATCTTCATAGCCACCTTAAATGCAGAAATGAGTGTCACAGTTTGCTCAGAAAGGTATTTGTTATTTATCACAGGTACTGGAGAATACATAGTAGCTAGGCTGTTGAAAACAGCAAATAGTTGGCTTTGAAACAGGTATGTAGTGCTTTTTACCGTGCACAAAGGTGGACGAAATATATGAAGAAAGCTTACCACCCTTTGTAGTTATAGTAGTCAGCGGCGTGCTCCGTTGGTGGTGATATAGCAATATGGCAGCCATCCAAGGCGCCGATGGCTTGTGGAAATCCGCTCAAAGCGTAGAACCGTTTTATATGTTCTTGCATTTCTTCGCGACGGACCATACGAAGCCAGCGATGCTCCAGCACCTTAATGACCGCCGCAAAGAATTCGCGATAAGCGACGTTTACCGTAGAACGCCCGACACCAAACAGATGTGCGATGGTAGCATCTTCTGCTGTCGAGCGCAGACGGTACAATCCGATGGCGACTCGTTTGTCCAAGGTCACAGCCAGACGCATATTTGTGTCCTGGCGTTCCAGTTCACCCCGCAATGAGTCCACAAGGTAGCGGAACGTGGAAGGTGTCACGCGGAACGACTGTTTGAAGTGCGCTTCGCCCAAGTGCGGTAGTGTTTCCTCGAACCACCTCTCGTTGCGCTGAAAAGCCCATCGTTCCCGATGTATCGGAGACGAAGCAGCCACAATGGCAGCCATTGCGAACCAGTTTGCGCAAAGTCTCTCTTCATACTCTCTGGAAATGGCTTCCTGTGCTTCCAACTCCAGCGTAAGCTGCCTTTCTTCGCTACGATGTTTGGCCCGCATGCACATCAGAGCAGCGATAACACGCAATTGCCTTTCTCTTGCCTCTTCAGCAGAGGTAGCGGTAGCGCCTGTCGTGCTTTCCGCCATGTTGTTTACCTGATCTTGGGCTTGGCTTGACTCGACTTTTAGTTGCCAGTGTCGGCGAGTTAGTGATCCGAAGTACGGTGTGAAATGGAGGGATATCCATTCCGACGTATTTTAGCATATCAGAAAATAATCACTGAACAACATTACGTATAACGCTATGTTTGCCTCTTCTTTTTTTACTATCGTCATTGTCATCATTTTCAAATGACATTCGTTTTCGCCGTGTGACAGCGCGCGGCGATAATGACATTAAACCTCAACAAATGTCAGTCGTTGTAAATGACATTAGATCTGCCGTGTGACAGGGGTTTTAGTCGTCGATTAATCGTCTTTTCAAATACCTTACAAAGGCAGCTTGTGAGGGCTATCGGGCGGTAACTTGCCACTGAGAAAGGGTCTTTGCCTTGCTTCAAAACAGGGACAACAAAGGCTTGTTTCCATGCGGTTGGAAGGTACCCCACAGCCCAAATAGTGTTAAAAAGTGCAAGTATTGTAACTTGCGTGTCACTGTGTACGTTTTTAATCATTTCATACATTATTCTGTCCGATCCTGGCGCAGAGCTCTTGCATGCGTTCAAGGCAGCTCTCAACTCTGCAATACTAAAAGGACGGTTGTATGGTTCGTTCTGACGACATTTTCTGATTAGAGGCTTCCATTCTTCTATTTGTTTGTGTTTGAGAAAGGATTGTGAATAATTTGTTGAACTTGACACGTTCTCAAAATGCTCCCCAAGTGAGTCTGCCTTGTCTTGTAGTGTATCGCCCTGTGTGTTTACCAGGGGGAGTGAATGTGTTTGCCGCCCTCTAATCCTATTAACTCTGTTCCAGGCTTTGGCCTCATCCCTAAACGAGTTAATACTCGATAAAAACTTGTGCCAGCTTTCTCTTCTGGCCTGTCGGCGGGTTCGCCTGCCTTGGGACTTTACTTTTTTAAAGTTCATAAGATTCTCTGCAGTGGGAGAAGCGCGTAGCAACCCCCACGCCTTGTTCTGATTCTTACGGGCGATCCTACATTCGCTGTTCCACCACGGTACACGTCGTTTGCATGCCAGACCACTCGCTTCGGATATGCATTTTGATGCGGCATCTATTATGAATGATGTAAGATACTCTACAGCAGCATCAATTTCTAGAGAAGACATGTCGGCCCATGAGATGTTAGTGAGAGTTCGAAATTTCTCCCAGTCGGCTGTGTCTATCTTCCACCTAGGAGCTTGCGGAGGATATTCGTTTTCTTTAGATGCTCTTATCAGTATGGGAAAGTGGTCGCTCCCGTAAGGATTCTTCGTAACTTCCCATTCAAGTTCGAGCAGTATAGACGGGGAAACTATACTAAGATCTATTGAAGAAAATGTTCGGTTTGCTAGAGAGTAATATGTGGGTTCCTTTTTATTCAGCAAGCACGCACCGGAATAAAAGAGGAACTGTTCAACAAGACGACCTCGCGCGTCTGTACGAGAGTCGCCCCACAGGGAGCTGTGCGCATTGAAATCGCCAAGAACAACATAAGGTTCTGGCAATTCGTCTATAAATGACTGAAATTCATGCTTGTTTAATTTGAAGTGTGGGGGTACATAAAGCGAGCAAATGGTGACGAGCTTATTTAAAAGAACAGCTCGAACAGCCACTGTTTCAAGGGGCGTTTGTAGCTGTAAACCCTGACAGGAGATACTTTTATGGACCAAAATGGCAACACCGCCTGATGATACGACTGCATCATCGCGATCTTTGCGAAACTTGACATACGGTCGGAGAAAGTTTGTATGTTGTGGTTTTAGGTGTGTTTCCTGTAGACACAGCACTGTTGGATTGTGTTTTTGGATAAGCTCTTGCACATCATCAAGGTTCCTAAGAAGACCTCTGATGTTCCATTGAATTATTTGTGTATCCATATTGGGAGCAAATGGGTGCTGTGTATACAGAAACAGAAGTATTAATTGCGCAGATTTCAGTGATTAAGTTACAGAGCCCTTTCGAGGCCCTGTAATAGGGGTTTTGTTCTTTCTGGAGCGCTCGAGGGAGCCTCGCCGCTCCTTAGGCGCTTGGTGCGCCTTGAGGATGGGTGTAGTGTCCATCGCCTCTTGTGAGGCGCCGGACACGTGCTCTTGCGAGCGGGAAGTTACCAGCGAGGGTCCCGCCTTGGAGGGCAAGACCCCTGCGCCCACCAGCCCGGAGGTCGATGGGGCTCCCTGGGGGATTTGGCTGCGCCGGCAGTTGCCAGCGCTGGAAGGGGCCTCTGAGGTTGGGGCAGCCTCGGCTGCGCCCACCTTCGGGTTCGATGGCCCCGTCTGCTGGGTTGGCGGAGCAGCGCTAGCTGCAACCGCCGCGGGGGCAGATGGCGTAGCTGCCGACTCACTGACTGTGGGCCGGACAGCCGCCGGAGGCCGTTGTGACGTTGCCCCCTGCCGCGTCACATCGGCAAAGCTTTTCTTGGGCAGGTATGAAACCCGCTTGCGTGCCTCTTTGAATGTGATATTTTCCGTGACTTTAATTGTAACAATTTCCTTTTCTTTCTTCCAGGATGGGCACGACCGCGAGTACGCGGCGTGCTCCCCATCACAGTTTACACAGCGGAGAGCGTTCTCACAAGTTTCAGTGGTGTGTTCTTTGGCACTGCATTTAGCACAAGTCTGGCGGCCGCGGCAGCTCTGCTAGCTGTGGCCGAAGCGCTGGCATTTGAAACAACGGAGTGGGTTTGGCACGTACGGCCTAACACGGAGCTTGATGTACCCGGCCTCGATTGACTCGGGCAGGACACTTGAATTGAAGGTGAGTATTATGTGTTTGGTCGCAATCTCTTTACCGTCGCGCCTCATCTTTATTCTTTTCACATTGACAACATTTTGCTCACTAAAGCCCTTCAAGAGCTCTGCGTCTGTCAGCTGAAGCAAATCATCGTCTGAGACAACGCCGCGGGTAGTGTTCATAGTGCGGTGCGGAGTCACTGTCACTTGAACGTCCCCAAATGACACGAGACTGGGTAGCTTTTCAAATTGTTTCAGATTCTGGAGCTCCAAGAGGAGATCTCCACTTGCCATCCTTGTTGCCTTGTAACCTTGACCAAGAGCCTCAGTTAAAGACTTTGAAACTAGAAATGGGGAGATTGTGCGTACTTGTGTGTCTGACTTTTCCGAGTGAATCACATGAAATCGTGCGAAGTTGGGTCTTTCACGACCAAAGAACTTGAATACATCTTCGGTGCGCACTCTTTTCTGAGGGCGATCAAGGAGGGGTGGGAAGGAATTTGCCATAGGAGAACTTAATTTTCGGCAATAACGCCAGCCACCCACCATGGAGCCCAACAAGGGGACGTTACAGGGACTGTAAAAACAGGTCCTGCAAACGCCAGCTGTACGTTATCACTATAACCAAATATGAGATAACCTAGGTTGGTTATTCACACAAGGTTAACCCTTGCTGCCTGGAAATATTGGAAGTAAACGGAAGCTAGGAGAAGACAGGAAAGATGAAAAAGTGAGAGAAAAACGAAGGCTGGATGTAGAGAGAGACAGGAAAAGGCAACTACCGATTTCCCCCGGGTGGGTCAGTCCGGGGGTGCCGTCTACGTGAAGCAGAGGCCAAAGAGGTGTGTTGCCTCCACCGGGGGGCCTTAAAGGTCCAAACACCCGGCATCGGCTCAACCCCCAGGATCCCCCTTTCCCCGGACACGGCTATGCCGCGCACGGCTACACGCGGGAGGGTCCAACCCTCGTGTGCTCGGGTACGTGGTGTCGCAACACACCAAACGCCTGCTTGCGCAAACGCCCCTGCGGGCCCATGCAAGTTTTCAAGGGCGCTCATTAGGGTGCTTTTCAGTGATGAAGAGCTAGGAAACAAGGCTCTTTTTGGCCAGCAGGAAAACAGACATAAGGAAAACAGAGTGAAAGCTGCATTGGACCAGAAGAGGGTCTCTGCAGTTCTTGGTATGTCACATTTTTTGCTAACATGAAGGAACCATTATAAGCAATTCTCATGTAAAAAGACATAACAAGTGGAGGAAAATTTGTGCATAAGCAATAAAGCAAGGATGAACAAGGTTACTTAGGCTAAACAATTTGTTACGATAATCGTTTAGATTTCGTGACATTCTCTGTAGTTACAGGCGAGTTCATTGCTCAGATGTGAGCATTCTTTCTATCATATGATAAGTCAGGTTAAAAAACAAGCAACAGAATTTTTAGTTTACCTTCAAGAGTCGTAGTGGAAAGCTGGTTGTTTGGTTGCCTTTGTGTGAAGCTCTCAAGAAGTTCTGTTATATCTCTCACAAAGCACCTTGCCCTTTGTTTTTTGTAACCCTGCTTGACTTGTTTGCAGTATACCTTAATATAACAAATGCTTATGAAGGAATGTGTGGTTGCAGAAACCATTGTTCAGCTTGATGACATTACAGCACTGTGTCGTGTAATCTATCATTCATTTACTGCCTTCGATCAGGTGCCTTCGACATACGTAAGATACTTTGAATTTGAAAGTATGTTTAAACCCGCTCTGACCATCGTTTGTGTCAGCCTCAATCATTTTTGCTGCACGAGGAATCAAGGCTTTTTGATTTGTTCTGTTGTTCTTCTGCTATACCATTTATTTTTTATCTCTGAACAGAATTTTCAGGAATTTGGTATCACTTATATAGCAGGCATCACATGCTCAACAAATAATAGCTGAAGGCTAAGTTGTTCAGATACCTTTTTTTGTAATTTGATTTTGTGGCACGTGTTTCACTTAAGCAATAGTAGTTCATCAGTATCTGAACGCATTCAGTTTTAGCAATTCAATAAGCACAAACTTTAAGGTCGTGTTATTAAAGTGTGCTGCAAGATGCACTGGTGTCCCAGTTGCCCATTTTCTGCAGGAGGACAGTGATTGGTGCACCAATGCTTTCTACCACACATTTTCAGTTTCCTATACTCTGAATGTGGTGCTGGTTATAAAGAATCAGCTCTAACTAAATATGTCTTGGATATCAATGGCTATAATTGTGCTGTTACAATATGTACCCTTAAGGCAACTCAAAGCAATTAGCATACATTTGTAAACTGCCAAATTTTGTGCTGTGGGTAGTCACACACGTAATGTTGCTTTTTTAGTCAAATGCAGAGGCAAAATGTTAATATCTGCAACAGGAGATTTTTAGATATTTTGTTAAAAATAAAAAAAATGATCCTGGTATTAGTGCAATTTATGCCTACAGGTTTCCTATTTGCAGCCTTCCATATCTATTCTTTTTTTCCTTGCAATCTACACCTTGTTAAGAGCTATTACACGCCGAGCTCAACTGTACCACTTTTTGCTGAGATATCGTTTAGCTAGTTGCTTTTGTTCTGTGTTACATACAACTCTTTCTCTCCTTAAGTGTCTTCTGACTTACTGGAATAGTGCATTTTAGGTCAACACTCCCTTTCTCTCTTTCTACAGAGTTTCTTTTTTATGTCTGAATGTTGCTGTGTCTTATTGGCTCTACATGGTTTATTGTTGCCAATACAGTGCTGCATTCTTCACTTAATGTTTCCCCTTGAAACAGGTGGGTAGGCCTTATTATGGTCTATGCAGTGTTTTCATAAGTGGTTGAATGTTTCCGTTGAATATGCTCATTGCTACAAATGAAAGTGCTAACGAGTTGGGAAAAAATTTTGCTGCTGTAGATACCTTACATGCCTGCACCTGGTGGGCATTACACTACACTTGCCACAGGATACTAAAAGTAACCAGCTGGATCCAACTAGGTCAATATTACATGAATAGAAAAACTTCGGTGTGCAGTGCCAGCTGCAATGCCTTGCTGCCCCTTCACATGCATTGTTGCCGCCACAGACTGGAGCTGAACCCGTGATTCTTAGTGATGAATCCCAACATGTTGTTGCGTCTGTGTTGATGTCAGCACCACTCATAAGTCTTATCGCACTGACTGGCATTATATTGACTGCACTATGGCATGCTGGATTCCAGTTCATCTCAATTCCAAGTCATCTTGGTTGGCTGTCCAAAATTCAGGAAATAGTTCAAGCTGCATGACCCTTGTGTTTTGCCGATATATGCCAAGACATGTTGTTCCTCATATTATGTCAAGGTTGTACTTCTCAAGATAAGTCCCTAAATAATGTCTTTAACATTAATTTTCATTCCTTTACAGAATACCTTTACAGAATACACACGCAGCAGGTTAAAATGCTCGGGCCCGCAAGGGCACCTTGAAACTCAAGGTGATGGTGCTTGGCGCGACCACGGACCGTTAGCCCCCATACCGAAGCTGTAATCCGCACCGTGGCGACAGGTTGTAAGGTGAAGGGTAGAAACCAGAAACGGTGTCGATCGGGGCCATGGTCAAGCCCCGACCGACGGGCTCCCCGCCTGTTTACCAGGTGGGGGCTCCGGGACCTTCTTGTTAAGGGTGAAACACAGGTGACACAATAGGAACACTTAATCCATACATGCCGCATAGACTCTCAATTTCCCACTCTAAAGAAACGATCGGAACCGGAAACGGTACCGCACCGAAGGAATCAAAGTTACAACTCAGAAATGTGCTGAAAATTTTCCACAGTTCCTGGCAATTCACGCTGTTGAGAAAAACGCTCCAGTGGCCACTCTATCAGTGTGTGTGTACTACAAAAGTGGCTAGTAGCTAACATAGGCGAAGAATATGAAGCAAAAAAACTGTCCTCAGGAGATCTGCTTGTAGAAGTCAAATCCAAAAAGCAGAGTGATGCGTTACTCGCACAAAAGAAGCTTGCTGACCTTAACATTACTGTAACACCTCACAGAAGCATGAACAGCGTTCAGGGAGTAATTTCTGAGCGGCTGCTAATGACAGAGGACGAAAATGAGCTCCTCGAGAATTTGCGAGACCAAGGAGTAACGTCCCTTCGCCGCATAAATATAAGGCGCAACGGCGAAGACAAAACACCTCACATCGTGCTAACATTCGGCAGCACTCGCTTGCCCGAGTCTGTTGTCCGGGTTGCATTCATCAGGTGCCCAGTGCGCCTATACATCCCTAACCCTAGGAGATGTTTCAAATGCCAAAGGTACGGCCATGGCAGCAAAACATGTAGAGGCAAGGAGACCTGTGCCAAATGCGCCGAAACCGAACACAATACTGACAACTGCCAAGCTAGTGAAACAAAGTGTGCAAATTGCAACGGTCCACATGCAGCGTACTCACAAACCTGTGAATTATCCAAAAAAGAAAAACAAAATATTCAACCTAAAAGTACGAGAAAACATATCTTACCCTGAAGCAAGGAAAAAGTTCAGTCAAGAGACATCCAGGACATATTTTGACGCCGTGCGCCGGGGGGCCGAGCGGCGTCTGGTGACAGTGGGCACACAGTACACCATTGTTGATGTGTGCCTGCCCCGCCCCCCACCCGAATGACACTCCGGTGTCGGCCCCATTGACATCCCGGAGGTGCACCTGACGGCGGCCTCTGGCACAACCAAAGTTAGTGGTAGTGGCGACACACCACTCCAACTTCAGGCCACTGCCCAGGCAGGGCCATCCACAACTCTGACAGTGCAGCCAAGGCTGCCATACTATCACACAATAAAGGCTCGCTGGCCCCTGAGCCGGTAGGCCGCAGGGCTTCCCCCCATCGGGAGAAGCCACAAATCCGTACCCCCGCGGGTTCCCCGCGGAAACCCATCACCTCGCTGGAGGCGATGGATATAAGCAGTAGCCCGCCTCCGCAGTAGCGGCGGCGCAACTCCCTTGATTACAAAAGGGAGGAAAAACTCCAATAACGGGCCCCACAAAACCGGGAGCATAGGTTTTGAAATACATCCGTCAAAGTTATTAGATATGGCGTTCCTAATTCACTGGAACTGTCGAAGCATATTAAAGAACTACGGTGACATAAAAGATATTCTTGCTGTATATTCCCCGGTTGTTTTGTGTCTCCAGGAGACAAACTTGGGATCGAAACATAAAAATATTTTAAGTAAATATAAAGTCTTTCGTCACGACCGAGAGCAAGCAAATAGGCTCTCTGGAGGTACTGCCATAGTTATTCAAAGTAGTGTGGCTACTCGTGAAGTCAAGCTTCAGACTACATTTGAAGCCGTTGCAGTATCTGTAGTACACTTTAAAACAATTACAGTATATGCTCCGTATATATCCAACCACACCTGACAGTAACACTCCATGAATTAGAAGACCTTTTAAAACAATAATTAGAGCCATATTCGTTAGTCGGCGATTTTAATGCTTACTCCAATTTGTGGGGAAGCGAACAAACGGATACTAGAGGCCGTATTTTAGAAGATTTTATTCACTGCAATAATATATGCCTGCTCAACAGGGGCAAACACACATACTGCTCTCCAAGCTCCGGAAAATGGAGCTGCATAGATTTGTGTCTTACATCGCCTTCTGTTTTTAATGCTTTTAAATGGGATGTCTAGGACAACCCGTATGGTAGCGGTCATTTACCCGTTCTTATCAACCTAACATCATCTCCGCCAAATCATTCCTACAAAACCACGACGTTGGAAGCTCCATTTGGCCGACTGGGCGCTGTTTCAAGAAAATGCCAGCTTAGAAAAAATAGATCCACATAATTTAGGTATAGATGAACTTCATGAAATTGTCACAAACTGCATTATTTCTGCCGCGCTCCTGGCCATACCTCAATCTTCTGGAGTGGTGAAGCAAAACCACAACACCTGGTATACAAAAGAATGTAGATTAGCAAAAAAGAAACAGAACAAAGCATGGGGAAACTTTCGGAGGTACCCCACGCAGAAAAATCTCATAAACTTTGAAAAGGCAAGAGCCCAAGCCCGATATATCCGCCGTCGAACCGAAAAGACTTCGTGGCAAAATTACGTGACTTCCATAAATAGCTCAACCACATCAAAAGAAATGTGGGAGAAGGTACGAAAGCTAGATGGTAAATACTCCCCTTTCACACTTTCCGTTCTAACAGCCCCTGGTATACAGACAAACATCGAAAAGAGACAGACATTTTCGGTGAATATTTTTCGGCAGTTATCAGCTCATCAAACGACACAGAATCATTTCTTACGTACAAAAACACATCCGAGAAACAGACTCCCTACAAGTGGATATACAAATGAACCATATAATAAATTATTCACAGTTCAAGAAATCAACACAGTCTTGTCCGCTGGTAAACAGACTGCACCCGGCCCTGACGGAATACACTATCAAATGATGTACCACCTCTCTGAACCTGCCGTAGAGGCACTCTTAAGTTTTTTTAACAAGGTTTAGGTATCGGGTAAACTACCCGAAGCCTGGAAGAAGGCCATCATCGTTCCATTTTTAAAGCCCGAAAAACCACCAACCTCTCCCAGTAGTTACCAGCTGCCTCGCAAAATCCTTTGAAAGTATCGTGAATATGAGATTAACATTCATGCTAGAAGCCCGTCAGCTTCTCGACGTCCATCAGTGCGGTTTCAAAAAGGCATGCTCCACAACAGACCACCTGGTTCGTCTTGAAAATACTGTCCGTGAAGCCTTTATACACAAACAACAATGTCTCGCTGTTTTTTTTTTTCGATTTAGAGAAAGCTTATGACACAACCTGGAGGTACGGAAATCTTCACGATTTGGCTGAACATGGCATTTGTGGCAGGATGCTGAACTGCCTAAAGGACTTCCTGTCAAGCCGTTCATTCCATGTGCGCCTCGGTTCAACCCTGTCGAGAATTTTCATTCAAGAAAATGGAGTGCCCCAAGGGAGTGTTTTAAGCACGACCCTCTTTGATGTTAAAATGAATTCAATTAGTAAAATAATTCCAAGGTCAATTATGTATTCAATCGATGTCGACGATCTTCAGATAGCTTGCACGTCCTCAAACATACCAACATGCGAAAGACAAGTGCAGTTAACAATAAATAATCTTGCAACGTGGGCTGACCGAAATGGTTTCCGCTTCTCCCCACAGAAAACAGTGGCCATCGTTTTCTCACTCAAACGTGGCCTACAGACAGATCCTAGACTATACCTGAACGAAGCGGAATTGCCGGTAAAAAGTGAACACAAATTTCTGGGCATAACTTTTGACAGAAAACTGACCTTCTTGCAACACACGAAGAACCTGAAGAAACCCTCCCAATCATTAAACATATTAAAGGTGCTATCACATAAACGCTGGGGGGCTGATAGGACCTGCCTTTTACACATCTACCGCAGTATAATTCGCTCTTGCCTCAATTATGGGTGCATAGTATACAACTCAGCTCGACCGTCCTACCTGAAGCAATTAGATCCAGGACACAACTCAGGTCTGCGCTTTGCAAGTGGGTCATACAGGACATCACCCATAAACAGCCTATATTGTAACGAATGTAACGAACCAGCCCTCGCAGATAGAAGAGCCATGCTCACATGTGCATATGTCCTAAAAACCCGTTCACTACCAAAACTTCTCTGCTACACCATAGTTAGGAAGTGCCCGTCTAAGCAGCTTTTTAACAACAAACCGAATGCGATGAGACCCCTTATTCTCCGACTTGTGGAAATTTGCCAGGAATTAGGTATTCTAGACCCACTGCCTGATGTTGCCCAGAGACCCGAACCACTGCCACCTTGGCACACCTTTCCCAGTGTAGGTGACTACACATTGACACAATTTCATAAAAAGCAAACTCCACGTGAACATATAATACTACAATTTTTGGCGCTAGACGAAAAGTACAAAGAACACACAGCATTTGATACTGACGGTTCTAAAACATCACTTTACGTCGGAAGTACTGTAGTGCAAGATAATTGCATCAAGTGCGTCAATTTTCTCAGCCGAATGTTATGCCATTTCGGTGGCTGTATCAAAAATAGTCGAGATGAACATTCAAAACAGGATTATCTACACGGACTCGCTGAGTGCAATCACAGCACTGAAAGCCAGAAACGTAAGGGAACCTTTAATAGGAAATATAATCCAAGACATAATAACTGCTCAAACACAAGGACACGAAATTAAGCTCTGCTGGATACCAAGCCATCACGGAATTAGAGGCAACGAGAGAGGTGACGCGTGCGCCGCTCAAGCCTGCCATAAGGATGTCAGTACTGTAAATATACCCTATGCAGATTGCATGAAGTTAGTAAAAAACAAGCTTAAAGAAAAATGGCAGTGTACATCGAATAACGAAGAAAATAACAAACATTTAGTAAAACCTATTCTAGGAGAATGGAGATCATGCAGGCATCAGGAACGTTTTATAGAACTAATTTTACGCCGCCTGCGCATCGGACACACACACCCAACACATAACTTTCTACTGACAAAACAATACAAACCCTTATGTGAGAAATGTGTAGATGAACTCACTGTAAATCACATTTTATTCTCGTGCACACAACTCGAACGGCTAAGGAAAAAATATTTTACTGTATTTAACAATGAACGCATTCCCTTCCATCCCAGTCTACTTTTAGGACATAACCCACTTGTAGGAACTTCATCTGTTTTTAGTTTTTTGAAAGACGCAGCGATCCTAAACGAAATATAATATATCACAGAACTACTAATTCTAAAAATTCTTACCCAGTTTTTTCACGCATCTTATGATGCACCTCACCCATTTTCTCAGTCCTGAGAAGAAGGCTGAGGTCTCCATTTGATTTGTTGGGCTCCTCAGAGTCCTCGTCCGGACAAGGACCTCCGCTGAGGATACCCAATTTTTGAAATAAATTATACCATGTGTTTGGCGCATGGTAGCCTGAGTTGCTTGTGCGCCATAAAACCCAATACAATACAATCAAATGCTCGGACATGAAAGTGAAGAGAAGCCTGGGCTCTATGCTGCAAAAAATGGGGACGAAGAGTGACACCTCTTCCAAGGAATGAAGTGCCGAGTAGGAGTTCCTACTACTTCATTGCTCATTGTGCTGTGACAGGCACTGGAATAAAGTTAGTAGAAACAAAACACATTTTTTCCCACTAACTGCGTGTTGCACAGCTAGTGCCTGCCACTGCACATCAAACAATGAAGCTATATACAAATCAGGCAGACAAATAAAGTCAAATAGATAGAAAAATCATATTGCGTCTGGTATTTCATTGCATGCGTGCATGCCAATTCCCGGTAGGTGGGCCACACAAATTCTGTCAAATGTCTGCTTATATGCTGCATCCTGTGACCACAATCTCGACAGACTTTCTGCAGACATGCTGTATCCTGCGGCTACACAGACTGAGCAGACTTTCTGCAGAAATGCTGTATCCTGCGGGTACACAGATTGCGTAGATTTGCTGCAGAAATGCTGTATCCTGCGGCTACACAGATGGAGCACACTTTCTGCAGAAAGGGTGTACCAGTTGGGCGCTGGGAGGCGACACGGGGTGACAAAGTCTGTCACCTGTCTCCAGAGATTCTGCATCCCGGGTGACTCGATCGGGGTCTGCAGAATTTCTGCAGCAAGTCTGCAATGATTTTTGTAAAGGAAGGTATTCTAAATATTAAGAAGCCGAGGAATGTCCAACATCAACCAGAAAATTCAGGTCACGAAGAAGTATGAAGCGAGACATCTTACATTGGCCACATTTTCCTGTGTTTTGGCGCTCAGGTATAAGCTGAGGACGCGTATGAGCTCATCCATGCCTATACAAGACAAACCAGTGCGCACAAGCTTCATCACTGATCCGAAGTGTTATGCATGGTTCTAAACGCAGACTTTTCTCTCAGACAACCGAGCGTTCATGTCTGTACTCAGAGAGACATACACAACACCAGCATTGACATAAGTTCGCCGCAGACGCAATTACGTCACGGGTATATACATATTTTCGTATGCGCGTGTACGCGCACCATGCGAGCTATAAAAATACAATAAACAACGCCACCTACTTTAAAGGACTATGTTGGATAATAGCATTCCAGTGTTGGGCATTACTGGTTAAAGTGTCCTTGTGCAGTATGTTTTGCTGAACCGACTTGTCTGGCGAAGGTGAGTATAGTTACAGTGTCCTTGTTGAAATGCGGTTTTGAAATACTAAGAACTATTATGTGCAGTGTTGTTATATTTGTGAGAATGTGGTGGATACATGCTGCGATGGATTTGCTGGGCTGCACGATCTCAGGAGAAAACACTTAATCAAGACGACTGCGAGCCACCTTGTTTAGACATGATGGCAGCAACAGAATTAAAATAATTCCCTTTTTTTCTTTTGGTGCTGTAGGTAGAACTGCATTCACACATTTTTGGTCTGAAAGCAATAAAGCCTTTTAGAATTTGCTTCGTTTCTAGTGTGCACTCTGCTTTCATGTAGTTTCATTTCGTTCAGTGATTTCCAGTCTATTCACACATTCTACAATATAGTAAGCATATATGAGGGCGAATCCGAAAGTCTGTGTCCGTATCTCTTTATACTAAATTCCAATGGCAGACTCGGAGTGGCCGACGAACTCTGCGCCGGAGGACTCCGCTACGGTGGAGGGCAACAGAATGCGACTGAAACACAAGCACTCCCGCAAGAGCAACTGGCAGGGGGCGCTTGCGTACATCCGCCTCCGAAAGCACCCAGCATTCCTTGCCTTATTTGTCGTTTTCGGCTTGAACTCGTATGAGCGTTGTGTTTAAAAGTTTCGTTTCGTGTTTCTTTTTTAGACTCCTCAACTCTAACAGAACTCACACCGCATGCAAGTCTGTGTCTCCCGTCCGCCGTGATTGTGTGTCGAAAACATCGGAGACGCAGCAAAGCCCGCGATCAGTTCGGTGGCAACACATCGACACAGCCTGAAGTGCCTTCGGAACCGTATCTCATCAAGTAAAGGCTATTAAAATGCAAACTTGCCAAAAGAAGCCGTTGTTACCTCTTCATACGAATACTGGGAACGACGTCGTTGACGAAACGCGCCACTTTCGGTGTCTTGGCCGGTGGCCGAAACAAGATGTCGAAAGCTTGCGTGAATACACTAGCTTCCGGAGCTTCTTCGTCGCTTGAGTTCCTTCTGATCGATTCGGAACTTCAGCTAGATAAAGCATCGCTATCCGCAAGCAGTAAAAGCGCAAGTGCACGATCCGAAGCACCACACATTTCTTTTGAGATTCTGGGATTCGCGTTCACGGGCGCGCGCGCCATAGCGGTAAGTTGGCTGTGGGTGGCCTCGCATTAAGCGCCTTCGGTCGACTCCGTCAAATTTGAGGAGTAGAGAGCGCTACTCCGTGCGGCTTTCCAGGTGGTCGGCGGAGCGAGCGGACGCATCTCACCTCGGCTCTGCGGATTTTCACTCGGGACGGCGGATTTTCGAAGTGAAATGGACTGATACCACCCATAATCGGTCAGTGAAGGTGTTCGGCACCCGTTCCCACCATTTTCTGTGCAATTCCGATCATTTTTCCCCGTAAAGGACTCTACCGCTCCGAGCCAGGCGCGGAACGCTAAGCCTCGCGTTGTACCTAGCACATGGAGCAAGAAATATTTAGGAGTGGCAACTCCGCTGTTTGCGGCGACCAGTAAAGGTCACAAGCCCGCGGATATATTTTCATGCTGGCGGCACCTGGCGGCATGGGAAGAAATTACCGCCGTTTCGGTTGCCAGGGCAACCGGTTGAGCGTGTTGCTCCCGTTCGGCCGCGCGCGCCTGACTTCTACCACGGAGTGGCCGGAGCTGCCGGAGCCGCCTGCCGGGCGCTGCTTTTTTTTTTTTTTCCCGCTGCGGCTTCTACGACGCGCCGCATGGTGCCGACACTGCATACGGTAGCGTCGGCGCATGCAACAATTGTGACTTTATCTGGTCGCCCGCGCTCGCTCGCGCTGACGGGAGTTTCACCTCCTATATGTCTTACTCCGTGACCTAGCACAAGGGCCCCCGCCGCCGCGGCCGCCGGTGAGGCATACGGCCATTGGCGCGTCTAGACTCGCATCGCCTGCGTATTGACCTTGGCAATGATGGTTTACAGCGTAGAAGGCGACGAAATCAGCCCCGAAGACTTCGCTGACGACCCGCGCTGGTCCAGAGCAACCCAAGCCCGCAATGTGGTCTTGCCTACCCTAGCCACTTCGAATCCGGCTCTGAAGAAGGCCTCCCAAGCTCGCTCACCCGCCAGCCCGGCCACGTCGGCGTCGCTCCAATCAAGGCAAGACTATTTCTCCAAAACTTAAACGTCATGCACCACTACCAAAACTCCCGGCTAAGGATCTGAAAGTAATTTTCCGACCTGGTGGCGGATTGGATCTTAGACAGTGTAACGGCGGCGCGCTGCTGCCTATTGTGTGCGCGGCTGTGAAGTATCAACTACCATGACGCCCGGCAGCACGACCGACTCAGAGTTAACCCGCACAATAACTCATTCACAATCAGCACCCCTGCCGAGGTGCGTGTCAAAAACTACGTGCAGATGCAGACGCTCCATGTCAACGACAAGCAATTCCCGGTAAAGGCTTACATCGCCGAGCCCGACGATGCCGTACGTGGAATTCTCTACAACGCAATCTACGACTAAACCCAAGAAGACATATTCAACGACCTCGTCGCACTAAACCCTAGCCGATCCCACACAATAGCAGACGCGTGCCCTTTGGGCCGCACTAAATCTATCCTGATCACCGTCAAAACTAAGGAGGTTCCCAAGCAGTTAAACTTCTACAGAGCCGTCCATAACGGCCACCTCTTCAAAGCCAAGGTAGAGGACTGTTTTAACTGCTGGAGACCGGGCCACCGATCGGACGTCTGCCCGCAAGCTGTCAGCAACCGATGTCACAGATGCGACGACACCCATCCGGCAACTTCAAGTCCCACGTGCGACTCCAAATGTATCCTGTGCGGTGGCTCCCACTTCACGGGGTCCAAAAAATGCAAAGTCCGGTTCGACCGGGCTGGCAACCCCAAATCCAAC
Organism: Dermacentor variabilis; assembly: GCF_050947875.1. Classification (NCBI taxonomy): domain Eukaryota; kingdom Metazoa; phylum Arthropoda; class Arachnida; order Ixodida; family Ixodidae; genus Dermacentor; species Dermacentor variabilis. The sequence goes on from NC_134571.1 coordinate 135,984,868, forward strand.
ACCAATGCTACAACCACCACAGACAATCCCGCCGGGTTTTAATCCACCGAGAGCACGGCTCAGCAGTCCCGGTCATCACGCAGCCGGCTTCGGACCAACTCCAGAACCGGTTCCAGGTCCGTCTCACGGAAAAGCCAGCACACGAGCCGGTCCGGCTCCTTCCCACCACTACCGGGACCAAAAGCCCAGCCCATGGATAAACAGGTGAGCTGGAAGCCGGGACCTCCCTCGCTCGCAAAAGAGAATGAAGCGCTTATTACACAACTCAAACAGCAGAGTTTAGAAATTGCAGAGCTCCGCCAACAATTATAACCACTTCTCAGAACAGCCTACAAAGAATTCGTTCCCCCCAACCCAGTACAAACTATCACACCTAAGCTACTCCTTCCTTCCCATGCCTCCACCTCCTCCTCACGCGCTGCGTCACCTACTCGCAACCCCCCAGTTCAGCGCAAGGCGCAAGCTGAATATGACCCCCACAACTCGTTAGACACAGCTGCGCTCACTCAGCTAACCTCGATAATTCAAAGCCTCGAACAAAATATGAACGCCCTACGCACTGATACTGCAGAATGGATGACAAACATTGCAGGCCGGATGACTGCCCTCGAGCGACGTCAAAGCGCACATGCAGCCTCTATGGCTCAAATCCAGCCCCACATACAAGGAACATTCAGCACCCAGCCAAACGGCCCAAATCTCATAGACCCGTCAGTCGCCCCCCAACACGGCTGCCCAACGTAGCTGCATTCGAGTGTGGCAGTGGATTGCGGGAGCTTCCGAGCGAAGCGCAACAACCTGCAACCTCCAAAACGTCTCGGCAGACGATATACCTACCGTTATAGCATTGCAAGAAACTCTGTAATGTCAAGCTTCGAAACTACACAGTTCACGAGTCAACCAGCGTGCTGCCTAGAACGCGAGTAGCGACACTAGTTCACCGTAACTTTACTGTGATTGAGCACGTTTTAGAGCTTGATGACATAGACGGCCTTCTAGTAGAACTCTTACCCCGCACACGCAAGGGCAGCAGCATCTTCATACTAAACATATATAGGCTGTCAAAAGGCCCTCCGGCGCCTCTCATTGCAGCAATGCGCAAGGCACTCAGGACCAGTGCGGCCCACCCCATTCTGATAATGCAACGTTTTGCTACGTGGGAATGCTCGTCAAATGACCGATTTTATGCCGTCATAGGGATCGTCGTACACGGGAGCTGTTCGAGGCGTATGTTCTAAAGAAAGCGAGTGTATGTATTAGCAATCCTTCCATTGTACTTGCTGAATGTGAGGTAAAATTTCTGTACGCAAGATTGTGACGGTAGCGTTTTTGGATGGCCTATCGGCATGATGCCATTTTGATGTTTGTGCATATATATATATATATATATATATATATATATATATATATGTTACCTTTCACCCAGTACACTTCAATTGTGAGACTGCGCACTTCATGTCCACTTTAGCTTCTGTTGTCTGTGTGTTTATAGTGCAGTAACCCCCGTATTACAAGAACTTCGGCAAACTAGCCCAGGTTACCGCTCTACGTTTCTCTTAACTGCGCGAAAAAAAAAAAAACGAGGGCACACGAAAGAAACATACACCACACCATGAGCGCAGTTTCTTTCTTTTTTTTAGCCATCACCAAGGTAACTATGAGCCATTCTTACAGTACCATTAAAAGAGGGAGAGATAATATAAGAAGAGAGCACAGGAAGAAAAAAACAGGGAGAGATCGCGAGCATGGGAAGGAAACGGATATGGCACTTAAGAAATAACCAGTGTAAAGGCGACGAATGAGGGCATAAAATCGTTTGAAGAAAGCAAAATGGCAAAAAAAACCCCAAAAGAAACAACATAACAACAAACGGGGAATATTACACCGATCAACAAATGTGGCAATGACGTCATGAAAGCATGAAGGTTCGAAATATGCCTTACTGCAAACAACCATAGAAGTGGGGGTGACGGCGACGAAATTCACATATGTGGCTATGGAAGGTGTGAAACTTGGAGGAAAAGTAACGCTCGGCTGCAGTCACAGCACAAAAAATACCTGTCAGTCAGTCACCTGGTTCTGTCTTTGTAGGCCTAATGTCTCTTTTTGTTCACCCAGGAAGGACGCAAGCATTTCTCAGGAGCCATTTGACCTGCCGCCACACTAATAGTGTATTTGGCAAATTCTATTACAGGTTTTATTTGTGTAGTACGTGCTACAATTGTGTGCAGTGTGCAAAACTTTAGTGATCAGGCCGTTTGACAACAGCCGCTTACAAATGAACAATTACAAAAGATGTTCAAGGTCATAAGTGATACAACTGCTGCTTACCGCAGAATTTTTCTGCAAATTAAACAATGAGCTATCCAAAAGCGGCTCTCCTGCCTAATTGTGCAATCCTTCGAATACGGTCAGCCTTTTATCACAAGTGTATAGCAGTCGGAGACAAGTGTTCACAGCAAGAATTTTGTATTTAATTTAGTAATATTTATTATTAATAATATTTAATAAGTCAAAGGTAACGTATGCTCTTCTGACGAAGTTTTATGAAACAAGTTCATCATCATATTGCATAATTCATTGAAAAGTTTGTGGCGAAATTCTCACTTGTAAGAACAGATCAACAGTTGTCGAACGACGGCTGTGTAGACCCAATGTTTGGGCAAGAGGCTTGTGTTGCCGCGTGACTGGCCACTTGTGGCATTTTGCATGTGTTCGCGGGCTTCATTCATGATCGGAAAAACACTTCTATATAGCACGTCTCGAACAACAGAAAGCTGCATGGGGAGTTTTTCATGTTCCTCTACAATTTTCTCATGGTCACTTCTATCAAATTATAATGTTTGAGAAGTTGATTAAATAATGAAGACTGATTCTCTAATTAGGTGGAATGAAAAAAATCTGAGTATCTTCAAGCGACGGCAAACAGCAGTACCTTGTCCAGCTACGTTACATTTGCATATGTTTAATGTTTGGTTCAAGTTATGTGGGACACCCTGTATAATTGGAGCTTCGCCGATTGCTGCTGACATGTATGTTGATCCTTTCTGTCACCAAGTTCGAGCGTTTGTTTTTGGAAGTGCAGGATTAGTAGTCGCGCTCTGTAGTAGACAAACGTTGGGCCTTTAGTATACGGTTTCACGAGCTTTGAGGATATAGGCGTGTGCTTTCTGGGTGAATAGTGATATGCCACGACCGCGATTTTGTTTAGTTTCATGTGGCAACGCCCCTTGAATTTCACAGGCAATGAATGAGCTGCCTTAAAAACAGCAGTTAAGGGGAGCGAATAGCAAGAGCACGATGTAAAGTGAGCTTTACGAACATGTACAATGTGCTCAGGCTGTCATTTCATTACGCAAGCGTTATGTTTGTGTCGGGGACGTCGCCTCTGAGACTGCACCATTTCAGAGGCCAAGAAATTGAAATGGCTGGGTAGGGCGCCATCTACAAGTAGCTAAGAGCAGACGACGGCAGCTAGGAGAGTGACTTTCGATCACCGTGCTTTCAAACACAACCTCGGACAGTCCCCGACAGCTGGATCACGTGACTGTGACACACTCTTCTGTCAGTGCTAGACAGACCGGAAGCCACAGGCGGTTTGCGGTTAGTCTGGGACTGCATAATCGAAGAGGCCCGGTGCTCTCACGTGCATTATGTCCACTGCGGGACAAAGGCCGTTCCTAGTAGTCTGGATATATATCTGGCTTGCGTCAACTGCCTCCATCCTATGCTTGCATATTTACAAATTTCGTCGTGGTGGCTAGTTCTTTACCGTCCTCAACAGCATTTTTTTTATTTATCATGCATATCATTTTTGTCGTTCCATTGCTTGTTGAGCAACCCTCCATTTCTCAAGCTTCATTTTTATCGTGCCAGGTTTCAGCCTCTTAGGTTAGTTTTAGCACAACACAATGATGGCACTTTTTAAGATTAATGGTAAGCTGTAGATTGTGACTCAGTAGTGTGTGCCATAAGTGTTGACCAATGTTTTGTCTATAAATTTTCTTCTACTGATCCAGGACTCCTGTGACTAATTGCCTTAAGTAACATAGTCCACTGCATTCTTGCCCTAGAAAATGTAACTGGTGCCTTCTTGCAGGCCTTTAAAGTGGCAACATGTGCAGCAGACAGTAGGGCATGCTCAGATAAATTCGTATTTGAAACACAACAGCGTGGTTTTGACGGGGACAAGCAGGGAGAAAGGACACGGACGACTCATCAACTCGCCCAAACGTCCGTTTTAACAGATAAATTCAATTGGACATGTATGGCGACCACTTTTACTTTTGATAAATATTTTATTTGCTATACCGAACCTGGCCAATGACTCCATAGAAGCACTAACTATCTCAATAAGTGTTGGGAGACTGGCCACATCCCTGAACAGTGGAAGGAAACTGAAATTGTCATGATACCAAAGCCGGGCAAGAGGTGGCAGCTACAGAACCTAAGACCCATCTCGCTCATCTCCTGCCTAGGCAAACACATGGAAGCGCACGACCTGCGCCCTCACACGGTGATTGGATTCAGGCCCAAGCTTTCCACGCATTACATTATGCTTCAAATAATAGACAGTGATCACAGCTGAGAACTCGATACCCGGGCCATTCTTGGCCTTGATCTAACCAACACCTTCGTCAATGTTCATCACGAAGCTATCCTAACCCAGCTAAACAAACTAGGAGTTGGCTCCAGAGCCTACAATTATATCAAAGACTTTCTTACAGAGAGGACAGCCACAATCACCGTCGGTGAAGTAACTTCGGAGAGCATTTCGCTCGAGAAATGAGGGACACCCCAGGGCTCGGTCCTGTCTCCCTACCCCTTCAATATGGCCATGCTAGAATTGCCAAGCAAGCTACCTGAAATCCCTAAACTACAGCGTAGCTTATATGCAGACGACGTGACACTCTGGGTAACCGGAGAGAGTGACGGAGAGATCCAAGAAGCGTTGCGCGGTCGAAGTTGTCATGGAATACGCAACACCTAAAGGACTCTCCTGCTGCCTGCAAAAATCAGTTACTTCTGTATATACCCACGTGCAGAGGCAGGAAAACTGTCACCATACCCCCCTCAAATCACGCTCAAAGCTAACGACCAGGACATCCCAATAGTACCGAGTATCAGGATCCTTGGACTCAGCATACAGACCAATGGGCACAACAACGAAGTGATAAATGCACTAGACTCGCACGTGCATCAAACAACAAGACTCATCTTGCGCATCGCCAACAGACACCACGGCATCAAGGAAACTAATCTACTCAGATTGGTACAGGCTTTTGTCATAAGCAGAATAGTGTACGCTACTCCATTCCTGCAACTAAAGAGCGATGGACGTTGCAAAATTAACCTCATGATCAAGAGAGCATACAAGCAGGCTCTACACCTCCCAATCGCGACCGCAAACGAAACGTTTGAGGCTCTAGGAGTACACTAAACTCTTTACGAGCTCATGGAAGCCCAAGGAATTGCCCAACTGGAGAGATCCTCGCGTTGTCCGAAGGGGCAACACATTCTACAATCATTCGGGATTACATGCAACACCCACAGCGGGACATTCCCACTGAGTTAAGAAAACATATACACATCCCACCATTACCTAAGAACACTCACCCTCAGCACAACCAAGAGCGCAGGCAGGAAAGAGCCAAATCCTTACAAAAACACTTTGCAAACTCTAAGGACGTGGCCTATGTAGACGCTGCCGAGTATCGTGACTGAGACGCTATCACAGCAGCTGTACTAGATCAGCAAAATCAAATCATCCCTGCAAGCTCAGTTATTACAAGCTCACCGGAGCTCATCCGCGGCCGCACGACAACCTCTTGCGATCAGCAGTTCGAATCCCTCCGCCGCTCAGGCAAGGACCGGATCGTATCCTACAAGGAAATTCTACAATTCTACCGCCAGGCCTGGGAGCATGCATTACCTTGCCGCTCACAAAAAATTGTATAAAAAGCAATCAGTTACGTGGCGCCTTTAACAGACGCATACTTTCCCGAACCCAGTTACCTACAGTCACCTCTATCCCGGGCTATAGACAGCGAACTGTAAATTATGAGCAGGTAGAGCCGATCTTCACATTATATGGGCATGTTCCCTGATAAGGACCAGTAAACGCACTAGCTTATTGCCTCCCCTTTTCATCGTTACCCTACAGCAGTGGGAGACTGCACTGCTCAGCTCAGACCCGGATCTCCAACTCCGAGTCGTCCAGATGGCTGAAGACGCCGCCAAAGCGCAAGGCCTGGCCGCTGCCTGAGGAAGAAGAGGACGGGCTCTCCCACTCCCCCGCAAAGTGCGCTGATGACGTTCCATACATGTTGAGCCGTTATCGCTCTTTAGCACTTCTCATCCGCGTCGAGCCATTATCAACCGTTCTCCGGCGGCGGCTGCTTGTAGCATGGCCGCACGAACCGTATCTTGAAAGCGAACTGCAATGTGGACAGAGTGTTCCCACTGCTGAAACCTTTACGCTGTGTTCTCGCCGTTTAGTTCCCTTTGAAAACAGACGCGCGTACACCTATCTCGAAAGTGATCTGCGAAAAGCGCATAGTGCGGCATGTGCTGAGAGCTTCGTCAGCGCTGTGTTCTCGTCGCTTCGGTCGCGTTGAAGCGAGAGCTGGCACGAAGGGGAATTCACTCGCTGCTGCGGGTTCTACTTTGAAAGATATCGTGCGGTACGGACTGACGGTTCTTCTTGTTGGGTATGTATAGAATTGCTTACATTATAAAAAAGATAGCAAGGTTCGCGAATTTCGCGATAACAACCAACACCAACTTACTCCCCCACTCCCACTGAGCGATGCCGTCCTGTTCGCCTTCTCCCCACCCCCGGGAAAAGGAACACTACGCCTTTATCTCAATTGAATAAACGATGATGAAACGTTAACCACAAGAACGGCCTTTCCTAACGCGTTGTCCCATGGCCTCCGAGATTCGCATGCGAAGCTGACGCGCACGAATCTGGGAGGCCATAATTGACCGCTTAATCGCATAAAAAGACAAAAAATTATGCCAAGCGACACAGTAAAAAAATGTAAACAAAGAACTGATCTTAACCATAGTGTTTGGGAAAAAGAAATAAAAAATTTGACAGCCGCAACACACGCCACTAAAGCCACCACCGCCGGCATAACGCGGAACCAACAGTTGGCAACTTTTATCCGCGCTTTTCCGCTTCGTCGCCGCAACGAGAGCCGCCATCTCTTCGCGCCTATGGTTTTGTTTTTCTGCAAGTCCGCGCACGCAGTTCATCGGTGGATGCACGGCTGCACGGCGTCGCATTGCGACCTGCGTCATTTTCTGGTGGTCGCGCAATCGGTGTGAGACATGTCGCATGTGTCGCGGGGGCGCGACACCGCCGGACGCTCTACACTCTAAGAACAGTTTACACCCTTTGGCGTGCCCCTTCTGCCACACAACAATAATCGTCATCTGCCTTGATGCGTTTCTTTAACGCTGCGAGCCCGGTACTTCCCAGTAACAAACGGCATGCGCGTTATCAGCATGATAGCATTCCCGACAGGAAAGTAGCGCGCGCGGCGCTTTCAAGAAAGGAAACGCATCAGGGCAGATGAAGATTATCGTTGTGTGGCAGAAGGGGCACGCCAAAGGATGTTCTTAGAGTGTATGTGCTCACCCCTTCTTGTAACACAGGTTACTCTCGCTGTCTGGCTCGGCTCGCTTGGAAAGCTCGTCAAAGGTGCTCCGGGAACAAGCGCATCGGATGAACTAGCATCGACACACGGGCCTTCGGATCCAGCCGGGCGTTCTTCAAGCCGAAATCGTCTCCCGGCCAAAACTGGAGCGCCTAGGATTCCTCGTCTGGCAACCCGAAACCACAGCAACAGTAACCGCCCACCTACGTCGCATTCACCGGGGCGCGACACCGCCGGACGCACTATATGTGCTCACCTCATCTTGTAACACAGGTTGGTTACACGAGCCATTGCGCATGCATGCGAACTTCAAACCCATTTTTATTTGAGGTGTCGTGCCTCAGTGACACCAAGGACTGGCTATTTTGGTTTGTTGAACGTTGTACGTCCGCGGTGTGTCATGTTGCGTTGTCACAATTGCTGTTAGCTTTGTCAGGCGGCGTGGAGTCGAACCCTGGACCTGATAGCGTTCAGGAATCGAGTACGCAGACCGACGCAGGGGATATCTCTGCTGTCTTGCAAATGCTTACCAAGCTTCAGTCAGGTGAAGAAAAAATTTTGTCGGATTTAGCGGACATACGGACTAAAGAATATGCCACTGACGAAAAAGTGAAGAACTTGACTGAACGTGTCGACCTTCTAGAGCAAGGTCGCTCGCAGTCCAGTAACTCTTCGGCGGCTTCGAAAGCCCCGTCTGCAGAAACAGCTGCTTTGAAAGATTCCACAGATTAAACCGAAAATAGGCTACGAAGGAACAACCTTCTCTTTTTTAGTTTTGAGGATAACCCGTTGGAAACCTGGAAGCAAGCCGAAGAAACTGTTGTTGCGTTCTGCTCTACTAAGCTAGGTGTATCGCTTGACCCAGTAAATATTGATCGAGCGCATTGACTGGGCACTTACAGTGAAGATAAAAACCGCCCCATAATTGTTCGCTTTGTTAGATTCAGAGGTAAAGATGCGGTATTGGGGGCGGGTCCGAAGTTGAAGACAAGTGACATTTGCATCAGGGAAGACTTCTCTCGTTCAGTACGCTTAGCCCGCAGGAAACTTTCCGAATTTGCAAAGGCTAGCGGTCCTCCACGTACAAACTAAGGCACGATGAGCTTCGTATTGACGGACGAAACTTCATTTACGACGCTGATAGTGATAATATCGTGATGCAAAAAAGTAAACTTGAAACGGCGTCGAGCGATCCCTGTTACCGAAGTTAACGGTTCCGTCAGCGTTCCTCGATGCCGCTCCGTTGAGCATGTGCCGTGCCGTCCTTCATTGGTAAACGTTATGCTTATCAATTGCCGAAGCGTCAAGAACAAAACCGACGCGTTAGCAGGGCTCGTATCACCTTTTGGCCCTGACATTGTTATCGGGTGTCGTCGTACACGGCAGCTGTTCGAGGCATATGTTATAAAGAAAGCTCGTGTATGCGTTAGCGATCCTTCCATTGTACTTGCTAAATGTGAGGGTGCAATTTCTGGATGGAAGATTGTGACGGCAGCGACATTGGATGGCCTATCGGCATGATGACGTCATCTTGAGCATTATATATATATATATATATATATTCACCGAATAAAATTCAGTTGTGTCAGCGCGTGTCCTGTCCATTTCTTTAAGAGTTAAACCCCATGAGCGCGATTTTGTGCGTGACAGCGACGAGCGACGGCTTCGAGCGACGGATCGGGCCGTCGCTTGAACAGATCGCTCGGTCTTGTTGCGCGATCGCTCGGTTCTGCAACTCTAGAATTTGTCGCTCATCGCCCGGAAGTGCTATGAGCGACTAGCCAATAGCGCGAAGCCGGAACTGGATGTACATAACTCAAGTACTTCCGATTGTCGCATGGAACGAGCAAACGATTCAATTTTTATACGTGCAAAGATAAGAACCTACTGGAAGACCTTCAGAAATATTTTATGCTGCTTTTTCCAGTAAAACACATCAACTTAAGTAAGTAAAGCACGCGTAACGCTAGTTTCGGCGCCTATATTGCTGCCCTCATACCGGCAACACTGGGGAGACGTCGCTCGCATGGGCTACGACTTGTAGGCGACGAGCCAACGTGACAGCCATCTCCATCGCGTCGCTTGGCGCTCTCGCGTGCTAAATCGCTTGCATGGGGCTTGTACTTAAAAGGGGGGACGCGGGTCTTCAGGATCGAGAAACCGCGAAAAAAATCGTTTTTTCAATTTTGTCATTTGTAATTATAGGGGTCCCTTCCGCACATAGCTGAAGTTTTGGGCCTTTGAGACGCGTAGTGTTAAAGAAATTGTCAAATAAACGAGCGAACTCGACGTGGTTTCACCCCAAAACATCGCAAAAGAACGCCCATATTCGGCGCCGCCGCATTTCGAAGCCGTCCGCCATTACGCGGCCATCTTGACCTCGTTTGAAAGAGCGATCCTACAGCTTTTCCCCGCCATAGATGAGCCTGATGCGTCGCTTCAATGCAGACAAAAGCGCAGAAAAGTAAAAAAAAAAAAAACGAATGCGAGTCCTTCAATGGCCGTTTGCGATCATTTGGCGAAATGGAGACTTCTCATTGGCCCGCGCGGCGCGCGCGAAGTTCAGCCGCACTTTAATCAAAAGACTAGCGCAAATAACAGGGAGACAGACTGAGAAGACGACAGGACGAGCGCTCGTCATGTCGTCTTCTCTGTCTGTCTCCCTGTTATTTGCGCTAGTCTTTTGTTTAATGATGACACACCAACTTGCCAAGATGGCTGCCTTGTTCGTTCTGCCTGATTATCGTTCGCGCGTGCCGCCATTTTTGAGAGCGGATAAAGAGGCGTGCGAACTTCCGATATGCCACCGTATCGGAAGTACCGCACCGTCCGCAAGTTCGGGGGAAAAAATGCGTTAAAAGGCTTGCGGACTCCTTCGTTTCGCCGATGATAACATCGCGCAACGGCGCGCTATCGGAAGACGAACACTGTAAAAAATTTCCGTCATTATACGGGGAATTGCAGGTAAAAATACGGAAAGTACGTCATAGTTCAAAAATATGGCAAAAGCTCCCGTTAATTTACGGAACGTGCTCTCCGTTTTAGGCTGTAAGGACATTTCACTGTAATCATATAACGGAGCTATACACTGTTTTGCACGAAACAGACAGAATTCCGTACTTTTGTTATGCGAACATCCGTATTATTGTGAGAAAATTGAAGCTGTCTGAATGAGCGCTCGTACTCAGAATGTTTCAGCTAACAATATTTTATTGCACACGCAAACTATACGCATTATGAAGATAAGTACAAAATGTAAGGGCCAGCCTTCTACCAAAAGCTGCAATAACAGATCGTATAAATATATATACGCATCTTCTATTCCGGTCGCAGTTTGCCGCGTATACGGGCCTTGTAACGCTGATCATATGCGTAAATATATGTGTGATCTTGCAATGTTCTCACATTAAGCGCTTTGTAGTTAATAATACTGTAGTATAGTGCCGCCCCCTGTCAGATTTCGGTGTCATCGTACATGTATGTTTTCTAGTTGTTTAGCTAGATGGCGCACCCCCCTTCTGTCATGTGACGAGCTTGGGCCAATCTGGAGGTGTCATCTGGCGTGTGCAGCCTTTATTAGTAATAAACGGCCGCGGGTCGGCCGAGTCTTCGTTCCAGTTTTCATCGGGAGCAGTTTGCTCCATGTCTCCTTCCTGCGCCGGCGCTAGCCGCGCGTTCGCCCGTTCGGGGGCCCCCCGCTTGCCTGCCGCTGCCGACACAACATCTTTTGGCGACGAGGATGGGATTCCCGCAGCGGTTCCGACCGAAGCCCCGGAAAACCAGCGCGCTTCGTAAGTGAAGCGTCCTTTACGTGTCGGCACGGCCTGCAAACGCCGCCGACGCACTTGGCGTCGCGAGGCTTCCGAGCCTAGGCCTTCTCGCCCCCTTTGTTCTTCCTTGCCCATTCCTGCTGCGAGCTCCGGCTTGTTTTCTGCACTGTCTCCTGCACGATACCCGGCATGGCTTTTACGGCGAACCTTCCCGTTTTTCTTGAAGTGCCCGGCCCACCGTTAATTCCCTGGTATCGCTGGAAAAAAATTTTTCAGGCCCACTTCGAAGCGGCCGGCGGTGGCGACTGGACGGACGCGCGACGAGCGTCCGCGCTCGTCAGCGCTCTCGGGCGTGAGGGACAACGGAAGTACTTTGCAGACGAGGAGCAGGAAGCAGCAAGGCAGTTAACCAGCGCAGCGTCAGCTTCAAGCGAAGCAGCAAGGCAGTCGACCGGCGCAGCGTCAACGTCAAGTGATGCGGTCCCGCCAGCGTCAGAGTTCCCGAGACTCTTGCAGCGGCTTGACCGGCTGTTCGCCGCGTCAACAAATGTCCTGGCGGAAAGGCACGAATTCACCAGTCGAAAGCAGTTCGAGGGAGAAGGATTCCTGGAATTCGTGACCGCATTGAAGGAGAAGGCGGTACAGTGCAACTTCGGCACAACCTACGACGAGCGCGTCCGAGACCAAATAATACATGGGGTAGCGAACGCCAGCGTTCGTGAAAAGTTATTAGCTCATGGCGAAACCCTGTCCCTGGACAAGGCCGAAGAAATTGGACGCTCGTTAGAAGCCTTGCATCGAGCGAACCGCGCGTTCGGCTCCGAAAATGTACGAAGAATCGAGGCATCTCAACTTGGCGTTCAGTCGACAGGCCAAGATGGCCGACTTCTTCCGTGGAGCCGCCAAGATGGCCGACTTCTTCCGTGGAGCCGCCAAGATGGCCGACTTCTTCCGAGAAGCCGCCAAGAGGGCCGACAGTTCGCACATGGCTCCTCCGGGAACCGTGGTGCATGCGACCGGTGTGGCAGCACGAAGCATATTGCAACGTACAAGAATTGTCCAGCAAGGAACCGGCTGTGCAACGCCTGCCACACGTTGGGCCATTTTGCATCAATATGCCGGAAAACCCGTACTGTTCAACACGTCTCTTCCGCAGAGACGCTGTCTTCAACTTCCGCAAGGCAGCCGTCCGCGTCTGTCTTGACGGTAAGCGCTTTTGATACTAAAAAAGATTTGGAAGTTCCGGTCGTAGTGAACGGCGTCTCCATGCGACTGCCGGTGGATACGGGAGCGTCTGTGTCATGCATGACGGCCGAAGATTTTAGAAATAACTTTGGTCGACAGCACAGGCTGTCACAACCAACAGTGGACTTGAGAAATTTCTCCAAGCAACGCATCAACATTCAAGGCCTGTTTCAAGCCACTGTCCTGTTTTTCCAAAGGTCATGCTCCGTCACGTTCCACGTAACGACTACAGGAACATCACTGTTGGTTTAGACGCCATCCAACGCTTGGGCATACAGATCGACGGTACGTCGCTGACATGTCGTCTACCATCGCTTCCTTCAGTACAGAGCCCCACAGGTGTGCCTCCGGGTTATGATCACCTTTCCAGTGACGAGTTGGGTCTCGTCAACAACTTTGTGCACCGAATTCATCGGCAGCAAGATGCGAAACCAGTATCTTCAAAGTTGCGCCGACTACCCCTGGCTCTCCGTGACCAGGTCACAAATGAATTGCGACGTCTCGAGGACTGCGACGTCACAGAGCGCGTCGAGGCTTCTGAGTGGGTGTCTCCACTCGTGGTGGTGCGCAAGAAGGATGGAACCATGCAGCTTTGTGTAGATATACGGGAACAGGACAGTCTTGTGCCTCACGTTCAAGAAAGGGTCTTGCAGAAACAGTGGCAGACTAAACAGTACGTGGACAAACGTAGAGGTGCTCAGGCAACTCGTATCAAGGTGGGAGACACCGTAAGAATAAGATTTAAGAGGAAACTATTTTTTAAGTACAGTAAACCTCGTAAAGTCAAGGCCCAGGTAGGACCATCTACTTTTCTACTCAGTGATGGGAAGATGTGGCATGTGTCTAAGTTAACCCTAGTGATAAAGGATTCAGCAGGTAGTACATTGTGTACAAGTGACAAATATTTTTTGTACTCATATTCAAACTTGGATAGTCATTCTGATGACTCGTCTGTAGCGACAGCGTCTTCTCAGTCATAAGCTTCAATTGAGTAGTCAGTCTGACTGTATCACTTCCGAGTTTACAGTCAGCAGTCGTTTCTGATTCCATGGGGGAATCGGCAGCATCCCAGGACTTGTTGGGACGTCGAGAGGAGCTTCCTGGGCAACCCTCTCCAGCTTTGAGCGACAACCACATTCAATTATCCAACCAGGGGGAGGGAAATAGTGGGACGACTGGGTCTTTAAAGTCGACCGATACGCGTCGCAACCCCCAAAGTTCTTCTGAGGTACGCACGCGTCCTCATCGTGACAGAAAACGGCCTCCGTGGTTCGATGATTTTGTTTTTGTAATGTAGAGCGTATTGCCGTCTTCGAAATGCCACGGCTAGGGGCCTCGCTGTGATAATTAGGAGACAGTCCACATGTTTCATTAACACAGGAAAAAAGTGCTTCTTGTTGCGGTGCAGTGAGTTTTGTGCCGCGTTCCTTGTCAGACTTTGTTTGAGTGACTGCCTGTGTTATGGTGCCCAAGACTGGTGCGCGTGTATGTGAACTTGGGCGGGGACGGATTGAATTTGTTGTGGACTTAAGTGCGTGCTTTGTGTACGACTGGTGCGCGTGTGTGAACATGGGGGGGGGGGAACGAACTGAAATCGCCTTTGGACTTAAGTGCGCATCTTGTGTGCGCGTTTCACTGTATGTTTACTTTGTTTCCAGGGGGGGATGATGTAGTATAGTGCCGCCCCCTGTCAGATTTCGGTGTCATCGTACATGTATGTTTTGTAGTTGTTTAGCTAGATGGCGCAACCCCCTTCTGTCATGTGACGAGCTTGGGCCAATCTGGAGGTGTCATCTGGCGTGTGCAGCCTTTATTAGTAATAAACGGCCGCGGGTCGGCCGAGTCTTCGTTCCAGTTTTCATCGGGAGCAGTTTGCCCCGTGTCTCCTTCCTGCGCCGGCGCTAGCCGCGCGTTCGCCCGGTCGGGGCCCCCCGCTTGCCTGCCGACACAACAAATACAGCATATATGTTTAAGTGGCCGTATGCATATGTGCATACGTAAACAAACTTGCGGCACTCAGGTGCTGGTGCACTGGGAATGACATTGGTGCTCTACGCCAAAAATTGTGCGCACTATAAATCAGTAACGAAACGTAGGGAGTGGTATAACGAACGTAACTGCGTTTACATTTAGCAACAAATGGTCTCCAAGGGAACTGGCGGCCTATAGATCAAAGTATAACGGTCGGATGAAATTTTTGAATACGGGAAGCAATTAGCCCAAGTGTGAAAGGACTTTGCCGAACTGCAATGTAGTTGGTTTAACTCATTCCCATAATATTTACAAAATATCTCGTCTCTGTCAATAACTGCCCATTCTTTGAGACAAATCGATTACGCATAATCTTCACTGTTCATGTGTTAATTCTTGCGGTAAGATGTAATCGCAAACATTTGGCGCTTCATCTTGAAAAAAGACCGGTAAGCGCGCTCGTTCTTGTACGGTAGAATGAAGAACGCGAACATGCACCCACATGTGTGCAAACTACTGGAAGGTGACTGAAGATGAAGGACCTAATACTGCGCTTGTACTGCGTGTACTGTCAAAAAGAAAAAAAAAGACGCAAGGAAAGAATGCCCAGTGCCGATATTTACGATTCAAGCTTTATTTCTTTTTGACCCAGAATGCAACACCATTAGTTCCATGTGCTTTATCCATGGGTAAATGTTATGACACAACTCATTATTTACCTGTTCATTACATGCACCAACCAGCCCAAATTATCGCTATACTAGAGCTTATTGACGCATCGCAGTGCACTGCTTTGCACTTCATTGCAGCACAGGGGTTTGCTATCCCAGTAGCGAACCGTTTGGTTGACCTTCCTGCATTTCTGCTTCTTGCATTCTCTTTCCCTTTGTACAAAACGCACTAACTTGTGGGAGAGAAAGCGTTCTCCTTTTTTAGAATACAATTATTTGTCAAGCAATTATTTTGCAGTTCCAGTAACTAGAGCACAAATGCAAAAACGAAACCGGTTCTGTTCTGTTCTCCGCGCTCACAAAGTTCGGCACCAGGGGGCAGCGCTCTTCGCTTCCGTTAGGAGTTGTAGACGAAGCTGCACATGTGTAGTCAGCCGGCATTTATCGTGTAGTGTTGTAAAAGTTGTTAATTTGCCGTAAATATATCTTGATTTGTACTCGGGAGTGGAGCAAGACCCCAAGGAAGAGAGATTGACGCATCGGGAGCGAAGAACGGAAACGATGGATGGTTAAGGTACGCCCACACTAGCGACAAAAGCGCGCGCGCCATGCCGCGCGCGGCGAGCGGTGCTGTCGCGCGCGGCAAGATTCACGAAAAGCGGCAGCAACGCGCGGCAAACGCGCGAATGGGTGCGAGACCCATTTTTTTCGCGGCAGCCGCAAAACGAGCACCAATAAGAAGCGAGCCGCGCTCTTGTGGCGCCACCTGTGGCATAAGCTAAGAATCATAATCTATGGGCTCCGAGATTGAACAGTGACACGCACGCCGTAGAATCTCAGAGGCCATTTCCAGTCAAGGGGGCTGTTTTTGTTAAGCCTTCCCACACCGCCACCGAGACGTCGTCGAAGAAGTCGCCTTGCAATGGAAGCGTTTTTTGGAAACAGTTCGTGATTATCCATGCCTTTATGATAAATCGAACGTCGATTTCAAGGATAAGGACCTGCGCGCCAACCGCTGGCACATTATTGGACAGCAGTTTGGCATGACAGGTGAGTAATTGGTGAAATTTTCTTAACGTTGCGGGAACATGTGTGGGCATGTCATTGTGTTTGTACATACCATGCAGGCGAGCAGGCAGCGGGGAAGTTTAAGAACTTCCGCGACCGCTGGCTTAAGGTAGCCCTGGAGAAAATGAAGGCCTGCAAGAGTGGTGCTCCCGGCAAGGACCGGAAAGCGAAAACTGAGTGGAGCTACTATTATATTCTCGACGGAAGACACCGTACTACGCGGAAAAGTAAGATGAACTTGTGAAGTTTTGTTCACCTCTGTTCCCGCTCGCAGAGGGATCTGATCTGGTGCATATATTGGAATATTTGCTCCCTGGGAAAATGTATGCTCGCTAGTGCATGGGTGCATTTACTACCGTATTCAGAAATGCGACTTAGCTTTGCCGTGGCTCGCGTGAACGGCTGACGCGCCGAAGGAAACGAAATGACCCTCTCGGGCGCGTTCATTACAGACGAATCTTAATCTTATGTTGACCAAGTCCAGTCGCGACATTGATTTCTCAATACGGCCGCTCTCTTATGTTCAAGAAGGGTGCTGTATTGTTCGATACTTTGAAGAGGCATGTGCCTACGGGCCGTGCGCGAGGCGTATTCGTGCGGCGCATGGCCGGACGTATTTCTGCATTTCTTCGTTAAATAAGGAGTTTTAATCCTAGAACACATTCATACATGGTCATTTTTACGTAGAAATAATGAACTCGGTTGCTGGCGGTTCTTTTTTCTGCCGGCCGTGCGCTCGCCCTTTCTCCATGTTGCAGCATTTATAGTGACTGCATTTGTTGCCACATACCTATCACTCCAATTTTCAATATTTTCCTGCCACCGTCTGATGGCTGCGATATCCCGTGCTTGCAAACTCATATTTCACTGCTCTCGCATAGCCGACATTATCGAAGCAGTTATTACAGAACTACTAAATTACTCTCACTTTTTCGTTTCATTATTTTGTTGCTCGGGGGTTTTACGGTACGATGCAGGACAGCGTTTATTTGCATATAGCCGCATAATTGAGAAATGTTAAGATATGTGCGTGTATCGTGGAATACAATACTCGCTGTGTGGTTGCTTTCCAGATTAACCACGAATATTCCACTGCTACAAGATGGGTAGGTGGTAATCCTATATTTAACTATGTTCTTGAATGCTTAAATTAGGTGTGTACACAATGATTCCTGCCCTCACAGACACCTGCAGCAGGCCGAAGAGGCACTGTCAACCAGCAGAGCTGCAGGCGATTGGTATTTTGTTTCTTTCTGTTTACGCACTGGGACCTGCATGTGGTACTCTGACAAATATTCATTCAACATAGATCAATGTTATATGCAGTTGGCCCAGCCCATCGCCTGCTGAAGAAGTGCTGGATGAAATGTATGCTTTGTCACATTTTGTTAGCACTACCATGTATCACGTCTATGTACTTCTGTTGTGCAATTCAGATGACGAAGAGAGCTGTGGGTGGGTACTTGTGAATTTATTATGAATGATCAATCATAGGACACACATGCATGAAACAAACTTGCTAAATGAAATAGTTTATTACTTACAAAGACGGATAATAATGTATTGCATAAATTGTCTTTCTGGCAGTAAAATGCTGTGCACAATATACTCGACGTTTCATATCCTGTTGTCTCATTGAAACACATTCTCTATGTATTTCAGCTTGCTCAGTCCAACCCCGACTGAGGCTGCAGCATCTTCCGGGTGAGCTTGTCTCAAGGAAAGTTACATTGTACCTCTCTTAACAGATGATATTTTTCTTTTCATGCGTCACCAAGGTCCAACAGTGGCACAAACAGAACCCTTCCCAAGCGCGACTTTCCTCGACACCACAGTCTCGGTAGCTCTGCTGTTCATTTTTCCTGCAAAATATCTTATGTGTGTGTAACTGCCCATTAAAACTGCAGCACTGTGATTACAGTAAAGGAAGAAAGAATGACACATTCGAAGAAGCTGCGCAAGAGGCGTTGGGTAGCTGCAGCAGCACACTAAGCAGAATTGAGAGTGCAAGGAAGCTTGCAGTACCCAGGGCCCAAAGCCCACCAGATGAATGCCAGGAGGCGGCCAATTGGATGGCCACAAAACTGCGAAAGCTTCCGGCAAGAAAACGCTCAGAAATAGTTTAAGATTCATTCGCTTATTTTTGAGGCCGAAATGGAGCTGCCCGAATGAATACTGAGCTAGAATACTGAGGCGGGGAAGCAGAGTATGCGCCTGGCCCTCACTGTCCCTGTACCGCCATATTATATAGGGCGCACCCAAAACTTTCACGTCCGCTTTCTGGCACGTCAGCGTCGCACAAGTAAAGAACAAATAAGTATTATAGTGTTCACAGTCACAAGTAGCTCCTCGTCCGTATCCGACATGCCTGATCGTGGTCGGCAGTGGCGCAAGTAAACACACACTTCCGATGGAACACAAAATCGGCAGAACGGAGAGCGCGTTGTCACGAGAACTATCGAATGGAACGAGACAGCGCGTGACTCCACGCGCCGTTGCCGCGTGCCGCAAAACGCGACTGTGGACTTGCCCGCGCGCGGCGTGTTGCTAGTGTGGGCGTACCTTAACGCTGCTTGGGTCTCGGCACGTTCGAATTGGCAAAGTTCCGAATTTGACGCTGTGTGGTGTACGGTTGTGCGTTCGTCATTTGCGGTCATCGCGCGGGGATATTTGCGCTGAATGTCTTTCACTTCGTACACGGTTTCACCACGTACACGGTCGTCGACATTGATATTGACAACGAACTGCTTCGCAAGACTGTGTGCCATAAGTGCAGAGGTAATAGTGTTTCGATGTCCAGAGGTGCAACTGAGCCTGGAACGCGATTTATGCGGCTGTTTGGAAACGTAATGGAGCTCAAGGCGCATGTTGCGAACGGCAAAATCTAACCCGTTTGAGATAAACATTCTCGAGGCGCGTGCCGTTCAAAGTACCGGGAACAGCCAAACAGCGCTGAGCGACTTATTTTCAGCTATCGGGTTATCCCACAGAGGCCTGCACCACAAGACGTACCAAGGGCACTACGCACTAAGCCATACGTACGCAATCAGCAGGTAGTCTATGCGGATACAAACCGCATTATGCTTAATGGCCGCTGACTCAGGGATTTGACTTGACTACTTTTAAAACGAAACTACTGTTTAGGGAGGTACGGTTTAACGAGGTTTTACTGTAATTGTATTTGTTCACTATGTAAGTGTATGCAATTTGATGTGAATGGGTTCAGCTGTATTTTGTTCTAAGGGCATAATGCTCCCCCACAGTGTCCTTTAGCATTGCACTTAAGCTCAAGAAGCACGATGACTCACTATTTTGATGTAACGCTACCAATTTTGCAGAGACACAACAGCCTGCACTTGCAGCGCAAGCCAGGCACCAGCAGGCTTGTTCGAAGATGTCAATGGACAGGGCACTGCTTATGATTTATTGAGATCGTAATTAGTGCAGACAGTTAAACTTGTTTTTGCCAAGGATTAACTGCATGTTCTAAATACCGTCCAGTATTTGCTGTTTAGCTTATTTGGTCCGGTTTAATGATATTTCATAAGTTGCGGGAGTTCTGTGTTGTAGTATAACCACGGGTCATAACTTAGTAAACCTCACTGCCATTCTCAGAGCAAAGTGGGAAAAACCAAAGCAGGCTCTTTATGCACTTGCTTACATGTGGGCATAGCGCACAGCAGTACCGTGAACTTGTGTTACGTGAGCAGACTTTGGTCAAAGATTAACTGTAGGGGCACATTCTTTTTTGTGTACATTAGACATTTAAAGATTGCTGCTGCATCGAATGACACTGCCGTTTGAATCTGCCCATTATCATGTCATATTTCTTCTGATAATGATTTCTAGGATCAATGTAGCAGCAGAAATACGGCACACTGCTACAATTCCGCTTTGCTTTAGTATTTATTATCAAAAAAGTGCATAAGTTAAATCTTAAAGGTGTTACATATGACATAGAGGGAGTGACAGCGTCCTTTTTAAGGCAAAAAATTCTGTTTTTGATGGGTGTATGATGAGGATTGGTGTCCGTACACCTCCTCCTGAGGCTGAGAAGAAAGGGGGTTAACTCACAAGCCCGATTTTTATTAATGATATCATGAGAAGCCGAATAAACAAAGCCACCAAGGAAAACAGAGGAAATTACATGTACTTACTAATTGAATGAAATAAATGATAAATTAATGGCAATGGATGTGGATGAAAAATCAAATACCACAGGTGTTGAACGATCCCACGTCTTTGCATTATGCGTGCAATTCTCTGACCAATTGAGCTACCGCGGCGCGGTTTCGCCATCCAGTTTCTTGGGTATTTATGTTACTACTAGAACCTTGGGAGTGTTAGCCAGTGCCACCACTCGCAAACCTTGGCAGCGGATGTGAAACATCCTTTCTGCTGCAGGCGTCACGTGTACGTGATCTTTCTGGGTAAAGGCAACTGGCCAATAAACCCGCACATGCTACATGAAGGCATCTATGTTGCCAGATTCGAGACCCTCGTTGTGTCAGAACGAGAAGAAAGGGAGTTAACTGAGGGGCCCAATTTTTACCTACAAAGACACCAAAGAAAACATTGGGGAAATTATTTGTACTTGCTAACTGAATTAAATAAATGATAAATTAAAGGGCCCCTGAAACGGTTCGGACAAATTTTGTAGACGCGTAGGATACAGCTTAAGTGGAACATTCGCACCACAATTTAAGTGAAGCGTTACGTATTAATGGAGCTACAAGCGATTAGAAGCTACCCTCCTCCCTAGCCATGCTTTTCCTCCTCAACTCGCTCGCCGAGCGAGTGGGGCTAAGCTCCGCCTTCACTGGTTCAGCGTCACGATGCGACGTCACATCGTCCACTTCCGGTTGTTTTGGAGCCCGCCCCCGCCCGCGCGAGACCGCTCCGCTAGCCGCTTGGCCGTCGACCCCAAGCGAGAGCTATCGAAGCAGCGTGCGTTGCGAGCATTCTGTCGTAGCGCCGAACGTGTCTTGTATTCCGGTAACCACAGGCAAGCTGGTCATTTCGGCAAATGACTGCAAGCATAAACTCAAGCTGATGAAGGAAGTTTAGCGTAGACGTACGTGAGCGGCCTGATCGGTCTGCGCGGTCGATACACTTGTTGGTGCAGCGCTTAACCAGCCAAACAAAGCGCTAATATTGCTCTAACCAAGTGTAAAACATTTTAAACATTTATAAAAACAACGTGTTACACTCCTGCGAAAAATACACACCAGCAGCAAAGAAGAATACACTTCGTTGCTGCTACTGTGTATGGTTGAGCTCTGTGCCACCAGGTGGCTGCACCGTGCAGACCATTCGCATTTGCCCTTCCGCTCATCTCATGGCTCATCCCGTTACGGCAAAGTCAAGCGGCCAGACTCTGTCCCCTTGCGCTTGCGTTTTCCCTAATACCGGACTCGGGAAACGCTATTGCGTTAGTAATCTTCCGGTGTAAAGTGACGGCCACAAACGCGCAAATCCTGGCGCCGATCGGATAGCGGCAGTCCGATGCGCAGCAGCCAGTTCGCTCGTACGCTGCCTTGCAGAGGGACACGATGTCGCAGCTTGACATATTGCCAGTCGCTACGTTTGCAGTCCACAAGGCAACAAAGTCGAATCATAGTGCTCGCGAAAAGACTGAGACCGACTCTGACCGCGGCGCTCTCTTTAAAATGGAGTACGTTGTAACACAAGCAGACGACACATGCTGTGTGCCGGAAGTGCTTAACCTCTTATGACCTGTTGTCGCGATTTCGCATCATACCGGTTTTAAGCCGCACCACCAGAAGAAAACATCTGTAGCCGCTACCCCTGCGCTCAGAGGGAATCCACAGATGTCTGGCAACACGTGGAAAAGGCAGCGCCATCTATCGTCGATTCAGTAAAGAGCTGACGGCTGCCATTTCTCCAGTTGATGCCGACGAAGAACATTTCTCACTATCCATCCATTGACATCCGTCTCCATTCAAGGTATGTAAGTTTTTTGAATATAAAAAAATTTTGCATGATAGGCACTTGGTTGAATAATGCACGCAGATCACGTAAATAATTTGTTTTTGAAGATTAGTTGTGTTTTCAAGCGTGTGTCGCTTTGTCGCGTTTTCGCATCAACAGGCTGTAGCGTCCCGATTTGTGCACAACTTCGTCTTCCTCGGCATGTGGTCAAAAAACTAGTAATTTTTGTTTTTTGCAGTTATTCGGTGCTTTTTGTTCGTGATGGACACCAGAAGGTTCTACGGGATCAGGGTTCCACCCGTTGAAGAAAGCGAAGATAGCTGCCTCAGCGACAGCGATTCGGAATACAGCCCTGACACAGTACATGCTGCCCCATCAGATCAATCTGGGCAGTCTGGGAGCGACACAGGTGCGCAATTTTTTGTTTGTTGGGCGAGTTGCATTCGGCTGCAATGTGAAACGCCGTCAGCGTTCTTTCGTGTTGTATTGCAGTGGCGCGTCTTTTTCTTTTGAAGCCAAAAGCTTCACTACGATAGTCAACACCGCGTTTGTCGGAGCACGAGTGACGTCACGCACTGCGCAGGCTACTGCCCATGTGCGCCGTCGCTTCTCCGCGCCACCGTTTGACCTTTCGCCGCAGCCGTGCGCATTTGAAAGGAGGGGTATATAAGGCGCGCTTGCCCATAGAACAGGCGCACGCTGCCGCGCGCTATGCGTCATCGTTTGACGTTCGCCGCAAGCGCGTGTTTATCGCGGATCACCGCAGCTTTTCGCTTCGAGATATCCAGGCCCTTAGCTAAGCCCCAGCCAATTTTTTCAAGCCAAGGTTTTTGTGGCTTCTCAAATGTGGTTTGCGACCTCGCAGTGATTTCTTTTTCTTTTTTTGTTTGCAGATGAAGAAGGTGAAACGGAATAGCCGTCAACGTCAAGCGCAAGAAGTTTCCTCTGGAAGCAAGTGAACCATCCGCGGACATGCCACCCTCAATGGGAAGACGGTCTTCCAGACCCTCCAGATGAGCCGAAAGCTCCCATTGCGTACCTCCGGTATTTTTTTGACGACAAGCTTCTTGAGGAGATTACAGACCAGTCCAATCTCTATGCAGTGCAGAAGAATGCCAACAAAGCATTGTGCCTAACACGCGCTGAACTGGAGCAGTTTCTTGGGGCCACAATGTATATGTCCATATACAGGCTTCCGCGATCGCGCATGTACTGGAACCGCGAGATGCGAGTAGAAAAAGTGGCAGAAGTTATGTCACGTGACAGGTGGCAAGCGATAAAGAACAGTCTTCATTTCAACGACAACAATCTCCTACAAGCAAATGCTGGCAAAGACAGGCTCTTCAAAATGCGACCACTCATTGACAATCTGCTGCTCAAATTTCAAATCCTTCCAAAGTCACAGATGCTGGTGGTCGACGAGCAAATTGTGCCGTTCAAAGGCCGCTCCTCACTCAAGCAGTACGTCCCTAGCAAGCCTCACAAGTGGGGCTACAAGATTTTTGTACTTTGCGACACCCACGGACTTGTCTCTGACTTCTCTATATACACAGGGGACATCCGCCCTGTTCCTGGATTACCTGACCTTGGAGCAAGCTCTAATGTTGTGCTCGAGCTTTCGCGCTCCATCCCAGAGAACAAGAGCTACTTGCTCTTTTTTGACAACTGGTTCACATCCATAAAACTGCTGGTAAATTTGCATCAGCGTGGTATTCCAGCAATGGGAACTGCACGCGCAAACAGAATTTCTGGATGCCGACTGCCCAGCGATGCAGAAATGAAGAAGAACGGTAGAGGAAGCCACGTGGAGAGGCAGGCTACTATTGAAGGGGTCGAAGTCCGAGTAGTGAAGTGGTACGACAGCCGGGGAGTGAATATTGCTAGCACATTCGGGAGTGCCCAGCCTCTAGGAAGCTGCCAGCGGTATGACCGCAAAAAGAAAGAAAGATGTGAAGTTGAGCAGCCAGCCATTGTGAAGGCTTACAACACTTTTATGGGTGGAGTCGACCTTCTCGATGGGCTCATGGCGTACTACAGAATTTTTCTGAAGTCGAAGAAATTCTACCTGCGATTTTTTTTTCATTTTGTGGACATGGCTGTTGTGAGCAGCTGGCTGCTCTACCGGAGGGATTGTGATGCTCTAGGAATCCCAAAGAAACATCAACTGGATCTTCTAGCGTTCAAGGCTTCTCTAGCCAGCTGCCTGTGCAATCAAAACAAGGACGTGATGAAGAAGAGGGGCCGGCCGTCTCTTTCCGTGGAAGGAGAGCTTGAGAAGAAGAAAAGAAGAGGACCAGCAGCTCCAACACCTAATGCTGAAGTCCGTCAAGACAATGTTGGCCACTGGCCTGAAGTGTCGCAGCAACGACAACGATGCAAGATGCCTGGCTGCAAAGGCCAACCTGTTTCCTTCTGCACAAAGTGCAAAGTTCATCTGTGTATAAAAAAAAGTTCAAATTGTTTCATTTCTTTTCATAAGAACTGAGATACAAATGTGCTAAACTCAAAGAAATGAGCTCTCAAGTGTGTTTGAAAATAAACATTTTTTGATCCATTACGACCTGTTGTCGCGTTTTCGCGACATAGCTGTAACTTTCTTCCTAAAACCCCGACACGCATAAAAGTTGCTGTGTAACTTCCTCATAACCAGAACATAAAAAGCCACAGCAAAAATAATTTTTTTATGCAGTATGCTAAATTCAGGCTAGAAGAGGTTAAGTGTACTGAAAAATTATTCTTGTGCATTCTCTTTATGTTACTTTCTTTTGATAAAAACAAATTAACTAACATTCAAACTATTACGAAGATCATTTGTTTACCATAAAGTTGGAAAAATTATCGATCACGCGCCCTTGTCAGCCAATCGGATAGCTCGCCCCACTGACGTCGTGTGGGTGATTTCGGTCATATGGGTAGGGGCGGCTTAAAATTCCGCCGAGCAGTGCGCTGCGATCGGCAGCGATGTGCATATTTAAAACCTTATAATAAATTACACGCTTTACGCGGAGCACTTATATGTGTCAATTAATGATCAGAAGGACCTACTCTAACGACTCAATACGTTTGTAGAAAATCGTCAAAAGCGTTTCAGGGTCCCTTTAAATGAAAAAACAACTTGCCACAGGTGGGGAACGATCCCATGTCTTTGCAATCCTCCTGAGGCTGTTGCTTACAATAGTGTGTCCAGGTTTATTTTGCTGATGACTGTGTTACATCACTAGGCAGAGAATGTTTTTTTTTTCTTGTCTTGTGCGACATCTGCTTGACTCGACCTTCCTATATGGTTATATTTTCCATCACTACCTTTTACGCAAGTAAAAATTGGGGAGAACTTCATGCCCTTGACAAATGGCTGTTCGTCATGAAGAACGTATCGGATGCGAAGTGCTGTTTGGAACTTACAAAACATTTTTGGTTACCCTCTGAGGCTGCCACACGCAGTCTTACACGACAGGCTTGCCGCAGCATGGCCGCCAACACAACGAAGCTGCCGGCCACACCAGAGAAGGTGGAAATGGTTAAGAGTAAATATATCCTACAGCAGATTCCTTGCAGGCTATTACACATATTGCACTGCAGTGGCTATGGTGTTATTGTGCTGACCATGAAAGCTACAAGCTTGACTCCCACTCACTTCCAGTACGGGAAGAATTCAAGAACATTCTTGAAGAACCAAAGGTGGTCATAAAAATCCGGTGCCCTCCACTACAGCATTTCTTGCAGCTCAGCTATTTTTTGCTATGTTAATTCTCATCAGTTAACCAATCGGTCTATACAAATAAGTCTGTGGAACCAAAACGTACACACTTGACTCCAGGGATAGAAAACAACTCAGCAGAACTACTGTATGAACTTAAGAGTTGCGACATTGGCTGGCTGCCTATGGAATGATAATAATATACAGTCGAACACGGATATATCGAACCCACATATATCGAATTGTCTGTATCGAACTCGTAAATTGTCCCCTTGAAAATTCTGTGTAAAAGTATAAAAATTCATACGTTTATATCGAACGATATTTTTACCCGCCATTGGATATATAGAACGCGGCGCGAGCTCGGCACTCGCTGCACCGCGCCTCCCCCGAAAGGCTTGGAAAATGGGAGAGCGAGGGGGAGGGAGGTTCGGACTGTACTCCCGCTGCGCACGTTCTCCGATTTGCGGATCAGCTTCTTTCTTTCTTTTTTCTCTCCCTGTGTCTCTCATCCTTCTCCCGCGTAACCACAGTGATCGGCTCGGAAAAGGTAGCCAGGAACGAAGGCGCCGGCGGCCTCCTCCTTCTGCCTTTTTTTTTTTCTTGTTGTCGTTGATTTTTCGCGAGTTTTGCTCAGCCAACCACAGCTCGCGCCTTTCGTACATCGCCGAGACGTTCCCGGACACTCGTAGCATGCGGTCGCATTGCCCCTAGCTCCGACGACTACGGCATGCCCGCTACTTCTCGCGCGTCCACGCTTTTCGCCATTGACAGCGCTCATGAGCGCAACCCTTTTCAGGACTCGCACGGCAGCTGGCAGGTTTTGCTGAGCCACACTACCTTACAAATCTCTCATGGATGACCCTCCGAAAAAGCAGCAGACGAAGAGGCCAAAAAAAAAAAAGCCAATTCCCGGATCCACCTCCGACTCAGAGTCCAGGCACCCCCGTGTCGACCTGGTCCCCAACGAAACCAGACGAGCTCTGCATCCCCACCCACGTGGACTGCAACCTCGCATCTGCGAATCACCTCCTGCCTTGCGGTGGATGCGCGTTTTTCAAGCACGTTCCCAACGTGCTCTGTCGGCTGACTCGACGCGCTCCGCGCCGTCATGCCCGCCTACGCAAGTGAATGCGACACCATCCGCGCACACCCCAACTGGCCTGGAGACTCCCCTCCGCGCTTTCTGCTTCGATGCGCCGAATACGACAGACAGCGGCCACCTCGCCGCATCGTCCACTTCAGCGGACACCACCGAGGAGGCCTCCACCGACGACTGTGCCAGCTCCCCGTCGACCGCTGACACCACCGAGAGTGCCGGCACTTTCTTCCTGCCCACCGCCAGTATGATTGATGCCGACACCTCGCTCTGCCGCGTAGACGGGACCAACTCGCCCGCGACAAGTCCTGTCCGGCCGGATTACCCATCGCTTTCGTAGCCGGCGGCCTGCTCGTCGCCCCCGCTCAACAAGACCGAGCCCACCGCACCTACGGCGGAGGAGGACTCGCGCTCGGCGGCGGTGGCTGCTCCCGCCGATGACGAAGATCCCTACGACGGCCCCTCGTCCAACGACAACCGGCCGAGTACGCCCACCCCTGCCTACAGTTCCTGAGGGCACAGGGGAGCACATCCTGAGCAACTCTCCGCTGCCGCTCGCGGCCACCGAGGACGCCTCGAAGGCGCTACAAGGCGCTACACAGCAACTCTTGTGTGGGCATCATCCATGGGGTCGACCCTTCCTTCGATGCCCACACAGTCAGAGAAAACCTTGAAGCCCCCGTCGCGGTGCTTTCATGCTCACGAAGTGGCGCAAACGTCACTGTCACCTTCGTCGGGAGCGTCGTGCCTACCAACGTGCGGCTCTTCAAGCAACTGCGCGCTGTTCCTGCTCGACTGCCTCGGGAAGGCCGCTGCGGGGCGACGGAGGGCGGACACGCTCCGCATCGTCTCCGCACACAGACCTGTTCAGCGGACAGCAAACCCGCCGTGGAACTCCACTGCCTGCCTCAATCAACGCAGCAAGGTGAGAGCTTCCCGAGAACCCCACATTTTTGGAGATCCGACGCTTTCCGGCTGAGCCGTCAGCCTTGCTTTCTGGCAGCGGCGCAGCCGCCGCACTAGGCCTTGCGCGGCCACTTCCCAGACTACAGCATGCAGGTCACAGTGTCCGCAGAGGACTTGAACCCGTCCGAATACAACCCCCGGGACTAGAAGCATGTCATGTCTATGCACGCGTCCCGTCGGAACACGACCGGAGCCTCCAAATCATCTCCCGCATGCCCACGATCCAGCATGGGGAGAACGCGACTGCGAGCCGAGCGGCGCGGACGCGCTTCACATGGGCTCTGCGCATTTCCTACTTCCTTCACCAACTTACCTCTTTATAGTGCCCGAACTTTCTACCTCGGACCTTCGTGAACACCTAAGAAACCTCTACGACGACTTTTTTGCCCGTGAGTGCCCTTGTTTTTGCACAAGCGGCTTACGAAGACCTCCGACGCGACGCCGCCGCACTAAGCCTACCGCCGCCTTGGCGTCGCACGGCGGAGCAGCGACGCACGTCAGCACATCATATGGCCAACGCAACTGCCTGCCCAGCCGGCCCCAGCGAGTCACACTCGTTGCCCACAGGGACCACAACCACCACCATGGCCACAGGAAGTGCACACGGTGAAGCCGGCACACCCAGCGGTATTTCACATCAAGCGTTCGTGGACGCACCGCTCCCCGAGGACTACGACTCCATGGACGAGACCCCAGAACCCGACGCCGCTAACTATGAATCCTTCATCGAACACGGACCCCAGCCGTCGGCCGAAGACCCAGGGCCGAGCGACCCAGCATGGGAATACGCCATCAGCAAAACCCGGGCGAAGAAGCTCCGTAGAGCGGCCCGCAAACAAGAGAACATCACAGACGCCAACCAACCCGTGAGTGGCCAGACTCTTT
This sequence comes from Dermacentor variabilis, assembly GCF_050947875.1. Classification (NCBI taxonomy): domain Eukaryota; kingdom Metazoa; phylum Arthropoda; class Arachnida; order Ixodida; family Ixodidae; genus Dermacentor; species Dermacentor variabilis. The sequence continues at coordinate 136,013,856 of NC_134571.1, forward strand.
TCAACAACCCCTCGGAGCAAACCCGTAAACAAGGCCCGGCTCGCCGGCCAAGACTCTCTCCTTTGCCTAAAGGAGACATCAAAATCGTCATTCGTCCCACAAGAGGGCTAAACCTAAGAGAGTTTCCCAACCACGTCATCGCAGCAGCCGTCACCCACTCCTGCCCACAACCAACCCTCATTGAAGGAAAATACATCATAACGCCACACCTGGGCTCTAACATTATCGTGGTCAGTACTCAATATGAAGACGTGGCAGCGACACTCCGTCAGCTTACCCACCTAACGCTCGGCAACAAAATTTATCCAGTGCGGGCCTACGTTCCGTTCTCTCCCCAACTGCTACGTGCGGTCATACATGGGCTGGACCCCCGCAACACACGCGAAGCGCTGATGCAAGGCCTTTGGACCCGAGATACAAGAATCAAGATCCTTGACGCCAGGATTCTGGGGTCCTCAACGACTGCCCTCCTCACGATGGATGGCCCGAACCTGCCGAAGCTCGTGTACCACGGCGGTTGCGAGTATCCCTGCTACCAGTACAGGCCTGCACGACAGTTCTGCCAATACTGCACGCAGGCAGGGCACAGACCGGACGTCTGCCCAAATCCAAATTTGTCAATATGCCGAGGTTCCGGAATGCCGAGCCCCCCGGAAGACCACACGTGCCAGCCCAAGTGTGGATTCTGCGGAGGCCCGCACGTCACCAGCAGCAGGGAATGCCATCAACGCCTCAAGCCGGCCCGTTCAAACAAGCCACAAGAACAGCAAAAGAGACACGTCTCCCGCAAGGACGCGTCACAAACGAAAAACAGACAACGGTGGTTCAGCTCCGAGGACCAAGACGGGCCCACTCAACATCGCAACGTCGCCGACACCCGAAGCGCCAGCAGAACGCGGGCCGCAAGCAAACAACGCAACGAGAGCGCAACGAGGAGTCACGCGCCGAACCAGTCCAAGGCCACGGCCAACGCCGGATCGCGGGAGCAGCAACCCCCGCAGCGTCCGATTACACCGCCGCGGCTGACGCAGCAACATGACACGCAGCTGGCGTCGAAGCAGAAGCAAGCCCCCCAGGTGCCGGGAGGCGCCAACCACTCAACGTCGAGCCACAGGTCGTCGCAGCAGGGGCCACGGCCAATGGAGCAAGAACAAGACGAACGGGTGAGCTGGTCAGAGAGGCTTAAGCAACATACCCCACTAGCTGACCCCAGAGTTCCACAACTCCAAGCCATGATTGCCAAACAAAACAAACAGCTTGCAGAACAAAGCGCTACAATAGTACGAATGCAAGCACAGCTCGAACAATTCACGCAAAGCCGCAGCACGAACACCCAAAGCGAACAAATCCCAGTGCCACAAGCACCACAGCCAACACAACGGAACGATAACTTTGAGACTACAATCACACCTGAAGTCATTCAACTTCTTCACCATAAGATTGAACACGCAGTGCAGATTCACAAAGTCCAGATCGTAGCAGAAATGCATCAGGTCATCCGGGAATCAGAAGAACGGATGATGCAACACATGAAACAACTCATACAGGAGCTCCACTCCCACCGAAACCGTAAAAGGTGCGCCAACACGGAAGCAGGGCCGTCCAAAATGAGGCATCGCACAGACTCTCTCGGTAGCGAGACCAGCTACGCGAGCACCTCTACATTTGCTTAATATGGCGAGACACCCCCGTACAGCCGTAAACGAAAACCTCGAAATCTGGCAATGGAACTGTAGGGGATACAAACGAAAACAAGGCCTACTCAAACAGTTCATAGCCAATACACTACTCAAACCGGACGTAATATGCCTGCAAGAGATAGGCGCCGAGAAGACCCCATCCCTATCAGGATATTACACAATCTGTCAACCTCGCATGCCTACGGTGGCCATCCTCGTAGCAAAGAACATTACAGCCATCGAACATACCCTTCCGGACCCGGACATCGAGCACCTCGTTGTTGAGATTGTTCCGAACAAAAGGGGCCGGAAGAGTACATTCATAACGAACATCTATAAACAGCCCAAACCCATGAGGCTAGATTTCACCAACATCATCACAGAAGCCTACAACCTCGCAGAACCAAACCAAATGGTCATTGTAGGCGACTTTAACTCCCCCCACACAGAATGGGGGTACCGTTCAAATTCGCACAGATGAGATTCCATCCTTAATGCACTCACTGTGCTGGACATGCAACTCCTCACCAATCCGCTATACCCAACAAGGGAGGGAAACACCGTCACCCGCGACACATGCCCCGACCTCACCATAGTCAAAAATGTCAAAGAAGCTACGTGGTCCAACCTGGGGGAGACCCTTGGGAGCGACCATTGCATCATAAGCACCTCTATCTCAACTACAAAAATCAGAAGAAATCTTGGCATAGCAAGAATCACTGATTGGACCCAATTCCGTGCAATCACCACAGACAAGTGTCAAAAGATCACATCTATCACAGAATGGACTGACGGTATCTGTAAGGCACACGAAGAGACCACGGAGACTATACAACGTACTCCAGAAACTCCAGAAGTCGACACACACCTCATTCAGCTATGGCAGCAACGTCGCCGGTTAATACGAAGGTGGAAACGTCAAAAACTAAACAGGCAACTACGCCTACGAATCGCAAACATCACGGAAGAGGCGCAAAACTGCGCCACTGAATTGGCACACCAAAATTGGCACCAGTTCTGTGAATCTCTCAAAGGGACATTAGGAACCTCAAAAACATGGACCGTCTTAAGGAACCTAATTGATCCCGCAAAATCGAAATCTGAAGCAAACAGAACTCTCAAACGCATCGCTCACACCTTCCCAGGCGACGATGGAGCTTTATTAAAAGCACTACAAGACAAATACATTGGTGCAACTGGGACGACTATTCCTCCATGCACACAGCGATACGCAGGACGCGCCAACAAAGAGCTGGACGCCCCCATAACCGAATCCGAAGTATACGCAGCCGCACGAGCCTGCACCAAGAACACCGCAGCCGGCGCTGACAAAATTAACAACGCCATGATTCGCAACCTCAGCCAGGAGCAAATCGAAAAGCTAACCCAATATATCAACGACTCTCTGTGGCAAAAGAACATCTTACCACCAGAGTGGAAGCATGCCGAGATCATAGTCATACCCAAACCAGGGAAGCGACCAACAAGCGATGCCCTGCGACCCATCTCATTAACATCATGTATGGGCAAACTCTATGAAAGAGTAATACAGAAACGCCTCCAAAATTACATTGAAGACAACAACCTCTTTCACCCATCCATGATCGGCTTCAGATCGGGGTTATCCACACAGGACGCCTTCCTACTCATCCGAGAGAAGGTCTTGACCAACATACCAAGAGGCGGGGAACATCTAATCATGGCACTCGACCTCAAAGGCGCCTTTGATAACGTATCGCACCAAGCCGTACTCGAGGAGCTATCTAACATCAACTGCGGCGAGCGCATATATGAATACGTCCGAACGTTCCTGTCAAACCGAACGGCCACCATAGGCATGGGAGAAACACGATCTGACCCACAGGCTATGCCTAACAAAGGCACACCGCAGGGGTCAATTATATCACCCCTCCTATTTAACATCGCCATGACCAGAGTCGCTAGGGCATTACAGGCCATACCCAACATAGGGTTCACCTTATATGCCGACGACATCACGGTGTGGACAAGGACAGGCTCCCTCGCGGAGCAGGAGCACTATCTCCAACAAGCCGCCACTTGTGTTGAAACAACAGCACACCAGTGTGGCTTGAAATGCTCTCCGGAGAAATCCCAAGTAATTCGTATCAAGGGGTACAATTACAAGACCCAAGACCCCATCCACATTAAACTTCAAGGAGAACTCATCCAAGAAGTATCACTCATCCGAATACTCGGCATTTGGCTACAATCTGACCGCAAGGCCACACACGCCATCAAACTACTCAAAATATCGGCCACACAAGTATCGCGTATGATACGGCGCGTGGCAAGAACCCGTAAAGGCATGAAGGAACAAGACACCATGAAATTGGTTCAAGCGCTTATCATCAGCCGACTGTCCTACGGCCTTCCATATCTTCCACTCCTTAAAGCAGAACGAACCACAATTGATGCCATCATTAGGACAGCTGTTAAAACTGCACTAGGCCTCCCACCATATACCGCGAACCACAAGCTTGAAGCTCTGGGAACGCATAACACTTTCGACGAAATCCAAGAAGCAGTTCTCCTATCTCAGGGGGAACGCCTACTCAAGACGGAAACGGGTAGACTAATACTTCAGCGAGTCGGCTACCCAGCGGACTTACGCGTCATACACTCTACCACTAACATTCCAACAGAAGACAGAGCACGCCTGCACGTAGCTCCCATCCCAAAGAACATGTCGTCCCACTCCTGCGAAGGCAGAAGAACAGCAAGAGTGAACTACATAAGACGGACAATGGGAAGAAGCGGCAGGGCCGTCTACGTAGATGGAGCCTTGTACGGACCTCTCAATGGACATGCAGCGGTAGCAACTGTGGTGGGATCCAACCATCAAGAAATCACAAGTCTAACCATATCAAACTGCTCCGTCCTGGAAGCAGAAGTGGCTGCGATAGCACTCGCCATACAACACGGGAATGCTATCAACCAATCCCTTCATATTATCACCGACTCGCAGGCGGCTTGTCGGCTCCTCCTAGCAGGAAGAATCCATAAAAGACTGCTCCACCTTGTTCAAAGCAGGCCAGGATCAAAGACTCACGTTAAACACCAGATCACTTGGACCCCCGCACACTCTGGTTTGGAAGGGAACGAGATAGCTGACGGTCTAGCTCGAGGTTACACAAGCCGAGCGGATCAAAACACAATCTCCCCCAACCACTCACTACTTCAACCAATGTCAACAGTTTATACTATTAGGCTCCATCATCAACGCCTCATGCGCCAGTTCCTACCACCACCACATAGACAACTTACTGCGCAGGAAGCCCGCGACTGGAGACAACTCCAGACGGACACTTTCCCCAACCTGTATAAATATCACATTCTGTTTCCAGAACGCTACAGACCTACCTGCCCATGGTGCGACGGTCACCCCACCACCTTCCATGTTACGTGGGGGTGCACGGGGGATAAACCCATACACTTACGAACACTTCAAACGAAAGAGCAGTGGGAGGCCTCTCTGTCCAGCTCGGACCTGACAACCCAGCGCAGCCTGGTACAGCAGGCAAGGACAGCAGCACAGGCCACAGGGGCTCTGCAATGAGCTCTCCATCCGCCGCCCAAGTCTTCGACAACTACTTCTTTCCCTTCGAAATAAATGTTTCTACTACTACTACCAGCATGGGGACGCCACAGAACGCAAACGCCACAACGCTATCGCCGCGCGCGTTCCAGCCTCGCCAAGAACAGCTGTGCGCTGCGACAGCAGCAGCGTCCAAAGGTCGCCAACTCGTGCCGTTGCCTGCCGACGCTTACAAGATTGTCTACAGATCGCAGGGAGAGCTCGCGCTTCTCGACATCCCACGGCGCTCGCTACTCGCCACAATCATGCAAGCAGCACAGCTACAAGGCCAACAAGACATCCAGATCCGAGTACATCCCACAAGCAACACGTGCACCATCGCCACCACGTGCCAAGAGACCGCCCTCAAACTCGTCAATCTCAAGGAAATTTCACTTCGCGACCGAAAATATGCTATCACAGCCTACATCGCCCCACCAGCCGGGGCGGTGCGCGGAGTGATCACGAACGCATTTTGGGATTAAACCCCCAGCGAGGTCATCGCAGACCTTCAGGCCCGAAATTCTGAAGTCCCCATCATTGATGCCCGACGTATGAGGAAAACACGCTCAATCCTTATCACCTTTGCCTACGGACCAGTTCCGAGGAAAATCATCTACCGCGGCGGTGTCCACCTATGCACGGTCTACCGGGGACACATCGACGCCTGTGCGAACTGCAGAAAACCAGGACATCGAGCAGATTTATGTACCCTGCCCCGCTCCCACCGATGCCCAAGATGTGGCGAAACACATGAAAGAGTGGACTCCCCAACCTACGCGCTACAATGCATTCTCTGCGGTGGAGGACACGTGACCGGAACAAGTGGATGCAAAGCAAATCGAAGAAGTCCTACTACACGCCAGCCGCGGTCCACTCAAAAGTAGACAGAACATCGTCAACACCATCGATCCAGTCCCAGCCCGCGTCGACGCTCCAGCAGCGCAGCTTCTCGCCCTTCGGACGCTCGACATCTCACATGGGCCGATCTGGCCGCCGGAAGACATACCATCCCGCTCACCTAGCCTCCCGAAGCGCTACAACAGGAACGGGACCTCCGGGCCCTCAGCGAAGAGGTAAGTCTCCTTGTTTCCCTCGTCCATACCCTACCCCCGACACAATCAGGCCTCCCTAACTTCACTCCGCCCCCCGGGAAGGAATCTTCCAGCACACCTCCCACGAAAAAACAGCGAACCACATAGGAAATGCCAACCCCTCAGTTGACAGACATAGATGCCAAACTCGCAGCGCTTGAGGCTAAATTCGATCGTACACTACACGAACTCGAAACACGCCTCGACACTAAACTCGCCTCGTAGAAACCCTCACGGAGAAATTAGAGCAACGCATGGATGTTATCCTTACCAAGATGCTCGAAAACATAGAACACCGCTTCACACAAATGCGCCCTTCCATACCCTCGCAACCCACCCTTCAGCCTGCACAATTCATCCCTCCTGCACAACACATTCCAATGGACACGCAACTAACCCCCCTCTCCGCCCCCCCCCCACGCTCCAGTATGGCGGCGCGGGGAAATAACAACCTACAAATTCTAACTTGGAATTGCCGTGGCTTCCGGGGCAAGCGTGCACCTCTGCAGCTTTTACTTCCCACACTCACTCCTCAGCCCAAAATACATTGCGCAACACTTCCCAGCTACACCTCGGTACATTCGGACGCCACAGACGAGCCCAGGGCGCCCACAATCATACACCGTAGCATCACTCACAGGGTACATCATATCGCTTCAGAGACGCCCTGCGTGATCACTGAAATCATACACCATAAACACGCGTTACCATCCATATTTATTGTCAACATTTATGACCTCCTATCACACCCGATGGCGTCTCTAGAGTCCCTACTTCGATCGGTCCACCGGCTGGCAGAAAAGCACCCCCTGTTAGTCGGCGGAGACTTCAACAGTCAACATACAGACTGGGGATACAAAACGACAACACACCGAGGTCGCAGGCTCTGGCTGCTCCTCCAGAACCTCCACCTCACCGTACACAACTTCCTGACGCCCACTCGGATCGGCAATAGCGTCAGTATGGACACCAGCCCGGACCTGGTGCTGACCCGCTCTCTCCGAGGCGTCACCTGGACCAGAACACAATACACACTAGGCAGCGATTATTACATTATACAGGTCACTGTCCCATACAAACAACCTCGTCACACTTACATGACACACAAACGGCGCCACATACGCCGAGGACATAATAGAATGTTTTAGCAGAGCGTATTTGCCCTTCCGCTCCGCTCAGCGAGGAGTCGCGAGCGTTACTGCGCATGCGCTACACGCTAAGGTGGGAGCGCGCAAGCGGACCGACCCTTCCGTTCCGCTTGCGCGGCGTCTTTGCGGAGCGCGGAGCGTCTTCGCGAGCGCGTCTCACGCAAAGCATTCTGGTCTCGTGCTTCGTCGGGAAGAAGCGGATTCCAATATGGCAGTCGCCGGTGCATTGTGTGGTTCGACAGTGTCTGAAGAACTCACAGGCCGCAAACCTCGAAAGAGGTTCCGCATTGAAGAAGATTTATGTCTTCTGCGCGAAGTGGTAGCGGCGAACCCATTCGAAAACCCCCGCTTGTGGGAGCAAGTTAGGGAAAACGTTTCTTCGGCAGTGGGGCGCGAGCTCACACTCCGTGCAGTGCGCGACAGAGTGGACCTTCTCGTGGGATATTTATGAACACAAGACAGCGTTAACCTGCGAAAGTAAGTGTGTATGTCCATATCCTGATTTGGGCTCGCATTCGTGATCACATTACCCATCCTGCGCTTTCCTTCTCAGATCTGGAACAGAGGAGCAGTACAATGAGCTGCACCAATTGCTGCAGGAAGTTTCAGACATGGCTCGGGAGTTCGGGCACACGCCGAAAACAGTGCCCAGGAAAGGCAGCGCTACGGCGGTGCTGACGGCGCCGTTTTCGGCTGCTGCCGAAATTCGCGCCGCGCAGCATGCGAGAGACACTGCATTGGAGCTGATGAACGCTGAGGGAAGCCGGGCAGACGACGGACTGACGAATGGCAAGTGTTGTAATCATGCTTACTCATAATCGAGTACAGTTCCCTTCGAGTCGCGAAGGCAGAATGCATATTGCACGTCAGCAGTAGCATGTCTTGTAGCGAATAGCATGAGGATGATGTTTCCAAAGCTGGTATGAAAATATAATTGCCGAATATCTCGAATGGTTGTTGTGTGCACTGAGAGGGATGACCTGTTTGCCTGTCAGCCTCAAAGAGCACGACAAGCTGCACGTAGAGGGAAAATTATAATGTTATGTGCCACTTAAAGACAGTCGTTTGTCTGTGCGCGCGTGCATGCGTGCGCGCCTGTGTGTGTGTAGTCTTTTGTCTGTGCGCGCGTGCGTGCGTGCGTGCGTGCGCGCCTGTGTGTGTGTGAACGATGCGGTCGTGCCAGTGCCAGCATGCCGTCTGTCAGCAGCATAATTTTCTTTGCATTCGGTTGTGGTGCTTGCAAAAGTTAATCATAGCAGTGGCATTACGATTATTTTTCCACTGCTGTTTTTTGCAGCCTGCGGTGAGTCAGCAGCATCTCAGCTGCTAACGTCGATGTGCAGAGCTGAGCTGGAGGCCCCGTTGTCACCAGAGAGCCCGCTCTCTACCCACACTGGGCGGGTGTCTGCAGAAATGCAGCATTCCGACACAGATGATGCTGCTGCGATGGAAGACTCACAACGAGAGCTACCGCTAAAGCGGAAGAGGCAGCGCGTTAGGAACGCTCCGAAAGGTGAGTGACAGTACTGCATAGAATGAATGTCTTGTGTGGTGCTTTTGCATAGAACGTTATGCAGAGCTTTACGACATTATTATGCATAGGTTGCCTTTATGTATGGCATTAAAGTAGACAGACTTCCCAGTCTCCTTGGAGTCCTCCACTAGCATCTCCTATGGTCTATATGCAACATCCGCCAGTTAATCGCCACATATAAATTCCACTTGCACTCAAACGGGATGACTTTCAGAAGGGTTTGCTTTCTCAAATCCGTCACATATGCAAGCGGAGTGATATCAGTGCACTCATTAATGAGCGACCTGCCTATGAACACGGTACTGCTCCCAACTGGAATATTTTTGGGCCACGGGTGCATTGTACAAATACTGTTAGTGAAAGGTTAGAAACCGAGAGAAATATAGGCCAGTAGCAAAATAACATTCATTGTACTTTTTGTTTGGTTTGTTCTAGTTAAGTGGTACATATATTTTATTCATGTTTCATTATTATTAATTTTGAAGCAATGCTCTCTATGTTCACGCTACCTTTTCTGTATTGTTTGTACATGTGTCTTAAATTATGAATATAATTTAGCCATAAGAACAAGTGTTGAAACGTGAATAATGCAGACAAGTCAACCTGTCAGTTAGGAAATCTATTTTAATGCATATCTTTGTCGTCAGCTCTGGCCTTTCTTTGCATTTCAGTGTTTATGCCTGTACTGTCTGGCATGATACCTTTAGCTTGGCTGTTTCAAGCTACAAATGACAGTAAACATGCATATTTAACGAGATATGGTAACAGCACCAAAAATGAATGCAAAGGAACAGCAGGCACCATGAAGGGTTGACTTTCAGCTGAAATTTGACCAGCAGACAGATCTGCTATTTTAATGCAGAGTTTTTTTTCCCCACTTAAAACATGTGTACCTTAACAACTAAGGAACAAACTTGATATTAGTTTCTCTTTGACAGGATACCTTACATGAGATGAGAAATGTAGAATAAAGTACTCTGCTGAACCTTGCACTCGTTGCACCCACTGGGTATGTAGTATGCTGTGAGTTACAGCTGCGTGCAACCACAAACTCCTACACACTACTGAACATGTAATAGTCTTTAGTTGTATTCATGTTAACAATGCTAACTTTGCCATACAAATAAGCCTTCACAAGTTGCAGCATAGAGCTTGGCATATATAACCTTACCGTAGCGTGTAAAATCGCACAAGTCGGCCTACAAGCAATTTACACAAGAGAATAGGCATAATTATCACATGGCATCACTCAGATGTACATGTATTTTTTACGTTGTTACATGTGTACTTCCTTTGCAAACAGGGATGTATACCCGGAAAATATCTACCGTATTTACTCGCATATAACCCGCACCAAAAATTGAAAAAATGTGTTTAAAAAGTGGGGGTGCGGGTAATACGCGAATATTCCGGAGAAGGGGGGCTCGGCGGGTCGGCTTCACGGCAACGCGCGGCCTGCCGTGCACAGTCCGCATCCCCATCGACATCAACGTGTGTTGCAGTGCATATTAATATTGCACCAACCTTTTGACCACCGAAGGCCAGTATGGACTGAAAGAAGACCACGTGGAAGCGGAGACCATGGAGCATATCGTTTTGCGGTGCAGAACACTTCGTCCGGACATTGCCGAAGACGCGGCGATAGATATAGAGGGTGCCCTGGGATTTGCAGGGGAGGACGGACGTGTGGATGAGAGAAGGGTAGTGGTGACAAAGAGTAGGTTGGAAGATTGGTGCAAAAGGGGCTAGGGACGAGTGAGTCTATAAAAGAGGGACAAATTACAGTTCACAATACGAACAAAATTACGGGGGAAAAAAAAGGGGGGAATCCTAGGCTAGGGGGCGCAAGCCACCACCGTTACAAAGGGCTAAGCCACTACGCAGCTTGCAAAATTCATCGAGGAGCAGAGGAGTCGTGGCCACGCTGTGTCTACAGAGATGGCGCAGATGCAAGCCCTGAAGCTGGCCCGGGAAATGCACATTCCACGCGAGTTTCATGCGAGCCGCGGATGGCTGCAGCGCTTTATGGCCAGGCATGGATTTTCGATGCGGCGGCGAACTACCATGTGCCAGCGGCTTCCCGACGCTTACGAGGAGAAGCTGCTCAACTTTCAACGTTACGTCATCGGACTGAGGAAAGAGCGCAACTACTTGCTATCTCAGCTGGGAAATGCTGACCAAACGCCAGTATATTTCGAGATGCCTATGGACACGACCCTGGAAAAAAAGGGCGCAAAATCTGTTAGTGTGCTGACTGGCGGCAACACCAAGCTGCGCTGCACAGTGATGTTGTGTGCTTTGGCCGACGGCACCAAACTGCGCCCGTATGTAATATTCAAGCGCAAGACTCTACCGAGTACACCACTTCCCCCAGGAATTGTTGTGCGAGTGGAAGATAACTCGTGGATGAACAGTGACCTCGTCATTGACTGGATTCAAGCAATCTGGGAAAAAAGACCAGGTGCCTTGTTGGCACGCCGTTCGATGCTGGTGCTGGATTCGTTCCGAGGCCACTGCACTGACGCGGTGAAAGCTCGCCTCGCTGACAACGGCACAGACCTTGTCGTAATACCTGGCGGCATGACTTCCATGCTCCAACCACTCGACGTGTGCATCAATAAGCCTTTCAAGGCTCACGTGAAGCGGCTATATGCCCAGTGGATGGCCGATGGCCTTTACGCCCTTACGCCGACGGGACGCGTGCGAAGGCCAGATATTGCACTGCTGTGCCAGTGGATCGTAGATGCATGGGGGATGATCCCGGCCGACATGGTACGCAAGAGTTTCAAGAAGTGTGCCATAAGCAACAGCCTAGATGGTACCGAAGATGATTACGTCTTTGAGAGCGGCGATGAAGCCTCAGACGGCAGCAGTGAGAGTGGCGACGATTGACAATTGAACGACAGCACTGACAACGTTGCGGCAGTCGTTTTCAAATATATTTGTTTTGAAAACTAAAATGGTGACTGTTTGCTCAGTTGTAACTTCCTAGTCCTCATTTTTTCAGGTAAGTGTGCGGGTTATACGCGAGGATATTTTTTTTTATTTCATGGGGTTCAAAGTTAGGGGTGCGGGTTATATGCAAGGGCGGGTTATACGCGAGTAAATACGGTACAGAGATTCCGTTGGACCATTAGGGTGACAGAGTGGGTCCCAAGAGAAGGGAAGCGCAGTAGAGGACGGCAGAAGACTAGGTGGTGCGACGAAATTAGGAAATGTGCGGGTGCTAGTTGGAATCTGTATGCGCAGGACAGGGGCAAATGGAGTTCGCAGGGAGAGAGGCCTTCGTCCTGCAGTCGACATAAAATAGGCTGGTGGTGATGATGATGATGAGTTTACAAACACAATGTAGAGCCTTTGACGACAGTGTCGAGACCAAAAGGCGCAGCTTTTAGGTCAATCACGGCTCCTGCAGCAGCCAGGTAGGATAAACATTCTTCTCACCTTGGCCCTTGCAAAGCTCTTCATCTTCTGCAATGTTACTTCATGGCTCAAGAGGCATCACTGAGAATGTACACCGCTCCAGGGCAACGCTGTTGGCTTGACAGTTTTGACATGCTGTGCATAATGATTACTTCTGCGTGCACAGGTACATGCCAGCTCTTGCTCTGTTGCTGTGTAATATTCTCAAGCATAAGAAGTGTGAAGTGTGCCCTAGACGAGACATTTATTCTAAGAGTATATTTCTAACGTGACTGCTACTGGCTAGATACTGTAATAACCTTTTCACTCCAGGTGACAGCAGAAATGTTTCCCTTTGTTGTCCTCACAGGAATTCAAGGGCTTCAAGCCATGGGCCTGGAGCTCCTAGCCCGACGTGAAGATTACGAATTCACGTTGAAGAAGGAGCAGCTCGCTATACAGAAACAACAACTAGAACTGGAGGAGAAAAGGTTGGCATTAGAAGAAAGAAAAGTTGCCCTGGAGGAGGAAAACCATAGGTTGCAAATCCAAACTTTAAAACACCAACACAATCAGCTGTTAGAGCGCATGGAGCGCATTGAGAATATTTTGAAAGACAAATTTACTGGGCTGAATGGTATTTAAATCATTTCTTGTAATCACACATGCACAAGTCAATTTAATGGAGTTCTAGAACACACACGTGAAGTTAATATCCTAAACATACCTAAACAGTTTGACGTAGCTTGCTCTTAGTCACGTTTGCTTGTTCAGTGAGGATGGTATTGGGTGAATCTCATGGGTGAAGGCAGTTTTCAACTTGCCTTAGAACGACAAAAAGCTGAGCTAGTTGGTAAGGATTCATTATGCAAACAAGAGGTTAGGTGCGTAGACAGGGCACAAGGGTAGAGAAGTGGACAACACGAACGCCTATCAACTGAAGGGAGCACTGAGGCGAAAAAAGAAAGGACACAAAACTCATCTGCTCAAGCTCTGGAATGGTATCGCCACGTGTCAGTCGGGTACTTTTTTTTTTTTTTTTTGTTTGATGGCGCAAAAGCGGCTAAGGCTATGCTGCGCCAAACACGAGGTGTTTTAAAATCCAGTGAATGAAGGAAAATGCTTTGTTAATAATCTATATTTTATGTAGAAGTCCAGTGTCGTCTAGAAATTTACGGATGTCACATAATGTCACTAGTGGATCATCACCTAAAATTAGAGAAGGGTGTGGAGGTATGTGTAGTTGATATAGTTTGTGCAAAAGTGTTCGTCTGTGTGTTTCAGTCTGGGTACATGTTAGTAATATGTGTATAACTGTTAGTGGCTGTTGACATTTCTCGCATGTTGGTGTGTCTTCTTTCATAAGTAAGTAATTGTGTGTGAGGTGTGTGTGCCCAATGCGTAGTCGGCATAAAACTACTTCGATGAACCGCTCCTGATGATAGCATGACTTCCACTCGCCAACTATGGGTTTCGTGAGATGTAGTTTGTTGTCAGCACAACGGTCCCATTCGCGTTGCCATTTCGCCGTTAAGGCTTTTCTAATCGCACGGATGCTATCTTTGTATGGAAGTGTTGTGTTTGTTATATCTTTGTTCGCTGCCATCGATGCACATCTATCGGCTGCTTCGTTCCCCGGTATCCCAACATGACTTGGTACCCAGCAGAAGCGGATTGATCTCCCATATTTATTAAGCGCGACCATGTTTAGTATATCCCCTAACAGGGGTTCACACTCAGATTTCAGATTTAGAGCTTTCAGTGTACTTAAGGAATCAGTGTATATGACTGTGTTTTTGTGCTTGCCAGTGATAATCTTTTTAACTACTACCCATACAGCATAAACTTCAGCAGTGAAAACCGAAGCATGTTTTGGTAGACGAATACTTGTTTCCCAATTGTCTGTTACGGCCCCTACGCCCACGTGTTCTTTTGGTTTGGAGCCATCCGTGTAGAATTCCATGTGATTTTGATACTTCTCCTGAAGAGCACGGAATTCTTGTATGATGTGTTCGTGTGGAGTGTCTCTTTTCTTTAAATGTGTTAGTGTCCAGTCACACAACTGTGTGAAATGGTACCATGGGGCCAACCGTTGTGGTTTCTTGGCAACCTGGAGGACTTCGTGGGAAATGTCATAATCCCGACAGTACTGCTCATACCGCAGGACAAGTGGCCTAATCATATTCGGTTTATTTGTGTAGTGTAAGCGTGAGTTGCACTGCGTAAGGATGTTGTAGCATATGTGTTGAGGTGATGACAGAATTCTGAGTACGTAGGAAAAAGTGAGTAATGCTCTGCGCTGCTGTAAGGAGGGTTCATTACACTCAACATATAAACTTTGAATGGGTGACGTTCTGTAGGCACCACTTGCCAGTCGCAATCCAAGGTTATGTACTGGATCAAGTAGTTGGATGTAGGACTGCCTGGCTGAACCATAAACCACGGAGCCGTAGTCTAAAAGGCTACGCACAAGAGACCGGTAAATACGTAAAAGACAGGTTCGGTCGGAACCCCAGTGCTTATGAGACAAAACTTTTAGGATATTCAATGCTTTATTTGCCTTAATTTTTAGTGTTTTAATGTGTGCTAGGAAGTTTAGTTTTTTATCAAACATTACTCCCAAGAATTTACATTCTTGTTTTGCCGGCAGTGCGACATCATTCAATTTTAGAAGCGGGTCTAAGTACAATCCTCGTTTTTGCGAGAATAGCACTGTAACGGTTTTTTGAGTAGAGAAACGGAAGCCATTTTTTTCAGCCCACTCCATTAGTTTATTAATTGTTATCTGGAGCTGCCTTTCACATGTATGTAAGTTTGAGGCGCGGCACGCTATTTGCAGATCATCGACGTATATGGAGTGCATGATAGAGGGGGGAATGACTTTGTTAACAGAGTTCATTTTTACTATAAAGAGTGTTGTGCTTAGTACGCATCCTTGTGGCACACCATTTTCCTGAATGAATACACGTGACAGCACCGTTCCTAAACGCACCTGGAATGTTCGGTCCGACATGAAATCGGCTAGACATTTCAGCATTCTACCTCGGATTCCTAAATCTGCTAAGTCCCTTAATATACCAAACCTCCATGTTGTGTCGTACGCCTTTTCTAAGTCAAAGAAAACAGTGAGACAATATTGTTTGTGTAGGAAGGCCGCACGTATCTCGTCTTCTAGCCGGACTAGGTGATCTGTTGTGGAGCAACCTTTCTTGTATCCACACTGATGGTTATCTAGCATGTTTTCTGTGTCAAGGACGTATGTCAATCTTATGTTGATGATGGCCTCATAGGACTTTGCAAGACAACTTGTGAGTGCTATGGGTCTATAACTGGTTGCTGTTGTGGGAGACTTTCCGGCTTTCAAGAACGGGATTATAATAGCTTTCTTCCACTCTTTGGGCATTTCCCCCGTTTCCCAGATTATGTTGAAGAAATGAAGCACGGTCTCAACTGCTTTAGGGGATAGGTGAGCTAGCATTGCATAGTGTACCCTGTCCGGACCGGGTGCTGTTTTTTTGCCACTAGTAAGGACTCTGTTGATTTCTGGAAGTGTTAGAGGGCCATTATACAGTCTTTCTGAACATCCTGTGGTCGGAAGCTTTAGTTTTTCTGCTAATTGTTTATGTTTCAGGAATGCAGCAGAGTAGTATTTCGAGCTTGATATATCATGGAAATGTTGCCCTAATATGTCTGCTTGTTCTTCTATATTTGTTTGTGTGCCTGGAGGTGACAGTATGGGGATAGTGTAAGCAGCGTAATCGCCTCTAAACTTGCGAAGCTGATCCCACATTTGTTTGGATGTTATTGAACTATTTACAGACGATACATAATTTTTCCATGACTGTCTTTCTGCTTGTCTGCGTGTGTACCTGGCTTTCGCTTTTGCTTTTTTGAAAGAGAGTAGATTATCTTGTGATGGGTATCGCCGAAAGATACCCCACGCTTTGTTTTGTAGTTTTTTTGTTTGCGTACATTCTTTCGTCCACCAGGGTTTTAGGTTTTCTCTTAGGAAGCATGATGATTGTGGGATTGTTTCTGCTGCTGCAGCAAGTATACAGGCGGTGATCTGATCGTTCATTTCATCTATAGTTAGCTCATCTGATATGTTATCCAGAGTGGCCTTTTCGGTAAAGAGGGGCCAGTCTGCTAGATGGAGTTTCCAACGGGGTGGCCTCAGTGGGATGGTAGGAAAAGTAGATGTTCTTTTAATGATAGCGGGCATATGGTCACTACCATAGGGGTTCTGAATAACATTCCACTGAAAATCGCAAAAAAGAGATGGAGAGCACAGTGCTAGATCTAAGCAACTCATAGCTCCTGTGCTTGGGGAGTAGTAAGTAGATGCACCTGTGTTTAAAAGGCATATGTCATTTGTTAGGATAAAATCTTCAAGCGTTTGACCCCTGTTGTCAGTAGTTTTACTACCCCATAACGTGTTATGCGAATTAAAATCACCGCCTATTAAAAATGGTTCAGGTAGCTGGTTTAAAATTAACTCTAGGTCTCTTACGGTAAAATCTGAATGCGGCGGAATGTACACTGAACAAATGGTGATGGTTTTGTGAGCTAAAACGGTGACAGCAACGGCTTCTATGTGAGTGTTGATGGGAATTTCTCTGGCTGCTATACCAACTGGCAGAATAATGGCTACACCACCTGACAGCCGGTTCGCCTGACTACGGTCGCGCCGTACAACAGTGAAACCTTTTAAAAAGTTCTTGTGTTTTTCGCCTAGGTTGGTTTCCTGTAAGCACAGGGCCACAGGAGAGAAGTTTATTAACAGGTCTTTTATGTCACCTAAGTTATGAATGAGACCTCTACAATTCCAATGGATCATGAAAGCCATTATGAAATTGAAAGGTAAAAAATGATATTAACGAGTGAATGGGAGATAAGAAAGATGTTAGGTGACATGGATCTGAAGAAGGCAGATACAAACAGAGCGATAACCCTTAGGTTATCGCCTTCTTATTTTGAGTTGTTATTGGGATTTTGTCCCTCTTACCGCGCTCGAGGGAGCGCTTGTCCTTCGGTGTCGAGGACACCGGGGTTTTTGTTTCGACCTCCATTGCTCTCTCTGAGGCGCTGGAGGACCGAGAGTTTGGCGCCGAGACACGTGTCTCGGGCCTTGGAGTTCGCTTGATCTTAGGACCCTGCGGGACTGGTGTCTGCAGGGCCGTTGAAGAGGGCGGAGCAGTACTGACTGCTTCCACCACGGGGGCGGGAGGAGTCACTGCGGCACCACTGCGCGTGGGCTCGGAGGACTCCGGAAGCCTCTGTGACGCTGCCCCCGCCTGCGTCACATCGGCATAACTGCGTCGCGGAAGGTACGACAGTCGTTTTCGGGCTTCAAAGAACGATATTTTTTCTTTGACAGTTAGTGCTATTACTTCTTTTTCTTTTTTCCAGCATGGGCAAGACCGCGAGTAGGCTGGATGGTCTCCTTTGCAGTTAGTACAATGTGGGGAAGAGGTGCAATTCTCAGATTGGTGTTCGTTGGAGCTGCATTTAGCACAAGTTGTTTGTCCTCGGCATGCATGTGAAGCATGTCCGAATCTTTGGCATTTGAAGCATCGTCTGGGGTTTGGGATATATGGTCTCACATTGACTTTGACATAACCGGCATCGAGAGAGGTAGGCATTACGCTTGTTCCGAAGGTGAGTATAACGTGTTTAGTGGGGATTTCTTGATCGTTTCTACGGATTACTATTCTTTGTACTTTTGTTACATTTTGTTCTTGGAAACCCTCAAGGAGTTCCTCATCGCTCAGTCCAATAAAGTCTTCTTCAGATATCACTCCCCGGCTTGTGTTCAGTGTTCTATGTGGTGAAATTGTCACTGTGGCGTCGCCAATACTGGTAAGGTCAGTGAGCTTCTCTACTTGGTCTTTATCATTCAGTTCTAGGAGGAGGTCCCCGCTAGACATTTTGGAGGCTTTGTACGTCGGTCCGATTTTTTCTTTCAAGCATTTGGCTACAAGGAATGGTGAGAGTTTTCTTACTGGCATGTTGCTTTCGCTATGTACTACATAGTACTTGGGGAAGGATGGAGCGTTGCCCCGAAAGGAGAAATGGAATGGTACTTCGGTGCGGCATCTTTTCAGACGCCGATCATAGACGAGAGAGGTTTGTGCTGCCATAGAAAATGAGTATGTTCGGCAACAGCGCCGACCGCCCACCACGGAGCCCAACGAGGGGACGCGGCAGAGCTTGTGTACAAGCCTGCATGACGCCAGCCGTACGCCGTCGCTATAACCAAATATGGTGTACCCAAGGTAGGATATCCACACAAGGTTAACCCTTGCCACCGTGGAGAAAGGAAGTAAATGGAAGAGAGAAGAAGACAGGAAAGATCGAAAAGTGAGGGATAAAGGCGAAGGTTTGGGGAGAGAGAGACAGGAAGAGGCGACTGCCGATTTCCCCCGGGTGGGTCAGTCCGGGGGTGCCGTCTACGTGAAGCAGAGGCCGAAGAGGTGTGTTGCCTCCGCCGGGGGGCCTTAAAGGTCCTAACACCCGGCATCGGCTCAACCTCCAGGATCCTCCTTTCCCCGGACACGGCTAAGCCGCGCACGGCTACACGCGGGAGGGTCCAACCCTCGTGTGCTCGGGTACGTGGTGTCGCAACACACCAAACGCCTGCTGACGCAGACGCCCCTGCGGGGTGTCAGTCGGGTACGTAGACCGACACATGTACCTGACTGACACGTGGTGATACCATTCCTGAGCTTGCGCAGATGAGTTATGTGTCTTCTTTCTTTTTTCGCCTCAGTGCTGCCTTCAGTTGATAGTCGGCGTTCGTGTTGCCTCCACTTCTCTACTTTTGTGTCGTGTCTGCACGCCTTACCTCTTGTTTGCATAATTCAACTTGCCGTATGTTTTTTGTAAGCGCCACTTTTTTGTTCTCATTCCCGTTTGCTCATTCCTCAATGAAGACAAACTCAATTCGCTCAGCTATCTTGTGCTGTTTATTATGACTGCACCAAGTACTCAATAAAAAAACTTGAACGTTTGTCCTGTGTTCCATAACAATGCAATAAAAGAAGCAATATTTTAAGAGCAACTTTTATTGTTATGAATTCAACTGAAGTTCCATGCAGCCGCTGTGGTGCTCAGCTGCTGACCCAAAAAACGCTGGTATGATCCCGGACGTGGCGATCACATTTCAATGGAGGCAAGATGCTAGAGGCCAGTGTTCTGTTCGATGTCAGTGCACGTTAATTACGGCATCCCTCATAGCCTGAGTCGCTTAGGGACGTTAAACCACAAAAACCAAACCAATCAAGTTCCATGCTACTGAATTTATGTGCTAAGTGGTATTTACTGGTACCGTGGACAAAAGTATGTTTCCAAGCTCGGTGGATCAAGTCCAAAGTACTGTGACACTTGAGAGCCATACATACATGTGTGGCAGTTTGCGAGAATCGCACTAACCCTGTACATGCGAGGCAAGTTTTGCCGATGGAGCTTTTCATTTTTTCTGAAATCGAGAAACGCAAACAGTCCTGCGATCTTCCCGAAGCCCCACTCGACAGCTTGCCTTACTTTGCTCATTTCCCTATTAAAGGCTTCTTGACGTGCAGTTATCCTCACTCCACCATAAGGCTTTAGCAACAGTGGCCTCAATGGGTAAGCAGGGTCCCCGTAGAGGCAGTAGTCGTGCCCTTGCACTAGCTTCTCCAGCTTCTCGTACGTTTTGCTCTTCCGCAGGATACCTATGAGACATGTAAGCAAAAAAGGTGGTTAAGTTACTGTATTTTTTCTTCCTCCTCTCTAGCACAAAAGCCAGTTGTATTGATGCTATGCCAATCAACGCTGAACGCGAAACTCACCAGCATCATGTCGGCTACCGAAGAACGGCCCGCTGAGTTGGCAAACGATACTGTTTGGGCACATGATCGATTGATATTTCACGGAGTGAACACGTTTGTGCCCAGAGAAGAAAACTTTTTGACTGGTCGATGGCCTACAGATAGCCCTGGCGGTTCCATCTATGAACCCCCAGCAGTTGTGGAGGGGGGCTCCTTTGGAATGTATGGCCTGCAAAGCAAACATCTGTAATTGCGGTGGAAGAAATTCGAATGAATTGCTTACCTGAGCGAACATGTCAATTGTAGGCAAATCAACCCAGGTGTGGTTGTTCACGTATTTTAGGAGGTGAACGAACTTGTCTTCGATGTGCGAGAGTACACAGCTAGTCACTGAGGAGGAGTAGTGCCGGCCGAAAAGCTGCTCCAACTCGCAGAGCCTGTTAGGGTACGACAGGCAGCGCAGTGTGATGCAGAGGGCTTCATCTCCGGGGACGAGCACACTCTGCGGTGTTGAGATGACATCAGGCACAAGAAGAGCACTTCGTAGTCTTCTGATATCAGCCTTTTCAAAACGAAAATATGACCGGAAAAGCCCACTGTCTAGTGCGTCGATGTTCAGGTATCCGCCACGGAAAGCGGATCTCGCCGCGTCACAGAAAACAGTTCCATCACAACAAGGTCTTCGATGTCATGCCACGTCAGCTGACTTAATAAGAGTGGATCTTGCAGCACACTTTTCTTGTTTGCCATGACGCCGGATTAATACCACTGTTGCAAAAAACTTGCGAACGCAACCAGGCGCACGACTATAGCATGGCTATGGCACGACCACTTTCTGGCCCGGCGCTGGCTCGCAACTGTGCTTAGTAACAAAAAAAAAAGCGAACCTTCCTTAATAACAACGTAAGGCTTTCCTTTTATGTGTTATAAAATGTTTACGAGAAAAAATATTTATTTCTTGTGCGGCTGAACAATAAAATAGTGTGTTTTTATAACTGTAGTTTCATCTTGTATAACCAGGGGGCCCTACGTGCAACCCGGAATTTTCTCCGCTTAGCTAAAATGCAATCTGTCGCCCACGCTCCGGTTAGGCTGAGCGGGCCGCGTGAGCGGAGCGGAAGGGCAAATACGCTCTGCTAAAACACTCTAATCTTGCCTCGCACGCCCCTTCCGCTCCGGCCGCCGCCGGCGCCTCTCTCTCTCACCTCCTTTCCAATTCCCTTTCCCCACAGTGCAGCGCGGCTGAGGTGTCCTCTACTGAGAGACAGTTACTGCCCTGCACTTCACCCCAATTTTTCATCCTTCCCCACAAGAATCTCTCTCTCTCTCGTACATCGCTTTCGCCCTCGGAGATGGCCATGGCGAGCGCTTTGTTGGCGGAGGCTGTTCATATTGTGTTTTGTGCGCGTTCTTGTATTTCGTGTGCATTATTGTTTTGCGTGCGTCTCACGACACGTGTGACGGATCGTGGTGGGCTGACGCGGAAGGAATGGCCGCAACAAGCACACGCAGCGTCAAGAAGCGCAAGAACCTTGACTTTGCGACAAGGCTGAAAGTCATTCAGCGTGTTGAGGCGGGCGAGAAAATTGAGACGGTGGCAGACGCCTTCGGGATTCCTCGGAGCACTCTAAGCACCTCTAAGCATGGTTCTTAGAACTTGTATCAAAGTGGTATACTCTGATGTCATCGCGTCACCCCTCGGTTTCTCTTAGTTTTCAAGACATGGAGAAGCATTATGAAGCTGTCTGTACTCTCAAGCTGGGCAGCACCTCACAGTGGAAGCCATCTCAAGCAGGGCTTCTAATCACCACTCCTGCTGTACTGCAACTCCACGACATTCATTTGAGCTCTGAAGGTTACACTTTCTTTCTCACTCGCAGAATACTACAAGATTGCCTGGAAAACCTTTTCTCTGTTGTTCGCTCAAAGAAACCGGTGCCAGATGCTTTGGACAAGAAATATGCTCTCAAACTTGTGTGCCCGAGCCAATTTTTGCACACGCTGAAGACAACCAGCTATGCTGCCGATGATTCGGAGTATCTGGTTGATCTACTGACACATGGCAAGCGTGAGCTAGCTGAACTAGACCCATCTAAAATGGATGACTCTGAGATACTCTTCATTGCAGAGCTGACATCTACAGAATGTAGCACCCTCTTTCATACTGCCGCATTCCTCGTGAAAGGCATTATCAAAAACATAAGCAGTTGCGAGCAGTGCAAAATTGCTCTGCTAGGTTCGACAGACAGTCAGCATTCTTACCTGACAAGGTTAAAATAATACATCCGAAACGGCGACAACCTGCATTACCCCAGTGCTCAAGTAATGAATGTTCTAAACTCGTGCGAGGAACTAGCCAAGGAGAGGACGGAATGGACCGAAAGCCTTCTTACTGTACAATCTCTTTTACAGGCTGCTGTGAGGTACTTGAGCAAAATGGTTAAGCCCAACGTGAATGCTTGCCAAGTACACAATGCAACTGTTCAGAAGGCTCTCATCCCCAGCTATGCCCGAATGAGATTACGCATTCACATGCGTAAGCTTGAAAAAAAAAAAAAACAAAGTCAACTGCCGCGGAAGCAAAAGGCGTGCTGGAGTCAACTTACAGCGACATCATAATTTGGATAGTGTGTACTTATAATTTTTTCTATGGCAAATTCATATTTTTTCGCACATTGTTGTAATAAATTGATGGAGTGGTGTCCCAAAGCTTTTTATCACTGCACCATATTTCTTGTGGATTAATTCAGTGATTTCTTCACAAGTGGTTTGCTGTAATGAAAAATAAATATTCAGTTAACGCGACGCGAACTTTTCGCCAAAGTAAGCTTAATAGGCTGGAATTGTTCATCAGATCGGGAGTTCTTAACAGCTGCGCTTCCAGGAAATTTTTTTTGGCAGGTTAAGAAAATTCTGTTCAATGCCGTCCCGCTGCAGTGGCTCAGTGGTTAAGGTGCTCGAGTACAAAACCGGAGTACCCGGGTTCGAACCCGACTGCGGCGGCAACGTTTCGATGGAGGCAAAATGCAGCTGTGTTGTGCGTTGTCAACGAACGTGAAATATCCCCAGGTGGTCGAAATTATTCCGACGCCCTTGACTACGGCACTTCTCTCTTTCCCGACTCGACTCCTTCGCCCGCGGCGCGGTTGAAGTGTACTCCTAAAAGAGAGCGACAGTTACCGTGCCGTCTATTTCCTATAACCACAATTGTTATTTTTAAGGCCAGAGAAAATAACAGGTATCGTAAAATATTGGATGTCGCTAATACATTCCAAAGGCTGAACTTTACCATCGTTTGTGTGTGTGCTTCTGAAGAATGATTACCTTCTAATAAGCAGCCACTGAGGTTCTTGACTTCGCCAAAACTATGACATTTTATCATTTGAGTCTCAATCTGCCTTCTATTCATAACGATACGTGTCGCACCCTGAGCGAACCAGCTTACTTTCAAGGAAGCGCGTTCGGCCCCAGTGCGCGCTCCCGAAGTGCGATGAAAGGAGTGGGCACAAATATGGCGGACTCCGCAGCAGACGACGCGGTTGTCCCGACCCTCCGCGGAGCTAGAGTGCACTATAATGTTTTGAGTGGAAGAAGCGGAGACCAGTTCTGTTGTTAGCCGAGGCCCCCGCTTGCGTAGAAAGTTGCGGCGGCGCTGTCGTCGACCGTACTTGAAGAGCCTTGCTTGCTGGGAATGGTTGTTGTGCTTGGTTTTGGCAGTTCTTCCTATCGAGAAATCTCTGCTGGCCTGCTGTTCATCTGTGATGCCTCCCAAGCGACGGCTATATCACTGCTACGCGCCAGGGTGCAAGACGGTATTGGCGGCGAGGAGTTACGGAGTCGCCATCTATCGGAAGCGCCTCGCTGGCGTAGTATGAGGGATCACGTGGCGCGCTCCTCATAGGTTTTGATGTCAGCGCTCACTGAAAACACCACGCGCGAGCTCTCCCGGACATTTCTGTAAGTAATTTCGAAACGAGAGAAGTTTTTTGCTGTCTAAATAATAATCTTGGGCAAACTGAAATCACAGACTCGTTTACAGACGCTATCTCTTTACCGAATACGTACTAGTGAACGCCATTGCGCGCGGTCGCCGCGATGGAGACTTCCGAACCGGCTTTCTTACGTGAAAGGTGGGTAAACGCTGAGAGCAAACTATGTGAAATATGTTCTTATAGTGTTTGAATAACTAAATGTAGCATAATAGAATGAAGCCTCAATGCAGCAGTCGCACAGATTCGCAGCGACCGACTGCGCGTCTGCATGCTTGTCCGCGCACTGTTTCGCTTTCGCCGCGTGCGCGCTTTCGCACCGTGCCATGGGCTTTAGGCTGCAGAATATGAGCATTTGACAGTATACAAACAACCGTCGTTGCGTGGGCGCTATCTGCTCAAATATAGTTTCATTGTAGAGACTTCAACGTGATTTGCCGTCATGACGATTCAATCTTTTTTTTCTTCTAAATTCTTGGACGTTTCAATATTATTTTTCGAGTTGCGTCGCACTGTATGTTTATTGGTGTTTTCAGCGTGCGATTTCCCGCTGCTTCTTTTTAGTAATACAGTGCACAGAATTCATAACACAAACATGACCATATGCCATGCTTTTTTTAATGTGCTTCTTACCGCTCCCTTTCCACTCCAGTGAACTTGCCAGTATCTATAGCATCGAAAAGTTCATAGACCAAACCGTCATGACATTAGTCGGGCAGCGGATTCGGGCGAGCGTCTCAGTGCGCGTTTTCTGAACATCGCAGACCCGGCGCCGTAGCAGAAATCTTCCTCGCGTCTGTGCTTGCTGCATACCCGAGTTGTAGCCGATTACTATTTGCCGGTTTTATGTTTCGCTAGCCAAGCTTCACGCAGCTTCTTGTCCAGCGGCTACGTGTGAATAAGGCTGACACCGGGCTCCGTTGCGTACGTCCGGCACTGCGGCACCGAGCAGTATGCCTACCATGTTGCGCGCCTGCAAAGGCAGCCACTACCTATTGTAGTGCTTTCCAGCGTTGTAAAGGAGACACTCGAAGCGGGAATATCTCGCCACTAAATGAGGACCGCAGCGTACAAGGGAATTTAAACTCGTTTTCAGCTCGCTTCGGCTCTCCCAAAGCAGCCGACGCGTCCGCTATGTCCACGTGATCCCTCCTAGCACGTCACGCCGACGGTGGCGCCAGCTTTTCCAGTGGTGGAGCTCGAGCCGAATATGCTCGAACTGGACATAACCGCAAGCTGTCCCTTTTCGAAGCTCCAGCTGACGAAGAACGGCGACTGGTTTGGCAACGGAATTTACACAGGTCTGACAAAACACTGGACGTCGACTGTGCAGTGTGCGAGCTGCATCTTGAATCGTGTTTCATAATAACAGACTACGTGCACATTGTGAATGGTGCTGAAGTGCGAATTCCTAGAGGATCACGAACTCTTTCCCTCGATGCGGTGCTGACAATCTTGCCGAACTTGCCCAACTACCTGAGCGTGAAAACCCCGGCGCCGAGGCCGGAGAGGAAACGACAACAAATAGTGACCCCTGAAAAGAAGATAAAGCGTCCTCGCACGGATGCTTTATCTCCTACTTGATCAGACTACGTTGATCGTTGTGCAGTGGAACACGAAGGAAACGATGCTAGTGCTGATGTCTTTGGTTTAGCTGATCTTCGCAACTTCGCGCTTCCTTCGAAGTCATGGGCACCGCATGAATTTCGAAACTTTCCTGGAGTGTCATACGTGGCCTGCACACTGCACTTCCGCTCAAACGAGCTCGCAATTGGCAGAGCCGTGTTTTTTTTTATTGCTAAAGCCAGGACAGCGTCGAGTGTAAAGTGCTTGTGTCAGAAAAGCTAGTAAATACGTGTCGCTTGATGACCGTGCAAGAAGCAACACAGCTCTTGCCAAGAGCTGCAAACATTCCTGTGTGCTGTGGAGCGGCGGAAGCTTCGTTTGTGGCTTCGTGTGAGCTCACAAAAGCTCTTCATGCACAAATCCAGTCAAGAAGAGGAGCCCTCTTCAGTGTGAACTGCTCAGGGAGATCACCAGATGCTGGTAAGATTGAAATGTTCATTATTTCACGGAATGTAGAGCACTCCTTGGAGATACATTTAAGTAAAACTACTCCAAATAAATTCTTTATATGATCATACCTGCTTCAGTAAGTTTTATCGTGTGACAAGAAATATTAAAGAGTACTGTAACACATATTGTAAGGCATTTGGAGGATCCAATTTTTTTCTATTTTTTTTTACAGTGTTGCTTTCCAAACACTGCAAGTACCTCCGCAAGACTCTGCAGACGAGAAAGTCACGCCTGAACTGCCGAGTGGCGAAAACTACTTGCAGCAATTTGTGCAAACTGCGAGCGTCAAACAAAAAAGCTAATAGACTTGCATCGAAGGTTAAAACACTAAGTTGTGTTATCGCCAGCATGAAGAAAGCTGCTGCTGCCACCGCCGACAGCATTCTGCAGGACAGAATTCAATGTTTGACCCATAAGCAACAGCTAGCTGTAAAGCAGTGCTTTGAAGCTGCAAAAAGAAAACGCACTCGAGGCATGTCATAGGATGCTTGAGTGCATTCTCCTGAAGATGCGAAGCCCTAGGCTTTAAGAATACATCCGCAGACAGAATAAATCCGCAGAAGAATACATCCGCAATGCTTCCAAACAGATGTGCCATCAGAAAGTATTTGTCAAATTACATCGGCAGTTTTGGGTTCAATCGGAACATGCTGGAAGCCCTGAAGAAGAAAACCTCTGTAATTGACAGGTTTTTGACGGCGGGCTGATTGCAGACGAGATGTCTCTATGCGAGCATGCATTCTTTCTTTAAAGGGGGGACCATTACGAATGTCTTCGTCATGGTCGGCAACAGCTGCTGAAAGAACCTAAGGAATGTGATTGCGGTATAGACTTTAAGACGAAGGAATTGGTACCTGAACAGTATTCTCCGTTGAGAGAGCAAGAACAGGTAACTGTATGCTCTACCCATAACACTAACGCCGTGGTGCAGCGCTCATTAGAGAAACCATCGAGCAATGAGCGCCAGGCGGCTAATGCTGAGAGTTCGGCAAACACCTCATTAGAAGATGAAAGAAAAAGGGAAGACGGCACACAAGAATTTGAGCCGCCAGCTACTAATTGCAAGCCCATTGAGGAGCAGCAGTAATCGGAAAGTCTGGATGTTGTAGCTGCCGATAATATAGGCGACAGCGAGCAACTTCCGCCAGTCACAGAAAGTTCTTTCGCGGAACAGCAGAAAGAAGAGTCACTGGCCGATGCTTGGCGCCAGGCGAAAAATGAGTCGCATGGCATGGTTATCGATTGTCCGTTGCTTCATCACAGGGAACAAATAGATAGGAAACAGTGCCTCCAGTTAGCAGTACCAAAGTCGCGCCGAGCCGGAGTGTTGGAGTTAGCGCACGACGGCCCTTGCGATGGGCACTTCTCAAAAAAAAAAAAGGAGAAAAAAGCGCATTAGGGGCCATCTTTTGGCAATCACTGGCATCTGAAGTGAAGCGCCATTGTCAGAATTGTCATCGGTGTCAGGTTCATGCGCGTAAGCTGAAAACCGATCGGGTGCCCATAACGCCCCTGAACATGCCGCAGACGCCTTTTGAGGTAGATTACCGTGATTGCGGATGCCCCCTTGAACCAGCTTCGTCACGGGGTGATAAATATGCTTTAAGTATGGTGGGATCAGATGTACATGCTCCAGACCCTAATAAGGTACGCGCTATCCAGCAGCAGGGACCGGACCGCCTAAGAGAAAACGGGAACTGAGGAGTGTTCTAGGGCTTCGCAACTACTATCGAGACTATGTGCCTAACTATTCAAGACTCGTCTTGCCACTGACAAGGCTGACAAACAAAAGGGCTCCGAACACACTGCCGTGGAACTTGGAGGCACAGGTTGCGTTCGACTCGGTGAAAAAGGCGCTCGCGTCAAATCCAGGGTTGACAGCACCAGACTCCCGGCAAAGGTTCTTTGTTTGGCCACGGATGCATCGGACATGGTAGTTGGCGCTTGCCTCTCCCAAAAAGTAGGTGAAATCGAGCGGTCAATTGCATATCTTAGTGGGAAGTTGAGGCCGTCGCAATAAAAGTGGTCCACGATTGAACGGGAGGCGTTTGCAATTGTGTGGGCGCTAGAGTCTTTGAGTACATGGTTATTTGGCACAAAGATAGAAATAATGACTGACCATGATCCGCTGATTTCCCTGACTTGAGCGGCTCCCTCCAGGTTAGGCTGAAACGTTGCGCATTGGCGATCCAAAAGTACGACATGGAAATTGTTCACATCAAAGGGCTGAACAAGGCTGCTGATGCACTTTCGCGTCTCGGATGATCATTCGGGATGTGTTATATATTTCTTTAATCAATATGCTGTTATGTTTGGCTTAGACGCATATATTGGTTCATGTTAAGCCATGAATTAGTGCGTATATCGAAGCACCGTGCAGGATTCGTTTTCGCATGTTCGGAGACAAGCGTTAAGTGTCGTTTGAAAGTAGCTCTAAAAGATGAATACTTTTCTGTATAATGTCGAAATGTCTTGTGTGTCCTGCGTGGCATTGTGTCTGGTGTGGCATTTGCTGGTGCGACCGATCGAGCTGAGGGTATAGCTGACACTGATCCCGTCGCTCCCGTTGAGTGTGCTCTAGGGGACCTCGGGGCGCACAGAGTGGGTCTCGTGTGTTGGGACAATCACGGTGCGGACTGGTGACCGCGAGAGACACTATACAACAGGACGATTGGGACTCCGTCCTGTTCATGTGCCTTGTGTTAGAGGAGTCAGACCAACGCGAACTTATTGATACTGTTGATTGCACCGCGGAGTGTCACAATGGTTTTTGCGTTGGCAGTATGGCGAGACTTCTGTTTTCTAACGCGAGTGTGAAGTCTACGGTATTGTAAGCATTGTCATGTGTTCCTCTTCGCCATTGCTACACGAGGTTATCCTTTTGTTTATGAAATGGAGATTGGTCCCGTGTGCAGAAGGGCTTGATTTAATTTTTGTGCAAGTTTCTTTTTTATATGTTTTCATCATGTTACGTGGACACCGAGTGTCCATTAACACTCTTGAGAGGGGAGGAGTCAGTTTGAGATTAGGGACTTGACCTTGCTGGTATTTTGTGGCCCAGTTTAGGCGACTACACCAAAGAGCAGGACGAGCTCACACCTGCTGTATCGGCCAATAACCGGAAATGAGGCACGCATGTGAGTTCCGCGAAGAGGGGACGCGGGCAACACTCAAGCGTGAAGATGAAAGTTGGGGGGTGCTTGACGTCACCGCCACCGCTAATGCCCATGCACTTCCCCACATGTCCCGTCGACCGTCTCGGTCACGGAAATTGGGCGACGCGACGCTGCCCAGCCGGTTTGATGTTTGGCATCCGCGTGCGCCTTCTAAGAATGCCCGTGAAGATGGCGGTAGCTTTAAACCACTTAAGGTCTCCTCGATTTGGCTGCACTTTTTGCACTAGTTCAGAAAAGTGTCGTGCCAGTGCAGCGCCAGTTCTTCAAGTGTAAGCGTAGCGCGACACTAGCGCTCTCAGTGCAGCGGTCAAATCGAGGACAAAAGTGCAAGAACGTACAGGCCTTCGTCTGCTGCGACTGGGCGGCTGTGGCTTTTCTTTTGTTGGTGTGTGCCGCTAGCTTAAACGTGTGCGCAATGGCCTTTTTGGTCCTGTGGAAAGAATTTATGTGTTAGTACCTAGAAATTAGTTCAACTTCGGCATCATTATTCAGAAAGCATGACCGAGCGCCGTTTCCACACATTTCTGAATCATATATGGCACAACGTTTCAAACGACTGACCGATGTGGTTTTTAACGTCGAGGTAGCGGTAAGCTCGTGAAAATTAATACAAACGACTGTGACCTGAGGGAAAATCCCGGCCTTCAGTGCACTTAGCAGCAGCTGAACCCGGAAAGCGCCCTTAACAAGATGCTGCGTACACATCCTGAAGAAAACTGGCGTCTGTGCTGCGTTACTAATAACAGGCGCCGTCGATGCCTTCTACCAACACCCGCATGGCCACGGAGGCGCATGTGTCGTCTGCTATCAAAAGCCTTGCACTACGTGCACGAGAAAAGAACTTGCGGAGAATCTAGTGCCGAAGTGTACATGAACTCGTGCAGCACGACGTCAAATCGAGTGCCGAAGTGCAGGTGGTGCTAGCTGCACTGGCAAATCGAGTGCTAGAGTGCTGCACTCCCTGAACTAGTGCAGAAAGTGCAGCCAAATCGAGGAGACCTTTAGCCGGCTGGGGCCGATGGATGCTTTTGTGTGCGATTGCCATCGGGTCCCAATTATGGTGTTTGGATTTCAAGCGAACCGGCACACAGCTGCACGGGAGACAGATTTCTCAGTACTGGCAGGGTAGCCCGCTGTCCGGCGGATATGCAGTCAATAACCCGTGATTTCACGGAAACATTCTCGGCAGCTTGCATGGCGGCCGTTTGCAGGTGAAAAGAGGGAAGACATCAGGGGCCGATACCAACACCCTCTAGAGAACTAGTCTAGGAGGTGTTGCCGATACTCGCAGCCCAACGTAGGGGAGAGGGAGGTGGCACGTGTTTTTGAGAAATCCCATCCCCTGGCGTGTTCTAAAGAGTGCCACTGTTTCCACCAATGCCGGGTGCGGCACGAAGGTGGTTGTGCTATTGGTTACAATGATGTGAACTTGCATGTGTGATTGGCTGGTTTGCGAATCCTTTGTACAACTGAGGGCTTAAAAAGTCATGCTTAGTTGTGTGAAGAGAGGGGAGCTTCGGGCTTCGACTCGGACAGACGCTTCGGCGTTTGAATAAAACGTCACTTCGTCGGACAACGGCTCTTCCTTCGCGCTGCCGCCGTGCACTCGAATCATCGAGGGGCGCCGACTTCGGACCTTCAACACCTGCCCTCCTCGACTAGCGTTGAAGCTACCAGAGGACAAACAAAGGGAAAGAAAATTAACTCTGGCCTATTTATTCTCCATCGTGGGTGTGTGCCATGGCATTAAAGGGACACTAAAGGTTACCAGAAAGTCAAGTTAAAGTGGTAGAGCAATGTTCGAGAACGTCTAAGGCGTCAATCTAATCGCGAACAGAGCTTTAGTAACCGAGAAATTGAGGTAAATGCATGACATGATTTGAGAACCCCAGCGACATTCCGGTACTAGCGCGATGGCGAAAGCACTCCTCATAATTTGTGTTACTAATACTCAACTACTCCTATTAAAAATATCATTTCATTCGACTACAAGACGGAAGAAAATGCTACTCGTCTACGTCTATTGGATTCTAACAAAAAAATAACATTGTGACGTTACCCTTCAGTAGTATGGGTGGTCGAAAGGTTTCGTTTTCGCTCGACTCTGCGCGCCCGGCTCTGCGCCGCGCATGCTTTGGAGTTTCACTAGTTTCGTTATCGCGTCGTGCTTTGCGGGTTCTGCTGGCTCGCGAAACTTTCATTTCGAACAAGCAGTGAGAATGCCACGTCCTTGTGATGTCGTGGGAAGCCCTCGTTGCTTTCCCGCCCCGGAGAGCCGGTGTCGAGGCCGCCGTCGTAGTACGCAACGACGCCGCAGCGCGAGCCCTCAGCAGCAGGTGGCGCTCGTCAGTGCTCAAATCGCTGAAGTTGAGCCCAGCATCGCGAGCCAATCTGTCGTTGTCAGGGTCCATTGCGACGAGCGTCGAAGTTTGCGTCATAGAATAAAGTACCAGCTTATGGTCACGCGTTTCTCCTTCCGCTAGCCACCATACTCCCGCTTTTGCTCTGCTGTCGGCTGATTCATGGCTCTGTTTGTGGCCGCGCGTTTGCGTTTTGCGCAGAAAAGCCGTAGCGCCGTCTGCGGACGCCGTTCTACTCACCGATGGCGCAACGTCACTATGAGACCATGATGTCAGTACTCCTCGATCGGAGGGCGGGCGATTTGAACTGCGCTAGAGGTACGCGGACGCTTCAGAACGCATTTTCTCTTAAAATAATACCCCTGTCAAGCGGGCAAGTTAAGTGTACTTACGGCGAGTGCAATTTGTTTTTAAGTGCACTTTTCCCAAATCTTAACGGCGCAGCGGAGTGTACTCTCAGATGAGTGCACTCAAGTCGGAGTACGTTCACGGAACGCACTTCAGTGGCCGAGTACGTAGCCTCGCCGCCAACGCTTTCAACGACGCAAAATGTAATGCATAGAAAAAGGACACAGAAGTTTATTTCAGTTATTAAACAGCTTTTAACAATATAATTTGTGTTTAGCGAGAAACGAAACGGCACAATAAAGAAACAAATTTATCACGTACGCAACTAACGGCGCCCGAATGATGCGGAACTGCGGCGCCGCCATGTTCATTCAGTTCGTGTTTATGTTGCTGTGAAAGCGTGCGGACCACGCCGGTCGTCCTTTGAGCCGTGTGCGTGGTATTTTCCTGCGCAGCTACAAAGCGAACTCGCCGTCTTTTATCGCCGCTTTGCGTGACTGGTCTTGGCAGCTCGCCGTTGCCTCTCCTTTGAAATTGTGCGTTAATTGCGTCAAATATGGCAGCTCAAAATGAGGAGAGCTGCCAAAGCAAAAAGCGCACGACATGGACAGACGAGGAGACCCGTGCCCTGATTAATATATGGGAAGATGTGTTGCCAGACCTGCGCGGTGCAAAAAGAAACCTGAAGGTGTATATGGCCATCTCGGAACGGCTCCGTGCTGTGGGAATCGTGAAAAGCACGAAGGAAGTAAAAAAGAAGATCCAGAACATGAGCAACAAATACAGGTAAAAGCTGATTTATATTCTACTTAACAGCGTCATTGTACATCTGTTTTACTTGAGGTAGCTGAATTATTTCATGTATTCGTCGTCTCTTGTTATGTCGGACTCTTTTGTTGGCATTTGTGTTTGTCCCAAAGGTGCACGTGGGCCACTAAAGAAGGCATTGTGAACAGTCCCGGATTAATTTTGACCACCTGGGGTTCCCTAACGTGCAATGGCGTTGTACAGCGCTCGCACGTTTTTGCAGTTCGCCATATAAAAGCAGGAGTAGCTGACGGGATTCGATTGTGGCTCAGCAGCCGAAAGCCAAAGCGGCGAGTCAAAAATTCCTTGTTGTCGCAGCAGTTACGCCACAGAATTAACATTTTCGTTCTGCTTTATTTCCCCTAACTACAATAATAATATTTGGGGTTTTACGTGCCAAAACCACTTTCTGATTATGAGGCACGCCGTAGTGGAGGACTCCGGAAATTTTGACCACCTGGGGTTCTTTAACGTGCACCTAAATCTAAGCACACGGGTGTTTTCGCATTTCGCCCCCATCGGAATGCGGCCGCCGTGGCCGGGATTCGATCCCGCGACCTCGTGCTCAGCAGCCCAACACCATAGCCACTGAGCAACCACGGCGGGTCCCTAACTACAAAGAAAGTATTGCGGTTGTGCATTACTGCAAATATTGCAGCAAACTATGGCGTCATTTTGAAAAATTTTATTTCAGGCTACTGACCAGAACAGGAACAAAAACCGGGTCTGGCGGAATGGAATGGAAGTTCTACTGGGACCTCCACCGGTTCCTTGGATCGCTGCCAGCAAATGATTCTACCTTAATGGAAGAAAGTGGATGTAGTGCCATTGATGGCACCTCTCCAGAGAAGGTATTCACCGTAAAATCGTTCGGTAGTAACTGGTGCAGGTGTCAGCCAGTCGAGTTGGTATAGTACGATGCACTGGCTGTCGCATTCACATTCAGTGCAACATATATTTTGTTGGCTCAAAATTCAGGGTTTGGCAAGTTGGTTCATGCTCTTATGCATGTTTGAAAACATTATAAGTATGGATGAACTAGGAACACTGAGTAAAATGACAAATGCTACATTTATTGTCAGCAGAATAGCAGAAGCCATCACTCCATGAGCACAGATTTTGTTCGCAGATGTTTGTTTAGGCTTGCACTTTTTTTTTTGCACACAACAATGTTTTTATTTTTTCTTCAGCTGTTCAATGGCATGGTGCACGGTGGAGTGGGCCAGCCCCCAGAGACACCTACCGACTCGCTTTCTGAGCGAAGCTCAGAGTGTCACGAGGTGGAAGCCTCACCACTGGATTCTGGCACTGAAGAAGAACCTGCGGCCCCTACAGCAACAGCTGCAAAGAAAAAAAGGCTGGCTCCTCCCACAAGACTGCTTTCAGAATTGTTGGAGGAGCAGCGTCAACTGCGCTGCTCACTAGAGCGCCACAGAACAGAGACTGTGGCGATACAGAGGGAGCGGCTCGAGATCCTGAAGAGGAGCGAAGCTCGGGAAGACAAGCTACTCGACATCATGCAAAAAATGTATAAATAAATAATTGATACCAAGCATGGTGTGTGCCCTTGCAGTCCTTTTTTTATTGGCGTGACAACTCAAATGTACATCTTAAATATGTTTTAGCCAGATAATGGCAACATGGCTTTCGAAGCTTGTTGGTTGATGGTCTGAAAAGCAAACTAGCCCAGCGGAGAACAAGACAATAGCATGCAGACACGCTGCACGAGCGCTCTCACTGCGTGTTGCCATTCTGTTGCGCTACAGTTCGTTTTCCAGGTAAAGACAGCTCTGCTCTCGTTGACATCCTCGTATCCTTCTTCTATTGTCCGCTGTGTGTGCCTTGGGTTGGGCTTCATTTTTTAAGTCATGTCACACCAAAACTGCCACATTAGTCGAACAGCAAGATGTAGCAGTTGTCTTTAAAAAAAAACATAGTGACACAGTCAAAAATGCCTGCTTCGCTTCAGCTTGGTTCCTATTGCACTCAGTCATGGCGCGTGCTGGGCCTCTTTCCAAAAATAACTTGCTAGGGCGTGCCTTACCTCTTGCCCTCCCCCACTGCACTCTCCTGTGTTGCGTGATGGCTGTGCATACAAGTCCAATGCACGTGCCTCACTTTCCCACTGGGGCTCTACCCTGTCTTTCATTGCCTCACAGATATTGTGAAGTACACATGCAGCTCGAATAGCCAGTTTGGCCTTGTTCAGCCGGCACTCCATCCTCTTCATCACAAAGCGAAAGCGTGCCTTTAGCCTCCCGAAACCATTCTCGACAATCCTCCTAGTCTTTGAAAGATTGTAGTTGAACACTGCTTCACGGCTTCCAGGCTGAACATTTGGAAATGGCTTTTGCAGGTTCGGTGACAAGGGAAATGCCTGATCACACAAAATAATCGGTGGAACACTGGTGCCTTCTATCATTGCCATGGGAGAGCTGAAGGTCCCATTCTCGATTAGCGTATGCAGCTTCGATCGGCCATAAACAATGGCATCATGGCACCTTCCGGGACTTCCAACGTTTATATACCGAAAATGGTATTTGTGATCCACTACTGCCAGGAGTATGATGCTGTACCTGTGTGGGAAAGCAAATGTGGATTCATCAGCAATTGCTCTGAAGATACGCATGGAAGTAGTCATCACCACAGTTGTCTAGAGCACTGAAATGACTCCCTGTTGCCTACAGGAATCGCAATTTTTAAGCAGGCAATCAGCATTGAAGGTGCACAGCCATACAAACTGCCATGTAACTTGCACTGTAGTGATTGTACTGTAGCCAAGCTAGAAGTTAAATTTCTCGGAACTGAAGCTCACTGCTTCAGCACTGCAGACAAGTGTGTTGACTGTAATTTGCTGCATAAAGTAAAACAGAATATTATTAGGATGACTCCTGCGAGCAATATTTATACTGAAAGCATTCAACAGGGAACATTTTAAACTGGCACATATAAATGCACATATACAACAGGAGGCACATAGTGTTACAAATTATGCAAATCGTATATCTGTCAGAAACGGTGCAGATGCATGTGCAGTATTGAGTTACCCACACGTCATCTGCCATGGCTCTTAATATTCCATCATAAACACGTTCATACTATTAAGCATGCATGCTGCTAGGTAGTAGGCAACTTTTGCATCTTTACATATACAATGCCCGATATGTATATATCATCCCCTATAGAATCCTGCATGAACCCTTAACTGCGAAGAAAACTGCCATTCATTTCTACGTCATAATGATGTCGCGCTAATTGCAAAATTTAGTCTGCCAGAGGTGAAGGGACCTACCAGCCTTTGTAGTTATAATAGTCCGTGGCATGCTCTTTCGGCGGCGAGACAGGAAAGTGGCAGCCATCCAAGGCGCCGATGGCTTGCGGAAAGCCTGTGACGGCGTAGAATTCACGCATGTGGGCTCTCATTTTGTTGGGATGTATCATTTGTAACCATTCCCCTTCAAGCAGGTCCACCACGGCGACACAGAATTCTTGATGTAGAACATTCACAGTGGAGCGACCTATTCCAAAGAGGTGGGCAATCGTTCTGTCCTCGGCGCTAGAGCACAAGCGGTATAGCCCCACTGCGACACGTTTTTGCACAGAGATCGGCGTCATCATGTTGGTGGTTTGCCGCTCAAGGACCGGGCGGCACGATTCCACTATGTACCGAAAGGTGGAGGGATACACACGTAGCGCTTGTCTGAAATGAAATTCGCTTAGGTTGGGTAAAGTGTCCTCAAACCATGTGTCACTTCTCACATAGCGCCTCCGTTCCCGATGGGTGGAAGGATAATACTCTGCCAGGACGGTCAGGATGGCGAAATTGTTCGCCATGAGCTGATCCTCCAAGTACCTGAAAGTTGTTTCTGCGTCTTCAAAGTCATCGTCTAGTTGTTGTTCTTGCCGTTGACGCCGGGCTCTCGCGCACAGATAATAGCCTAGAACTCGCTCATATTCTGTTCTAGCAGGATCAACCGCCGCATCGCCGAACGCCGCCATGTTGTTTTGGATTGGCTAGGCATTCGTCTTGGTCAGCATAGACTTGCAACACACTTATAATAAAGACATCTTCGTATTTTGTTGAGACAAATAGATGAAGTTTGTTTTTATTTATAATTCTACTTAAAACAATCGCTTTTTAGCAGCTTTCTCTTGTTAATTTACATCTTTAAAAAACGCGCTCTTAGTCTGTCGCTATTTTTTTTTTACTGGGAGTACACTCTATTTTCCCGTTAAGAAGCGCGTTGCCTAAAGTGTGTCTCAAGGTCCAGAAGTGCACTCGCCATAAGTACACTTAACTTGCCCGCTTGACAGGGGTATAAGTCTCTCCTTGGCACGAAACAAGCGTTTCGAGGTTTCTGGGATGGTATTTCAACAGTCCACGTCCACTTAATAGTAACCTTTAGTGTCCCTTTAGGGCAAGGACATCGCAGTCACTGCATTTAACAAGGCTGTTACGTAATCCCGTGTCGCAGCGTCATGCAAACTAAACAAGATCGCGGATGTACACGGGGGAGGGAGCTCCTGTGTAAATTTCTAGGCATTTGGCTTACTGGCATTGTTTTGGGGTTTTTTCATGGGGTGCGTGAGGTCACAGAGCATTTGCATATTTCATTTTACTAAATGTGTACGATGCATTAATCTGAATATCACGCGGGCATTACGCAGCGACTTCCGTGCGCGGCAGCGAACGGCAGGCTGACCGCGAAGACGCAAGACGCATTCAAGTGCGGTTGACTGCAGCGCCACCGCCAACTTCCACGCTCACCGGGCCTCTCCGCGGCGGCTGGTCGCGGGACTGAAAACATTCTAGTACACTCTAACGGAGCGGCGGAGGGGGGCACGCGCATCGAGGCACCCTACGCGCAACTGAAGCTACCGGACGTGAAATGCCTTGTCCCAGAAGTCGGCCATTTGCGGCTTCGCAAGTCGCATGCGCTTGACGTGTTTTCTTTTTCTGCCCAAAAATGCCTGCTTGTGCCGTGAATTGCACAAGCAGGCCGGAGAAGTGTTCTGGAAAGACGTTTCAAGCGTAAGTATATTTCAAATCAGTGTAATTTCCACTGTGCGCTGCGTAAAACCAAGGCTAGCCCGTACAAAAATGACTGTTGATTAACTACTGATATATTGTTGGGCAATTGTTGAAACAACGGATTTCAACAAATTTTCATGAACAATTGAGTTCACTCAACCCTTGCACAACATTACCGTTGAGTGTTCTCAATAAACAATTTATCGGGTAATTTTTGTTGATTTCTCTAGTTTTTTTTTGCTGTGTAGCAGTTGAGTCCAGTACACATTAGGACTCGCATATGAAGACATTCCAAAAATTTATTGCCAAGCGTTCCAACCTCATTCCTGTCACTTTGCGGCAGGTTCCCTTCTTTCGCCTCGCTTTCAATAAAAGAAAATAATGTGTGACCGATGGAGTGGAATCGAACGTCGGCCGTCGAGCCCGGTGCTCTAACCAATAGGCCACGAGCGCGCGCATACTCCTCTCAATCGAAAGCCAGTAAGCTCTGAAATGCTTGGCGCGTGCGCCGCGTGCCACTTCCTCGTGCTGGCGCTTTGAAGCGCCTATATCTCCATGACCGCCCCACTTTCGTAGCCGTTTTCGCTACGTAAAAACTGCAACTTTAGACTAGATTCATGACCGCCCAAGTTCATAACGATTTATTTCTTCGCCGGTGTAGAAATGCCATCGTCGCTTTAACATACACTAGATAACATAGCCATCGGTACGATCCAAAATGAGCACGTTCCGGAGAGCAGAAGAGTGCGAAATTCACTTGCAAACACGGTGACTACGCGCATGTGGAGTTCCCCAAAAGTAGACAAGGCGGCAGCGCGGCCGGCGATAAGACAGGCGCCGACACGCAACGACGCTACCTTCGAGCATCGGACGCAATGTGGGAACCGTAGGATGCAAGTGCGCACACCTACAAACATACACGTCTGAGGTCTTCGAATTTCCTGCGACGTACCCTTTGTTCGTAAAGCAAATATAGTTTTTTTTATCCAATGTCCGTGGTACTAGAGATCAAAGAACGAACGCGCTTTGAGATCGCAGCGCGCACCCGCTATAACCATTCAGAGAGCTTCGAGCTAGACTTCAGAGAGCTTCGGATTCAGCAACAGCCGCAACAGTATCACAGCTAATCGCTGTATCTGCGGCTGCTTTCGACTCTCGCCTTGCAAGAAGCACGCGATTTATTTGAGCCTCGCCGAACTGTCGTCCTCTCATCTCCCGAGCCTGCAGGCCTCGTATGTTCAGTTAAATAGAAGAACACCAAAGAGAAATGAAAGAAATACAGGTAACGGACTCTTATCATACCTTACTTGTTACCTCGTCATTTGCAAAGGCGCTACAGACTATTTTAGAAGCGTTACTTTTGTAAAAATAGCAAAATTAGTAGTAATTTTTATTTCTAGGTGGCGCAACAAACGTTAAGGTAGCGTTGGGGTGTGTGCGTGTGTGTGTGTGCGCACGCGGTTGCAACCGTTGTAGCTTCGTTTTGCGCACACTTTTGCAACAGTACACATGGTTACCGCTAGTTTCGTAGTCCAATTTTTTGGCCGTAGTATTTATTGTTTACGCTACAAATGAGGTTATTAATAATTTATGAAGGTTAGTGGATGAAAAATTATTGCAAATTAATTAGCGGTTTTTCAGTGGCGTTATTTTGTGTTTGAAAGGTTTTTATAACTCAATACGATAGTGAAGCTGTGAACGGCTTTCGGACTAAGTTACTTGGTTGCAGTTGTGCGGTGGTTCACGCGTGCCTCGTGCTTTTTGATGAAAGAATGTTTTTCTTTTCGGACATCATGACGCACATGTTAGTGAAATGCTTTAACAACATTAAGTGGACGTTTATCCGTTGAAATCGTTGGCTCACCGAGCTGCTAGTCTTCGATTGAAGTGCGAGCCTGGTTGTTTTGATGAGTTGCGCGGCAGAGGTCATGATGCCTGTAGGAGAGAAGGCACCCCGAAACAGTCGCAGCCGAACTTCTGCAGATAGTTAAGTAACCTCGTTTTCTTGAGCACGTAGCCTTTCTTTTTTTTCTATTTTGACATTGACAAGCGTGAGATGTTAAGCACACCATTCACTTTCTTCAAGCAAACCGCATGACCCGGAGCAAAAGTACGCGACACTAACTCATGCTGCCGCCGTCACTTCGTTTGAAACAATGATAGGCGAAGAGGCAGCGGCGCCCCACGTGTGTAAAATTGCATTGCTTCATTTGTTCCTGTCGAATACCGTTTCCTTAATTTGTATGAGCGAACAAAATTGGAACATAAGCAGTGGTGATTTTGTCCAGTGGTCCCGTCATCTTTCATAGGGGCTCACGTGGACCGTCTAAGCCCTTGTTATCGCATTCCGATACGTGAGAGGCGCGCTGCCTTTCAAGGTATTTAGGCAGGCACTACGAGCTTAGGAGAACCGCGAGTGAGTGAGTGAGTGAAAAACTTTATCAGCTCTAGATTCGCTGGTCTGCTGCGGTCTTCAGATGTAATTGTCCATCTTCTAGCACAACGGTCGGTTGCCCTTAGTCCAGGGCTCCGCTGGATGCTGCTGCCAGTTGTACTCGCCGAATCAGACCTTCTTGGTCGACCTGGCGATCGCTGGAGAGCACTCCCTCCCATTGCTCCGCACTCGGGTTTGGTATAACGGGTACCACGTCTATCTTCTGGCATGCCCACGTTATGTGAGATACAGCGTGGGTGTTTCGTGGCACCAGGGGCATTTGTCATTGTATTGTGTGGGATAAATTTTGCTGAGTACGTTTAGGTTCGGGTACGAGCCCGCTTGTAGCTGCCTCCACGCGACAGAGTCCTCTCTGCTAAGGGAGTTGTGCGGTGGTGGATACCGCTTTCTGCAGCCCTTGTAGTAATTTAGTATCGCCGAATAGTCTTGGGGTACAGGTTCGGTCTCCTCGAGGTCGCCTACGTTGAATGCTCGGTAATAAGTGTACCCTCGAGCTATCCTGTCCGCCTCTTGGTTCCCTGCCACTACCGTGTGTCCCGGCGTCCATACTATCGTATGCCTAATTGGTTTTCTTTTGTTTGTCGTTGTGTTATGTGGTCTCCGGAGCGGAGTATGCGGAGCGCTCCGTGCCCTATTTTGCCGCGTAGGTAGTTGCGGCACGCTGTTTGCGAGTCTGTAAGGATTGTTAGAGACCGTTTAGACCGATATCCCCCCGCTGCCGCTAGAGCGACGGCCGTTTCTTCAGCCTCGACTATCGTACAGCCTTGTAGTGATGTGCTGGTGATCTCGCGTAGGTTCGAATCAATCACCGTTGCTACCGCGTTGCTCTTGCTCTGCCCCGCTGCTCTGGCGTACGTGGCTGCGTCCACGTATACTGTCGTTTCTTGGGGTGCTAGTGTCTTTTGTAGGTATTCAGCCCTCGCTTCTCTGCGTGCTTTGTGTAGGTTGGGATCCATGTTCCGGGGTATGTGTGCTACTTTCAGTGTGTTGCGATACTCGTCCGGAATTATTTCGGTCCTCTGTATCTCTTGAAGTTGATCGGCGCAGCCTAGTTTCTTCAGGAGCTCCCTGCCAGATGGGGTCTGCTGTAGTCTGCGTTGTTGGGAGACTAGTTGCGCCTCTTTCAATTCGTCGAAGGTGTTGTGTAGTCCTAAGGCTAGGAGCTTTTCGGTTGAGGTGTTGTGGGGAAAGTGGAGTGCGGTTTTGTAGGCTTTGCGTAGAATCGCGTCCGCGTGTTGTACCTCACTCTTGATGGGATTGTAGTGTGGAAGGGTGTATGCCACTCGGCTGACGACCAAGCTTCTGACCAGCTTGAGTGTGTCCTCCTCTAGCGTGCCGTGGCGTCTGTGTGAGATGCGCGTGATCATGCGGGCCACTTGTAGGGTGGATGCCTTGAGTAGGACGAGGGTGTGGGTGCAGCGTTGGTTTGACTGTATCCACATCCCCAGGATTCTGATGAGCGTCTTTTCCGGTATCGGCTTCCCCTCGAGGTAGACGTTGAGCTTTAACTCGTCGCTGGTGGGGACTGTGCGGTTTTGCTTTCCTCTCCAAACTCTCAGCAGCTCGGACTTCTCAGTGGAGCAGGCTAGTCCTCTTGCTCTGACGCAGTCCTCTACGCAGGTGGCTGCCTCTTGTAACTTCTCTTCTTTCTGTCTGAGCGAGCCTGTGTTAACCCAGATGGTGATGTCGTCGGCATACATGGCATGGTGTATGCCGTCGATTTCTTTTAACTGTTTTGCCAAGCCAATCATTGCTATGTTGAAAAG
Organism: Dermacentor variabilis; assembly: GCF_050947875.1. NCBI lineage: Eukaryota > Metazoa > Arthropoda > Arachnida > Ixodida > Ixodidae > Dermacentor > Dermacentor variabilis. The sequence continues at coordinate 136,056,125 of NC_134571.1, forward strand.
CGTGGGGGAGATGACCGACCCTTGAGGCGTCCCTTTGTTTGGAGTAAGGAACTTCTCTGATCAGAGCCCTCCGAGGCCAATCGTTGGCGTTCTGTTTGAAAGGAAGGCTTTGACGTAGCCGTAGACTCTCCTCCCGCAGTTCAGGTCGTTCATGCCCGTGAGGATAGCTTCGTGGCTTACATTGTCAAAAGCCCCCTTGATATCCAATGCCATTATTATATTCTCCCCGCTCCTGGGGACGTTCCCGAGTACTTCTTTGATTTGAAGCAGTACGTCTTGGGTCGATAATTTTGCTCTGAATCCAAACATGTTGTGGGGATACAGTTCGTTGTCCTCCATGTACTGTTGTAGTCTCAGCGTCACCACTCCTTCGTACAGTTTTCCCAGGCACGATGTGAGCGAGATCGGTCTGAGGTTCTCAATTTGCAGTTTCTTGCCCGGTTTAGGAATCATCACTACCTCCGCATGCTTCCACTCCTCGGGAACGGTCTCAGCTTCCCAGTGTTTGTTGAGAAAGTCGGTTAATTCTGCGACTAACTCTTCACTGAGGTTGCGGACGAGTGCGTTACTTATCTTGTCTGCACCCGCGGTTGTGTTTCTGGTTGTGTTTCGAATCGCTGCGTAGACCTCTTCTCGCGTGATGGGTCTGTCCAAGTTAACGTTTTCTCTTCCGCGGTAGCGCTCTGCGTAAGCTGCTGGGTTTGTGTACCCGAAGCATTTAACGCGTACCTTCTCCAGGAGTTCCGAGTCTGGTCCCTCGAACTGGTGGATGAACGGGTAGATGGTTTTGTTGTTTTCTGCCTTGGTCTTGGTCGGATCTATGAGAGCCTTGAGGATATGCCACGTCGTCGCTGTGCTCAAAGTTCCGTTGAGGGAGTCGCTGAATTGCTGCCAATTTTGCCTTGCCAATTGCGCCGCGTACTCCTCTGCTTTCGCTGTGACTTCTGCGATCTTTATCGTTAGCTTTCTGTTGTATTTTTGTTTCTTCCACCTCTTGGTGAGCCCGCGTCTAGCTTCCCACAGCTTGAGCAGTCTGGCGTCTACCTCGGGCGTCTGCGTCGTTCGCGCGATTTCTTTGGTGTACTTGCGCTGTTTTTCAATGAGCATTTTCCCCCACTCTTCTATCGATTGGATCCCGTTCTCGGCGTGATTCCTATCGCATGCCTCTCGAAAAGCGCTCCAGTCCGTAATTTTTGCCGATCCTAGCTGACGCCTTAGCCTGTCCGAAGTTACTTGCGTCTTGAGTATGTAGTGGTCACTACCCAGGTTCTCTAACAGGTTCTCCCACACTGCTTGTTCCGCTCGTCGTATGAACGTGAGGTCGGGGCAGGTGTCGGTACTAACGCTGTTTCCGATTCTGGTTGGAGTGTCTGGGTCTGTGAGGAGGTTGCAGTCGGTGTTCTCTGCTGCCTCCGCTAGCGTTTTGCCTTTTGGGTTTGCTGTTTGGTATCCCCAGCTTTTGTCCATGGCGTTAAAGTCTCCTAGGATGATTAGCGTGCTGTCTTTCGCTAGTTTGCGTGCGCCATGGAAAAGCTCGTAAGATTTTGCCTTCCTCTGTTTCGGGGGGCTGTATGCATTTACAATAAATATACTGCCCCTCTTTCTTTTCTTCTTTGGTATAATTTCTACAATCACGTGCTCTACGTCGGTGTCGGCTATCCTGTCGTGGGTTACCGCGACAGATAATTGTGCAGGTGTGCAGCTGTGCTACGCTTGTACCACACTCGTACCGGAAGGCAGTGTTGCACTTCACGCTTACGCATTTCGCAACTATGGCGGCCGCCGTGGCAATTTGGGGCTCGAGCTCGTGGATACGATCCCTGCAGCGGCCGCTTTCCAAAGGAGCGGGATGCAAAAACGCTCGTGCATTGTGTATTTTATGCACGTAAAAATTTCCAGGAAGTCAAAATTAATACGGAGTCCCCAACTACGACCTGCCTCATGATCAGATCGTTGGTTTGGCACATAGGACATCAGAATTATTTTTTTTTAACCCGTAGTGGCTCATCGTATACCATACGGTTAGTGTGATCACCTTTTGTGCCGTAGCGGTTAAGCGCGCCTCGATTTAGGTTGCGGCTAATGATGCGGCGCACCGGAAAATATATTTCGCCTCTTTGGGATTTGCGGAGAACGGCCAACCGATTAGTCACAGCTTCCGCACGGTGACTGCACACGGATACACAGCGCAAATAAACAGAGGTGTGGTGACGACGTCGGCAAAGAACACAGATGCCGACGGGCTCGCCTTATCGCTTATCACCGCCAAAACTACCGCAGTAAGCATCTTTATCTAGCGCGGCGGGTTGCCGTTGAAGGCGTACTGTACAATTTTAATAGGCGACAACCGAAACACGCCACCATTCTCTGCTGCCTCTTTGAGTTGGACCGATTCGAATGTGCGTTGCTTGCAGAAGCGAAAGGAGCGCCAATCGGCGCGTTGTCGCCTCGAGCTAAGCGTCGCACTCGAGCACCGCTTGCACGGCGAAGAATGACGCGTGCATGAAGGTAGCTCACTGCGCAGACGCTACCGCGCGAAACGCGCAAGGGCGTGCACGCGACGTTCTGCACACAAATCGGGTGGGATGATCGGTTAACAGGATCTATCCGGAGAGGGAAACTCAAACCAACTGTAATAAGTGCAATGGCATCATTACTCTTGATCACATGATTTGGCAGTGCCCCGCAGTCTTCACATACTGTGACAAGGAACAAGAACGGTGGCATGAATGGTGGCGACAAATGCTACACAGTGAATCACTTTCTGACCAATTACGGGGAGTCCAGAAGGCTCACGATGTGGCTGAAGGGCTCGGCCTGACAGTCCCAACGTGGGAGTGGCCCGCGTCAACCTAGGGTTGACCTTCAGGGCCCAATAAAGTTCTTCATACCATACCATCGGAGCCACGCCGGAGCGGCTAGCCTCAAAGAAGCGGTGGTACATGCTCTCACTCGTGCAGGCACGCTCACGCTCGCATCGCTCTCGGCGCATCTTTAGGTCATTCCTCTGCTGGACTTTTGCCCAAAGATTCGATATCTGCTTGGTATCGGCTATGCACTGTCGCGTGGTCTTTGGTTCTGCGAGAGAGCCGGGAATATTTTTCCCCGCTGTGAAACATCGCTGTGCTTGTTTTAGCTAACATTTACCGTAGCAACCCATTTCTTCCTTTTCTCAGCGGCACTCGTAAAGAGTCGCAAATTTTTACTTGCCAGTATAGTGTGTACTTCTATTTCGTGCGTAGTTATGTGCAGTGTGTGGCAGATTCTTCATCCGCGTAATCTCATGTTCTGTCCGCATTCCCTTCTAACAGGTTACGCTTGCAGCAAATTCCCAGGTGCTAAAGTGTTCTACGTCAAGAGCACCTTGGCGTCGTGCAAGAGACACCCGTTGATATGTGGCGGATTCACTAGCAAGCTTGCATCTCTGTTGCCACTCTACATCAAGTGCGATTTTCAACTATTCTTTGTGCTGCTCTGTGGTGTACTAGTTGCCGCATGGACGCTGTGAAGGCTTCCTTTCCATTTGCTCTGGCGTTTAGTAGTAAAGGATGGGCTACCTTTTGAGGGGAGGCATTTACTTCTATTTGTGAGAATGTTTACCAGCCTAACCAAGCGATACGTGCGCACTGTAAACAGCAGCACGAACAGAGACGGACGACTAAATAGGTAGGAGTACACACGACCGCAAGCTCAACTAAAAGTTTACTTTTCATGACAGAGGTATTAAAGACACTGGTCAAGTTGACAAAGGTAAAAAGCCGTGCATACGTGGCAGAAACAGCCACGTGCGACAAGAAAAAAATATTAAAATGCCATGTCATGTAGAATAAACGTGCGTGAAAAACGAGAATTATGGGACAAATCTTTCGAAAAAGCGAAAGATTTGTCCGATAAGTGATACTACCCAACAAGAAATACTCTTGAGAACTGCAACTTTTTCCCACTAAGGGCAACAGATAACTTGGTTATGCATTTGTTTCGTTTGTGATCAATAAATATTGCTTCTGGAACTCCTCTGGTGTTGTGGTATAGAGCAGAAACAACGATTGTTTCATCACAGAGACCAGAACACAAGAGGACTTATGGAATCGTTATTTATTGATCACGAAGACAAATTCATAAGCGAGATTTCTGTGACCCTTAGTGGGAAAGAATTGGTGGAGTACTTCTCGTTAATATCACTTACAGGACAAACCTTTCAGTTTTCATGTTTTTGTTAGTTTTCAACGCACATGTTTATTCTACAGGACGTCTTTCGGTCATTTTTTATTGTGCCGGGCTGTTTCTGCTGCGCATCCATGGCTTTTTCTTTGTGAAGTTGGCCAGTATGTTTAAAATCTTTGTCTTCACGAATAAACTTCTAGTTGAGTCAGCGTTCATGTGTGTTCCTACCTTAATTCATCCTTCTCGTCTCTGTTTGGGTGGTTGTCAAACATAAATGTACACCGAATTGGCGAAGTGTCCATAGAATTGATACATGAAGTTATTTGCGCTGTTTAATTCTAGAACGCTATAGAGTCTTATCTTCGCTTTGTTTTTGACACTGATGTACATTTTTCTAGTTCAACTTCAAGCAGTCTCCTGAGGAAGCCAATAAGAGTGATGGTAACCTCCTTCGTGTGTAACATTTATGAATTTCATCCATTCAAGGCATGACATGTCACATGCCTGTTTGTAGGTATGCAAGCATTTGTAGTTTTTAAACATACTCTCCACTTTTCGGTTCTCATGACGCTGCTTTGTACTGAGCTGTATTCTCCAGGCGCAGGAACCTTTTTTATGCGGTAATTGCACGTGTTTTTTTATATATTGGAGAAAAAATTGTCGTGAGCTTAAGTATGCATGTATATATCACTTGTAATTTTTTTTCAACACGGGTGCTGTATCTCCCTCCGTCTTTGTTACTGCTTTGTCCCAATATTTATGCAACTTTTATGTATTTTATGCAATAAACTTCTGGTAGCATTTTGATAACACTTTACCTGCGCAATTGAGGTCATTGGTGTTTCGTATACGCATTTATTTGCGTTTTTCACTGTCTCTCCAATCTGGCTGTCCAGTCATTGGAACCTTTTCTCAACCTTTATGACTATTTCTGGGGTAGTGGATACTGCAAGTGCAGGTGACCATTTATTTGGCTGTTTGGAATTGTGTTAGCCGTGTGTTACTACCAATTTTCTGTGCTAAATAATTTTTTCTCTGATCGTTCAAGGTATTAGCCTTGCCTTATCTCTTTATTGACTGAGGTACCACTTAGTTGCTGGGTATAGGGAAAAAGGCCCCAAAAAGTGCTGCAATTAGCTTTGTGCAAGTCCAGAACAATTACCTGAAAATGAGCTCACTAAATTGAGGAAGGAAATGCCACCAACAAACTCTTCTGTACCCTAAATTAACATAATCAAATGGTGTACTGTTTATTCTTGACTTGTCCCAGGGAGATGACCTGCATTCATTACACAAAAGTTTTACAAGTATTCCTGAAGAAAGCAAACCTGGCTCGTCAGAAACATGATTCAAGTGTTCACCATACCCGACAACTTTCTAAATGATGTCTCGTCAATTAATCGCTAAGTTGAGTGTTGTTGTTTTCTAAAATAATTGGGCAACATGAAAATACATACATCTCGAAGACAAAAAGCTCAGGCGAGTCTACCTTGGTACTTCATTAAATTTTAGTCGCGGTGAAAGACGTGTGCTAAAGCTTGTATATATTTACGTGAAGTCATTTGTTTCAAGTCTGTTATTTTGCCTTCTCACAGTCAGCCGTAGCTCTTCCTGTGATGTGTTGGTGTGCAAAACATTTGATTGTAACATATTCAGATGTCTTTTGTGTATTCACACACAAGCAGCTTTGAAGTGTTCAAAGTTGGTTGTTACAAGGGTATGCTTAAGCCCTGCCTTTTTAGTCGCTTTGCCTTATAGTCATAAACTTAAGTCAAAAGTCAAGACCACAATTATCATTTCGATTGATTTCATATGTATTTACACTGCTAGAGTGCTGTAGGTACTAGCCTATGTATCCAGGTTCGATGTAGTGGTGCCTTGTGTACTGTAATGTTTCATGTGCACGCATCTTTAGTGTAAATAAAGGTACTTCAAATTGATCAGTCTCTCGTTTGCTTTTGTTTGTGTTTGGGAAAGTCAGGAGCAAGCACCGGGGCATGCAAGTGTCAACATCAAAGCAATTTTAATATATGAATAAAGATCCACTAGCCCAACGAAACGTCAATCATATTTCAATGGCGACTTCTGAAATCTCAATGCCACCTCAACTGGGCTACAATGTACTTTTCAGTGCTGTTTCAAAAACTCAACAGGTCAACAGAACTACCACGTCAGCTTAACGCAGAATCACTGGTAACCCAATAACCATTCAACAAAATGAACACGATGGGCCGTCTAAGCACAATGGACTTTCAATGGTAAGTCAAAAATTATTCAACATTGAGATACCCAATGGTGTTTCAATTAAATTTCAGTGGCCAATATTCACGAGCCCTCAACACACAGCGCAACAATTCTCCAACAAACTCTCAATAATTCCTCAATAAAGAACTCAACATTGACCAATGATATTTCAATGCCTTCTCAATAATTTTTGTACGGGCTGTGTCACTGACCTTCTGGCGTGCAGCCCAAAACTGCAGACCACAAGCACTACAATTTGGATCATTTTATGCATAGGTTCCCGTGGTCTCTGAGCGATTTGCGCATTCGATGGGTTGCAAACTTAAGACGAGACTAGTGGAGGCTATCACCGGGAAGCAGACTTTGTAGCGACTACTTCACGGAGTCGTGCTTCGACCGGACGCAAGCACGAACGCGGCTTCGACCTGATGCTGTCCCTACGATATGCAATTTTTCACACACATGCAAAAAAAGGTAAGGACGTGAGGTTCTAATATCTTCCTATTGACGCTGATATAGTAATTAATAGTCTCTGTTTATGTTGGGTGGTTTATTTACCTTTACATTCAGCAAAAGCCCAAAGTATTTAGTGGCACGACATCGTCGAGCTTACGACTAATCAATCAACTGTTGGTTTTCTGTATAGAGCAGTGTTACCTATCATGTGGTTTGAGTGTGCCTTGGACCTACCTGTGAAATACACTAAATAAATAAATGCACATATGAGAAGACTCGAGCTGCTTTTGGCATGCCGAACTGTTGTAGATATACAGTGCACAGGAAAGGTTTACTTAACCCCCCCCCCCCGGGCCCCCTCCGCGGCACTTCGTGCACCAGGTAAGCACTGTGGTAATCCTCAATATTAAATGTACCTATTGCAGAAACCTGCAACGAGGAAGCCACCAAAACGGCGATCTGGATCGGTGGAGCTCCAATTGAAGATGCGACGAACCGTAAAAACTGGCCACGGGAAGCTTCGCCAGAGGAAGCTTCCGGTAATCTAAGTATTTTGAAAGCCACCCGTACAGAGCAGTATACTTCAGCCACAATCGAGGCTAAAATGTATTAGCATGCCTTTACTGAAAAATAGTTGCTGTGATTTGGAAGGGGATGGTGCTGGCTAATGTGTGTATCAACGTGTTGTTGCACTGTGTATCCTTTTTCTATCCCACACCACAAAAACAAGGTCAGTTATCTACCTATAAATTTGCGCTAAATTCTTTAAAGTACTGCATGTGAGAAACCGACTGAGCCACAACTTAGTTGTTCGATATATTAGTACAATATTGCTATTCACTCTTTTGACTCGTGCTATGTTACTCCTTCTCCATTTATTAACTAAATACTGCCGGTATTCCGTGAGCAAGCATTCACTTCCTGGCAGAGTTGTGTTTGCTGCTTTTAAATGCAGGAGCCTTTACATCAAAACTTTAGCAGTGTTGGTTGGAACATTAACTGGTCGGTACCATGTCATTTGCTTTCAGGTTGCTGAACACAGCTATGCTGTCATGGAGACACCACGCACACTAAAGAGGAAGCTAGACTGTTGTTCAGCATCAGCAGCCACTGTGAGAAAAAGGCTGAAACTCAGCCAGCAACGAAAGCGTCGTCTCAAAGTTAAAGTCCAAACATTCAGCGAGATTATCAATGACCTCAGGAAGAAACAGTTTTTTTCTGAGAATGCTTCAGCTAGGCTTGAAAAGTGCTTTTTAGGTGTTCCCTTAGAGGTCATGAAGCGTCTGCTCAAGAAAACGCCAACTGGACCCAGTGAGTCTAAGAAGTTGAGCAGAGAAGTATTCCCCAATATTGCGTACGTTTGCTCTGACACCACAATTCTACTCAAGCAAAGCCTACAACTACGTTAGAGAAACTTTTGGTCGCTCGTTGCCGCATCCATCAACATTAGCAAAGTGGTAGGGTGCCCTAAATGCGGAGCCTGGTTTTACAGGTGACGCTATGAATGCTATCGAAGCAAAGACTAAAGAAGCTAGGCAATAAGACAAGGAACTTCTTGCAACCTCGTTGTTGACGAGATGGCCATAAGGAAGCATGCTGAATGGGACGGCAAAAATTTCAGGGCATATGTCGACATAGGGACGACAGTAACAATGTCGCAACAGTAGCCATTGTCTTTATGGTCATATCCTTCAACTCCCATTGGAAAATTCCTTGCGGCTATTTTTTAATCAATAGGCTTTCTGGAAAGGAGCAGGCAAACCTTGTGAAGCTTTGTTTAAACAAGCTGCATGATGCATGAGTGCGTGTGGCATCACTAACATGTGATGGACTATGAAGCAATTTCACCATGTTTGCAGAATTGGGGGCAATTGAAAATGATTGTGTGAGAAAGCCGTCATTGCCTCAGCCAACTACCCAGGCGAATGTGTATCGCTTACTGGATGCCTGCCATATGATGAAATTGGTAAAAAATAGCCTGGCCTCACTTGAGTGCTTGAAGGATGCATCTGGGTCACTAATAGCATGGAATTACATTCGCCTGTTGCATGAGCTGCAAGAGAAAGAAGGTCTTCATGCTGCTACAAAGATGCGTGCGGCTCATATCGATTGGCTAAAGCAAAAGATGAAGGTGAACGTCGCTGCCCAAACATAAAGCTCGAGCGTTGCTGATGCTATTGATTTCTGCCGGGAAGACCTTCGGCTTCCTCAGTTCAGAGGATCGGAAGCGAGGGTTAAATTTATTAGACTGTTTGATCGGTTGTTTGGTTGTCTTAACTTTCGCAACCCTATTGGTAAGGAGTTTAGGGTACCACTCCGCCTTGAGAGTAAAGGCATATGGATTGCTTTTTTGAGAAGGGAAAACATTACATCAGTGGCCTTACTGACGACCTAGGAAAACCTATTTGCGAGAAAAAAAAAAGGAAAACCGCTTTCCTTGGATTTCAGGGGACCAAGTACCATGGGTCTGGCACGTTCACTCCTCCTTGGAGAAGTTCCTCTCTTGCGCTATCTACTTACGTACAAGCTCTCTCAAGACCATATTGAACTCTTCTTTAGTGCTGTGTGTTCCCAAGGAGGGTTCAACAACCCCACAGCATCACAGTTTGTGGCAGCTTATAAGCGCCTGGTTGTACATAATCAAGTGAATGGTGGTCGAGAGAATTGCACATGCCTTGATGACACTCGAACCTGATATAAGAGCAGTCATATCGGTGATCCAGATGAACTTTATGTCACAACAGCAAAAACAAATGGCACCAATGATTCTCTGGAAATTGTCGACTTTTTGGAACAAAGTGAGCTGGAATATCTTCCACTTCTATCTATTTATGTGGCCAATATTGCTGGCTTTGTGTGTCGAATGGTGCAGCGAAGAATAACTTGCTCTGCATGCCAGCTGGTAACATAATAATAATAATATTTGGGGTTTTACGTGCCAAAACCACTTTCTGATTATGAGGCACGCCGTAGTGGAGGACTCCGGAAATTTTGACCACCTGGGGTTCTTTAACGTGCACCTAAATCTAAGCACACGGGTGTTTTTTCGCATTTCGCCCCCATCGAAATGCGGCCGCCGGGGCCGGGATTCGATCCCGCGACCTCGTGCTCAGCAGCCCAACACCATAACCACTGAGCAACCACGGCGGGTGCCAGCTGGTAACAGTTTCAGAAACGTGCTCAATAGCACTTTTGAACAGAAACAATGGTGGTCTCATGAAGCCGTCGTCATCCACTTCTTACATCTGTCAGCTCACAGAGAAGGTAATTCTACAAGATACTTAGGGGAAAGCTCCCTAAAAACGGACACTTTGCTGAAGTCCTTACAGTGAAAGTAATGAAGAATCTTTCAGGGCACCTTGAGAAACTATATCCAGAATTCTGCGAACATATGCTCGAGTCAGCAGCAGACTCAAACCACTTGGTGCGCCTTGTCAAGTGTATTATTCGGTGCTGTGTAAAGGCACAGATGCACCACATGGCAAGGAAAGCGAATGAGAAACCATCTGGTCCCAACATTCAAAAACGGCTGACCAAGCTCACTCTTTTTAACAACCAGTAGTCATCAGCATTGCTAAAGTGCGTGCACAAAGAAAGATACCAGCATTTTTTTCTGTATAATAAACAAGATGTTTTGTGCATTAACCTATATCCTTTGTACGATTTACTTGCACTGTTAATGGAGTTACCGCATATGACATAAATCCATGAATTCTTTTGAAAGTTTTTGTTATTCACCACTCCGTGATTGCTGTGTTCAAGGAAGGACGTCAGTGAAGAGTTATAACACCATCCACTGTAAACTGGCTATACCAGTCACTACAATACATAAACTACGTCAGAAAATAGCAAAGCGGAATTGAGAGCACAGATCCAGTATTGCAAATGTTTCCTTACCGGCGCATAAGCAGCCGAGCACTTTCGATCGCGTTCAAGCCCAATCGGGAACGAATTTCTCGAATGTGGTTGGTCGTTTTGCGCAAGCCCACTCACGATCGATCTGAGACGTCTCTACTGCGATCGAAAGTGCCTAATGTGGTGCCATGTTTCACGTTTTTCAATGCAACTGCTCTCCCGCTGAGCGCCTCTGAACACGTGGGACCTCTGCTGAGGAAAATGTTCTTGAAGTCAGATGTTGCGAAGCGCTACGCATGTTCTAGGGCTAAGACTACAGCAATTGTCGGCGAGATGGCTCGCCACGCACAGGAAAGCACAGTGAGCGCCCTGAAAAAAAGTGTTTGCAGTTGCCATAGATGGCAGTAACGATAGCCAAGCACAGCTGTACCCGATCGTGCTCACCTATTTCGTAAAAGAATCGGGCTTAATCGAGAGCGAACTGCTTGCGCTGAGCACCCTGGAGGGACATTCAACTGGGTGCAACATTGCCAGAATGATTATAGATACCCTCACTTCGTGGAACATACCGTTACCCAATTGCATAGCTTTTGGTTTCGACGACGCCAACGTGATGTTGTGGGAAAATAATGGCGTAGCGGCAGTGCTGACGGAAGCCCATGAAAATGTTATAAAAATTGGTTGTCTATGCCATTTGATCAACACTGCGGCTGAAAAAGCGGCGTCTTGTCTCCCGTCGGCTGTCTGTGGCTGTGGTTGTCGCTTGGGAAAAGCCTGCAAAGGCTACTGGACCAGTGGGCACCTCTGTTCAGCTTTTTCCTTCATGAGGTGAAGAAAGAAGCCACAAGCCCGCAGTTTCTGTCTTACTATCAAATTCCGAAGACACCAGTGGCGTCAGCGGTAACTGCACAACCGGAACCCATCCTGTGCAAACAGAAGAGAAAAACGTCAGCAGAGAGTACACCAGTGACAGTGAAAAAGGCTAAGGACGCTGATGTGGAAGACAAGACTCGGGGGGCACCATGCATAACACGTGAGGAACGGTTGTATGTGTTCCCGAGCTCTGATCAACAAAGCTTGCTGTCTTTTTTTAAAGACCATTATCCCTGCCTTTGAGACATTGAACTGCCGCCTGCAAGCGCAAGCTCCTCAAATACAGTTCCTGCGATCGCTGCTCTTTGGGCTTCTTGAAGACCTCCTTTCAAGGTTCGTGAGGCCAGGCCTGCTAAAGGAGCACACAGACCTGCTTACGATTGGCTACCAGAGCCGAGCTGTGCAGAAGGATGATCGAGACATTGTTGTCGGAACGCATTGTTGAGAAACTCAAGCCAAGTGAACAAAAACAATTTTTCGAGGCTGTTCAGAAACACGTGGTCACTGTTTGTGATTTCATTCGGCTCTAATTTCTTTTTGCTCACAGTGCACTGATTAATGCACGAGTGGCAGATGTCAAATCCATTGACACCATGTCATTTCGTAACGTCCTCTTTTTTGTGGAGAGGTTCAACTCTCAACTTTCTGGAAATGGAATTTGTGAAGTTTGTCATTCCTCCAGACGTGCTGCAAGAGGAACGGGCTGATGCCCAGTGGAACGCCATCTCCCAGCTCAGAGGTGCAGACGGGCTTTTGACATTTGGGTGCATCTCAGCGGTGATCATCTGAATCCTCTCTATACTGCACAGCAATGCTGAATGGGAGACGCAGTTCAGCACTGTAAAAAAATCGTACCCAGTTCTGAGCATCTATGTCTGACACGACCCTCGGAAACATTGTTTTTGGCGAAGTGTCGCAGCGGCCTACATTGTTACGCATGAAATTACTCCAAGGACTTCTTGAACAGGGCAGTGTCAGCCACGTCGAATAATTAGTGATAGTGACCAGTTGTGTAGGTTGTTGGTGGTTTCAAAACAAAAACTGCAATTCCTGCTCTGTTGCAACTAAATAAAAAATTTAGTCATGGAAAATGCATGCGCAATATTGTGACTACGAGCCACCCCTCCCCCCCCCCCCCGCCCCGCTGTCACATCTCCCTAATGCCTTCTTTGTGAACCTGGCAGGTATGCAAAGCTCACCAATTATTACGGCTGGAACTGAAGTCTAACTTGGGCAACATAGATGGTATGCACGAAGCGGTAATGGCAACCTATCATCACATATGTTCAACTGATCAACACCCAAATCACAGCCTGTGCCCAAGTGTTGCCAACTCATGGTGGAACCAGAATGATGCTGCTGCTAGAGAAGAACCACTTGCAGAGCACCGGAGCTTGCCAGAGCATGTTAGTAAGGCACTCCTGCCTATGAACGACTTACTGACAAAAAACTCTTGCAGCGCTGCTGCAGGGGCAAGACACAAAATGCAAACGAATCACTGCATTCTGTGATCTTGTCTCTCATGCCAAAGACCAAACATGCCTCCCTATTTGCAGTAGAAACTGCGATTGCAGAAGCAGTAATGAGGTACAATGCATGGATGAAAAAAAAAGCCTCGTCGCATATTCTACGAGAAATTAAAATACAACAAAACAGCAAGGGCATCCATAGAGCAGTAGAGAAAGACGGTCACCGTCTCAATAGTGCAGAGCGAAAGCGGGCAGGTTCAGCCGCTTTCCTTCACGCAGCAAAGCGGCGACACCATGAAAAACCATGCACCGATTATTCACCTGGGGCATATTAATGTGTTAGCTATTAAATAAAGCTATTTTATTGGTTGCACAACTATTGAAAACAATGCCTTGCGTTTTTTGCGATTTTTTTTTTCAATTTTTCAGCCTGTGCGCAATCTTCTGATCAGGTTTCCTCAGATTCCACATGTCCAATTTTAATCATTCTTCTTTCATTTGAAACCTTAGGGCTCAGTAAGTGCCATAAGACTACCAAATAATGCAAGGTAAAGCTATAAATTAAAATAAATGACAATCTTGGTCTAAGTAATTATGCCTGTACTGCTAACATGAAGTTCAAATGCTTACTTTTGTTCCGTAGAAGCTAGAATGAAAAAAACTTCTCACGGCACTTTTTAATTAGTGTAGGTTGTAATGGTAAAGAGTACAACAAAATATATGCAGTACATTTTTTTTAGAAACATGACTGAACATTTTTACCAAAATGTGTCTGTTAAGAAAGAATGGTATGAAAGACATTCAAATAAGATTTACATTTAAGACCTGTACATAAAACTACACAAACCTAGAAATTTTCATCATTCTAGCTCAAATATTAAAGAAAATAATTCAAAGCCCCACATATCCTCTTAAAAATTTTGGGGTATTATGTGCCAAAACCACTTTCTGATTATGAGGCACGCCGTAGTGGAGGACTCCGGAAATTCCGACTACCTGGGGTTTCTTAACGTGCACCTAACTCTATGTACATGGGTGTTTTCGCATTTCGCCCCTATGAAAATGTGGCCGCCATGGCAAGGATTCGATCCCACGACCTCGTGCTTATCAGCCAAACACCATGGCCACTGAGCAATCACGGCGGGTGCCCTGTCCACTTCTACTTTTGTTGTCCGTGTGTTTATTATAGCACAGTAAACCCTGTATTACAAGATGAAAGAAATGTCTAAAGATATGAACCAACTAGCACGCCACAACGTCCTACTGGAGAAAAGGAGTTTAGTGTGCACCCTGCAAGGTAGAATGAATAGTCTTTTATTTGTTTTAATGAAATGCAGATTTGTTTTGCAGTTGCTTTATTTTAATTCGCATGTTTTAATTGGAAAGCATGGCTCCTCATAGAGAATAATAATTTGAAGTTCACACAGGATGAAACTGTCCTGGTTGTGCTACACTACCAGTCATGTCTGCAATTGCATAGTAGTGTTTTTAAGTATGCGCCCTAATGCAAAAGAATAGTTTGCTTTGAAACTGTACGCAAACACATATTTTATATTTGGATGGTGACTGCAATGGTATGTGCGTTTAATATGGTATTTGAAGTGCAATTAAATACAATCTCAAATGACCTCAGCTCGAAGGATCACACATGGGAGGCCACTGTGAGGAGGATTTGATTTCTGAGAACAAGGCACTCAAACATGAGAAAGCATAACTAATTTCCTCTAGTGTTGCTGCTATTGTATATGATCAGGGATGGTACTTATTCGTGGCTCCATTTGCAACATGTTACATTACTGGCTTAGTATTTCACACTGGGTGCAATGAAGTCACTGCTTGCACGATATTCAACTAAACATGATGGCCATGCTGAAGGGTTTCTACAGAACACAACTCATGCACTATTATAAAATCACTTTATATGGGGCACCCTGTTGGGGACTTTCACAAATCTGGTCATAAACAAAAGGGCCATGATCAAGTCCCGACCACGGTGGCCGCATTTCGATGGGAGCGACATGCAGAAACACCCGTGCACTTAGATTTAGGTGCATGTTAACCCCTTAAGGGCTTATGGCGACCTAAGCTCGTCATCAGCAATCGCCACTTTTTTGCTTATGACGACCTGTGGTCTTCATGGGTCTTCCACAATGTTCCAAGAGGCTTTTGACAAGCCCAGCTCGTCATGTGGTGCTTTACTATTTAAAACCTAGATGGCAGCACGGGTTCCATCATTGTCGCTTTTATGGAATGAGAGTTTGCACACTAGAAGGCAGAATGTGTGCCTTGCGTTTCGCGCGCGTTATAAAAAAAACATGGCCTCATCCGTGCGGCGTTCTTGTACGGGAAATCATTCTCCTACAGATGATGAAAGCGCGAGTGATGAGGATGTCGGTGTCGTGTTTGATCCTTTAAGTGAAGAAGGTAGTGATGACATTTTTAAGGACATCGACTTTGAAGCAGAAAAAAGCAGCGATAAGATCGCCAGCTCCCTGCGAATGGTACCGGATAGACCCCGACAACATTTCAGCCATGCCTCCATGGTTTTAATTCAAAGATACTTCGGGAGTGACGATCACAGTAAGCTCTCCCCCTCAACCACTAGAGCTTTTTGAGGCTTACTTTGATGATGAATTGCTAGATGTTATTTTAGTGGTGACAAACCGGTACACCTCCCAGCTGTTGAATTTGAGCAAGCTGGGCCAACATTCTCGCTTGCAAAAACGGTCTCAACTGACACGAGAACTTTGTGTTTCTATTAGCGTCTTGTTGCTGCAGGGAATTGTACAGACACCAAATGAAAGGATGTACTGCTCTGTAATTCCTTTGAGCACCCATTGGACAGCTATAGAAAAGTGTATATACTGTCTGATACTCTTCGTCTCTTCAAGTACGTCACAAACAGGCTTCTGGATAAAAAAGTTCTGAAAAAAAGATGGAAAACTGATACGGTGGTCCTGCAAAGATGCCCTGTTCGTTGCGGACGGCAAGAACAACGCAGAGCTAAAGGTGTGCCCCAAAATAACATACAATCACGTAAACACCTCCAAGATGTTGAGCATGCGGGTAAAGCTTGCCACTCAGATATTTAGCAACTCCGTGGCTAAACGAATTCTTTTCTACGCAAAGAGAGGCGCACCTCGTTTAACTAATGTTGATCCGACGGTCGAGTTCACCCTTTTTTAAATGATCTGTTTGACGCTTTAAAATGGCGTTTCCCCGCAGAAGGGTTAAAATTGAAATGCAAAGATATCTGTTCTAGAATCTGCATCCAAATGGTTGGACTCGCGGGAGCAATAGGTCGTAAGCTGTGAAATCCACAAGGACCTTCTTTCGACGCAGTCAACTGCCGAATGCCTACGTGTGACACTGAAATCTCTGTGGGAACTGTCAATTTACGTGCTGAAGGACTGCCGCTTCAAGTATGTATTGAAAGCGAATATGAAGCAAGACCCGTTGAAGCGTTTCTTTGGCATAATCATGCAAGCTGGTGGTCAGAATGAGCACCCAACGTTCGCCACGTTCCTACAGCTGTACCGCATGCTGAGCTTATATTCTTTCGTAAAACCGCCAAAGTTTGGGAATTGTACGGTGAACAGCCGTTGTAACTTGGGTGATAGAGAGATAAATAAGGGGTCAGCAACGCAACGTCCAGCAAAGCAGTATGAAATGAAGCAAAGGCTTGATGAGCTCATCGATGAAGGAAGCTGGGAGTGTGACGACGTTTTCGATTAAGACGAGTATGACGCAGATGTAGCTGTAGTAGGGTGCATTGTCTACTATGTTACAGGGTTCATGTCAACAAAAATTCGAAATGGAACAACCTGCTCCATTTGAAAGGATGCTCTGGAGGGAAAAAAGGTCTTGCAAATGTGTCCGAAGCCGATCTCCGGATTGCAACACCAGGGACTGACTCACGCATCCAAATATGCACCTCTTTGACTTCTTCAAATACACTGGACTGGGGAAAAGTTCACAAAGTATGCAGGTCACAGGTATGCATAAGACAAAATCACTGATGCCGTGCCGGACAATTTCCACTTCACATTTCCTTGCAGTACGCACGAAGAAGAAATGATGGCGAAGTTGCTGCATTACTATATATGCCTACGCATATGTCAGTACTACAGGCAATTGAAGAACAAGCATGATGAAAAAAAGAGCCACGACTTGCACAAAATGTCAAAGCTTGTGTAAACCCGACTTCTTCAATGAAATGAGCATGAATTTTCTTGCTTTCATGCATTTCATGCGCTTTCATCGGACATATTGTGTGACTTCTTCCGTTATCGCATTTTTACTGAGGCTCTAAAATTCAATCAATAAATGACACGAAAAAACAAGTGTTGATGTGATGTTATGCTAAATATGCGGGAAATAGCAAACAGATACGACTGTTGTAATAGTAGGCTGACAACTACACGTCCGACGACCGTGGGTTATGGCAGTGCGACCTGGATACGAACCGACTTCGAACGACGCCGACAAATCCAACCTGCTCACTCGGTTCTGCCGGTCTCAATGCGACCGTCTGCTAAAACATCCAACCGAATCACGATTGCCGCAACGTGTGTGCTTGGTGTATGTGTATTTTGTTGTGCTCAAAACTAATGGAAATATGCTTCCAAACTCCAAAGTCTGGATAATCAGCACTAGCCTACCGCCAATGTTGTTCACGTTATGCGTAGGCCTAGCGCACCCATCGAGTTCGTAACTGGCGAGTGAATGAGCCCAGCTGAGAAACTCTGTCGAAGGAAATGAATTTTCAGTTCCGTTTGGCGCTGCAGTGATTTAAGATATGGTACTCCTGACTTCGTGTGGTCAACCGCAGCGTGTTTCGTGTGATCTCGGGTGACTCAAGTTTAACGAGTGAGCTCTACTCTGTTTCCGGTGGAAAATATAACTTTCCAAAGCGAAAGACACTATAGTAGCCGAACAATGAGAAGTATGTATACATCACCAGCCATGCCGCCCGTTTCAGCTGACAGTGCGCTCTTCTATTTGGCATGTGAATCCAGTTCAGTACAAGTTCACTGTACTTCTTCACACTTCTTTCAAGTGCATGCGTCTTCTGGGCTAGTTGGGAATAAATCGCTCGTGCAGCACTCAAGAACAGTGACGCACTGAATGATACGTGACACAGCGCAGTCATGTTTGAGTCAGTGTGTCCTTATACTTGAGCACTACAAAAAGAAATCTGTTTGCAACGTGTTCACCGTATGCGGTGCATAGCAGGACCTGCGTCATTCAAGACCTATGCATGTAGCAGCGTATACCAGAATTGCTTCGATGCCTGCTTCAGAAGGAGCAAGTACTGAGTCAATGAAACTAATTGATTTTTTATCTCACTTCTTGTTTATGGAAAGTGCAGATGGTGTGAGTGCACTGTGGGGAATGTGTCATCAGTGCTTTGTGCAGTCGGTATGCTTAAACTGCCCAAATATCTGCAGATTTTACTAATATGTTTCTTGCTGCGATACTACAAACTGTAGACAGGAAAAAGATAAACTCAAAAACCAAGTTCCTAATGCATCTTTGCAGAATGTGTTTCATTAACAGGTTAACACCTCCACTGCAACATTATGCCGATGTACAGCATATGTGCTTGAAATAAGTACATTCCGTAGAGGTGAACGACTGGGCCAACAATAACAAACTTTGTAGTAGCACTGCAAAAAGTGATGCCATGCGTACCAGCCACAAGGAAACTGCTGCGTGTTCAACCTACTTCCTCGGAGGCACCTACATAAAGACTGTTCAGGCCTTTCCCATTCTGGGTGTAACATTCAGCTCTTCTCTCAACTTTTTCGCATATGTCACCAGCACTGTATCTAAGGATCAAACCATTCTTGGGTTTGTGTCCCGTGTCTCCCTTCCCTGATGACCTGAGGTTTTCCGAGCACTCTGCACTTCGATCATTCTGCCAGGACTTCAGTACTGTTCATCAGTATAGTCCCCGTACCGAACTCGCTTAGCTAACAAACTTGAGCTTGTGTAGTGCCGAACACACCCTCTACTCCTGTCTTTTTGGTTGTCGCAAGCTCATGCCAGCCTACGACGATTGCCTCAAAGCCCTCAAGTGGCACATCCTTCAATACCAGCGCAACATTGCACTAGTCTGTCTAGTCTGTAGGGTGCTTGGCGGCTCTCTTGACAGCGCTCATCTTCTTCAGGTCGTCTGAACAAGTGGTCAGCACAGCCTGAGTCCCATCACGCCTGTATGGCCTGACACCACAACTCCATGATTATATCTGGCATACATAGCTTTCTCTCCACTTGAATTCCCTTTCCTTGCGGCCGGACTGAATTGGCACTCCTGTGTGTTGTGCACCCGTCTACTGTGGGCATGTGCGCCACACTGTGTGATTAAGCAAGTGTGTGTGTGCATGCACGCGGGGGGGGGGGGAATGGGGTGTCTTCTGCACCCTGCGAATTCCTGCTCTAGATGGCTGGCTATCAGAAGCTCTAGCGTACAGGCATCAGCATTCTTTTAGTCTGGAGTGCCATGTTACCACTAAGATTATTATTATTATTATTATTATTATTATTAGAATCATCACTACGACCAAATTGATTGCGTTGAAGCCAGCGTGACACATAATTCAAAATATTTCTAAAGCTTCGTGCGCTCTCACTCTTGTGAAAAGAGTGCCAAAGATGTATGTCTTCTTGATTCAAATGGTGAGGTCTCGTACACTGCTGATGCCTTTGCAGAACATTTCTGTTCGCTATATGGTGTGAAATATGCTTCAAAAACCTTCCTTCTCAGTCTGGCACGGTGTGTATTCTATCAGTCAATGAAAACCTTGTTTTGAAGTGTATGGTGCACCTCAAAGCTTCCCTTTCTTATGTTGCTGATGGTATTTCTTCTGCAGTGCTTACCCCTTTGAGACGCTCTCTACATAATTGTGCACAGCAGGATAGTGCATCAATAGCAAAAGCACTGATGAAAGTAATAATATTTAAAATGCGTTTCGTGCATCTTGAAACACTTACTATTGGAACTTTGCTGCAATTTTGAATAATATGCAGAATGTTTTAGCAACATGAGGGGGAATGTAGACAGCTGGGTGTTTTTACACTGTGTCAGTATGTTGTATGTAGGGGGCTCACTTTTTTCATTGTTTTTCACAATGTAATGCACCAGGCATAATGTTGAAGTGGCTGGATAAGTGCTTTTCAAGCTTTTCAAAAAATAAAATAGTATATGCGTAATGTTTTCATATTTGATGTTCCTTAGTGAGTTTTCGCATGGCGTTGAAATTCTGTAAACTTGTCAAAACTCGCTAAACAATTGGAAATTCTTAATCTTTTCCGCAGCTTTACACTTTCTATGACTTTTCAGATGCAAGAGATGTGGTGAAAGCAAGTGTTTAATCAACAGGATAAAGTGGCGTCTGAAGGGTTAGGACATATGGAACGGAAGCATAGTTGTTTCCTGTTCTTACAAGCACCTTCAACAGTTCCCTAAAGTCTAGTACGTTTTCTAGCACTCGGAAGGTAGCATGGACATTGCCCGAGTGCTAGATGTGCATTTCCTAACTGCCAGCTTATATCTATCCCCTGCAGTGCATCAAAAGTGTTGGAATCGGTATTGCATTCCTTGCTTTCTGTTAGTGCTAAGTGCATTTTAATAAATGAACAGCACGGCTTTGTGTGCCGACGACGTAAAACTATTTGAGACTGTCAAGAGTGTTCACCATTGCATCGGCCTCCAAAAAGAAATTTTTTCACTCTCAAACTGGTGCAGAAACAATAAGGCACTCTTAAATGATTCCGATACTATGGCATTAAGTTATATGCGGAAAACACACCATGAGCAATTTTCATACACCTTTCGGGATGCTCCACTGCCCAGGGTGTGTACTTCGACAAAATGCTAAGCTTCTCTTCGCCCAGATAATCACACAGCAGGAACTTCACGTTCTTGGAATTGCATGCTGTATATTGCATGATTTCCACTCACATGTTGTGTTTCTGAAATTGTATTCTGCTGTGCCTTCCACTACTAGAGTATGCCTCTGTAGGAGGGGGTGCGACGGGCAAATCTAATTCTGACCTCATTGAACGCGTCCAGAATAAATTTATATATACTGGCAAGCACCACTTTTCCCATTCTGGCAACCACAGTTGAGCCTTCTCAAATATACCTCAACTCGCACCTCTAGATTCAAGACTTAATCAGATCTTTCGTTCCTGTATAAGGCGGTCCATGACATCATACATTCCACGAAGTTCCTTCATCATATGCATTTGTTTCTGCCGCAACAGTATACCATGCAGCATTCCACAGTCTTTGTCTGGCCTTGTTGCAAGACTGCTATATATGACTCGACTCCAAACACATAATCAGAACTGCGCTTGTACTGGCATACTTCAGAGTTCATTTCCTGTGCTTTGGTATCTGTAGATAAACATGTATGGTTAACTCCCTTTTACTCTTTCGAGTTTCTTTCGCGATTTGTTTCTCTATCACATTTTTTTGTCTACCATATTCATGTTTTCTATACATTCTGCCTCACATACTGCTCTTTCAGTGCACCAGTACAAAGGTTGTCTAGCTGTTCCTAGGCACTATAATAAACATTTGATTGACTGATTATTATTGTAGTATAAAATTGTGCTTTTTAAGCATGTACTAGTCTATTATTTCAGTGCAGTAGCTTTTGTGCAATTAAAGAAAATGCACGAATTAAGAAAGTGCAATAAAATGCTATGTGCCTAATCATATACGTGGTGCTATTAATTTCTTCCTAGTTTTATTAATCGTTGGCTGCTGTATCCAGTGTGGTGCAACAAAATAATATGCCACAACAATTATGTGCCTCACAGAACAAATTGAATGTCTTTCTCAGTCAAAACATCATAGCAGGCTGAAAACAATAAACTGGTATTCTTTTTGTGGTGAGGAAGTGTATGGACAGGGATACTTTATCTGTATCCGGTGACCATATTTCACCGGCTAAAAAAATGTCCGCGCAGGATGCGCCTGCACATACCGGAAGTTTCGCGAATGTTATCGATGGTTCTGTCAGTTGTCTGTTGTTGACGAACCTTGTATAATCTTATTACACACGCGACACGAATTGTCTAGTAGATTTTAGGAGGCGCGCAGGCGCGAGCGAATACGCTCGAACTTTTGACGATTGATGTATGAAAACCGACGCGCTTGACCCGCAGATGAGGTTCTTGATGATCGCCGACAATGCCCGCCGCTATCGTTGCGATTGAGTCTGCATCATTTTTTACCGTCACTACTACAGGTCAATATTATTTTTTTATTTTTCAATGATACGTTGCATGTCTAATTCTTACATGGTTGGCTGAGCAATGAGCTACCAAAAAGTGAAATGGGACAACAGGTTTCGTTGTACAGGTGTTTGCAAAGCGATCTTGCAGACAGACGACGCGCGAGCGCTGATGTCGATATTTTGTGCACTATTGTTACTTCAAAGATAAAAAGAAACTGTTGCGGCAGGCATACATCATTAATCAAACGTGTTTTTTATATCTAAAAGAGCACAAAGATCACTAACTTATTGTTTCAAGCTTAGTTTACAGCAGGTTGCTTTAGGCCGCACTTGACGGATGATGACAAAATAGTCCAGCAACAATACGCAGCAGCCGAGGAGCAAGCTTCGGCGCGCGTCAGAGCAATGCCTCCTTTACTAGATGCCTGCTGCGTCGCTAGTTTTCCCATTGGAGCGGAGGTTTCCGTAGTTCAGAGTAGTCGCGGAGAGACGGCGCTCGCAGCCGAGCGTACTTCCTGTTGCGGAGGAAGTGACGATTAGTAGGCTGGCGCGCGCTCGACCAATGGCTTGACGAGAGACCGCGGGTCCAGCCTCCGGGATCGCCAAAGACGCTGCTAAAACCTCGGAGGCAGGGGCAGGTGATTTAGGTTTGCAGTGGCCACCGCAGCTAGCGCTCGCAGCCGACCCGGGTGGATAGGAGGAAAGAGAAGAGGGGCCGGAACCAACTTCTCAGCTCGTGCGGCAGGCATCTAGCAAAGGAGGCACTGGTCAGAGCTTGTGCCCAGTGGATGCATGCCCTCTTCCTCCAACTAACGCGAACCGAAGCGTTCGCTTGTCGGCACATGCCAAAGCTTGCCCACGCGTGCCAGTGGTTGGGCCT
The DNA here is from genome assembly GCF_050947875.1 of Dermacentor variabilis. NCBI lineage: Eukaryota > Metazoa > Arthropoda > Arachnida > Ixodida > Ixodidae > Dermacentor > Dermacentor variabilis. The sequence continues at coordinate 136,079,317 of NC_134571.1, forward strand.
TTACATCATGAGCGGGGCACAGTGACGGGGCGTGCGTGAAGCAGAGCCAAAAGGTCATCAGTTTTTCGCGTCATCGGTGCTCCCTAGAAGCAGAGATTTAGCGCAGCGCGCCCTGTGACGGCGTCTTCTCGCCTAAGCGACTTTTTACACCGTGGTGCAGGGCAACAAATGGAGGCCATATCGGACAGTGCTGAACAGGTATGAAACTTGAGTTTTCCTCTTATTCGGTGAATATTTCACATTCTATATTGTTTTGTTGATTTCCTGTGAGTGGTAAAAAGTGCACCACGACTTTACAGATACTGCATATACAGTCCGAGATCCCGGACCTGAATTGATCCAGCGTAGGCCCCAATTTCGTGGTGCGCTTCTCTGGCAGAAAGCTGGCCACCGAGGTTGCGCTGTTAAAGCTTCGCCGGCCCGTACTCTAGGCGCCCCCACCACTGCGATGCCCCCGATGCGGCGGCCAGCACCCAATGGCTGGCTACTAGGCTAGCAACCGAGCTTACTCTAATACGGCGGCCAACACATTGCGACGGAGCCGCTGTGTCCCGTGTGGCTGTGACAGCGGCGTGTTGCAGACAGGCGCTTCATACAAGCAGCCCATCACCTGCTGACAGGCGATCGGCCTGGTGGAAACACCGAGGAAGCAGGCTATGTCACAGATGCAGTACCCCATCGCGCCACATGCAAAAAAGTCGCTGCGGCGCAAGCTTGCGCAATGCAATCTTCATCTGAACTTAGTAACTCTTGACATGTTCTCTGACCAAGTCTCCAAATTTTACGAACTACCATGCGTGCTCGTGTTCTGCCACCCTGAATCGAGACACGATTCCCGTCGTCGGGCGCCCCAAGACCCCCGTCAACCTCGCTAAGCTCCAGCCTCGAAACTATACGCCACCTTACTGCAAATAGCAAGCCTGCAAGACCTCCTGCCCGCATCTGGCAACACAGTGCAGTCAACAATACCTTTACGATCAGCATCGCGGAATCGACTCGCACTCAAGCCTACCTTTGCATCACAGCCATAACGGTGTCCGGCACCCCCTTCAGGGGGCGCTACGAGCACTCGGCGGCGTGGGACGTTCTTCGCATCGGCTCCGAAGATGTTCTCGATTTTCTGTGGGCCATCACCACCATCCACCTCACAGTCGTTATCGCCAAGTTTTGAGCTTTACCGGGATACCACTTTCGTCCAGGTGGGCCCATTTTCTGCGCCTTGAGAGACCGTTTGGACTCCCCGCTACCACGCCACCTCGCTAGGCTGTTTCATTACGCCTAGCATCCCTCGTCGTGGCTCTCTGCCCGACGATGCCGGCAGCCCCCGTGGTTATTGGCTACGACCCTGCCTCAATGCAAGTGCTTAGGATGGAGACTTTTTCCAACGACCAACTTGGGCCCTCGGATAACGAATACCTCGAAGATATGGTGAACATCTCGGAACGCAAGCAAGCGAAATCCAAGCCTACATCCCCGCAACTGGCCGCCACTCCGCAGCTGCACAAGGCACAGGTGCGCACCGTCCCACAGACGGAGCGTGTACCTCTGCTCCCTCGCTGTCGGCGAAGCAATGCCAGTGGCGTCCGCGTCAGACTCCTCGCCTCTCCCGAGACGACTACATCATGGTCCTGAAGCCTTGCTTTCCTTGCGAGCTCCGAAACTTCCTCCCGGCCGATTGTGTGGGCTATGCAATCCAGGTTTACCTGGATTACCCGACCAGCAGACAAGTCCAAGTGTGGCCGATCTGGCACCAGAACATCATCTGCAGCACCACCATGCTGCCCAAGGCTCAACATGTTCTCGGAGATTTCCAGCTGCCGGTGAGGGACTAGCAGCTACCCGTCTAAAATCCCGCCAAGCCTTGCGGGGAAACGTGCAGCGGGGTTATCACCATCAACCCTGCCGATTCCCCTCAAAAGATCGAGTCAGAACTTCACTGGCCCCAAGGAACCATCCTTGTGGTTCATAAACTCTGACTCCACGGCGGCGGTGGTTACCTTCGAAGGCACGAAGCTCCCCCGCTTCCTCTTCTGCCGAGCTGCCACGCGTCAACCCGGCAAGGTGTCTCCAAGCGCTACAAGACGAGTGACCAAGCATGCTATGTTGCGCCACTTTACCGACGCTGGCAACCGGCTGCGCTACTCTCCTCCATAGTCATATGGTCACATCAGGGGAGGTATTCTGTAAGAGTCCACCTACCGTAAAATGAGGTTACTTTGTGACTGCAGGGGTTACTTTGTGACATGCGCTCGGTTTTCTGTATTTTAAATCTCGCGCCACGACCAGGTGCCGCCGAAAAGCTCTGAGCCACTCAACAAGCTCGCCTGACATGCCGTGTCACCTAGCGGCAGCCGGCCGAAATTCCCGCGCTTTGGAGCCACTCTAGACACCGACATGTTGAATGGTGTTTTAGCGCGCATTGTTGAAGCACCGTAAACTGTGTGTGCTCGAACCGTCCACACGAAAAAAACAGCGAAAACAGATATGTACTTCTGATTGTTAATATGTAGACTAAAATAAACTGTAATATAAATGTAATCAAGTCAGTTTGTTTAAGGTCATAGAAAGGAAACTGACATGTTCATACTTCGCGGGGTAACTTTGCGACACACCAACGGTCACAAAGTTACCCCACTCTGTTCTTAATTTAAATTATATGTTGTTCATTTTGCAGCGTTTAAGAGATATGAGGACTTATAAAAGGAAGCTTGGTGCACGGCCGTACCAAAATTGTACCCAAGAAACGTTGAATAATGCCGTTCAGTTGGTCCTTTCAAAGAAATTGTCATTGAGGACAGCACCTGAAAGGTTCGTGAGTACTATTAAAACATCTTTCTTTTTCTTGTTTTCAGGTCCTTACCTACACATTACCGTTACCTTACGTTACCGTTACCTGTCTTATGTGTTGTTTGTTTTTCCTCTTAGGTTCAATATTCATCGGAACGCCTTGTGGCTGAAGACCAAACAGGCTCGGGGTTTAGTCGATCTACCGGCTCAAAAAGTTGGTCGTCAACCTGTTTTTACGGAAAAAGAGGAGCAGAGGTTGATTGCTCATGCAATCGCAATGTCTTCATTTGGCTTCCCAATGACAAAGTTTCACTTGCGTTGTGTGGTGAAGGCATACCTCGACCGAATGGGAAGAACTGCTTTCAAAGATGGCAACTTTCCCGGTAAGAAGTGTGCAAACTCTTTCATGAAACGTCACAAAGATATCCTCTCTTTACGCGTGTCAAAAAAGATCACATATGCAAGGGCCTCAACGGATGCAGGAGTGGTTGACAAGTTTTTTGGCCATCTGAAAAAAGAGCTAGATGGTATTCCGGACGAAAAAATTTGGAAGTACGACGAAACGAATGTATAGGATGATCCAGGGAGCCAAAAAGTGATAACTAGAAGAGGAGCTAAGTATCCAGAAAAAATTCAAAACCCATCAAAAGCCTGTACTTCGATTATGGTTCGTGGAAGTGCTGCGGGAGAGTTGGTTCCGCTTTGCGTCAATTACAAAGCAGAAAAGCTTTCGTCGACATGGACAGCAAATGGACCAGAGGGGGCCCGGTATAATCGAACGAAATCTGGTTCATGTCACTTATGCTCCCCATATTCAAAAAGCAAGATGGTCCAAAAGCTCTCATCGGGGACAATTTGAGTTCCCACATTAGCCTCAAAGTGCTTCGTCTATGCGAAGAAAATAATGTAAAGTTCATCGCGCTCCCACCGAATGCGACTCATCTACTGCAGCCTCTCAATGTCGCCGTTTTTCGTAGCCTGAAAATAATTCGGCTTTCACTTTTGGCGGAATGGAAAGAGTCAACCTCTGGAAGCCGCTGCACATTCGTGCCAAAGGACGAATTGCCCGGTATACTAAAAAAAATGCCGATCAAATTGGAGGAAAGTATTAAAACAAATCTGAAGTCAGGATTACGGAAGACCGGGATTTTCCCTCTGGACAAGACTGAGGTTCTCCAACGGCTTCCAAAATCAGTCCTCGAGGAAAGCTTGAAATCCATGACAGACGTCGTATATGGGTGTCTCCTTGGAGGAATATAAATAAAGAAAAGAGGTGACTGGAAAGCGGGGCCACCAAGAGGAGGAAGATGTCAACGTCCCAGCGAGGAAAAGCGTATAGGTTGCCAACGTAGAAGCCAGCAGGACGGGAGCAGCCGAGCACCGGAAAGAAGGGCAGCTCTTCCTCCGGTATCAGAGCTGGACGACCTAGGAAAAGGTCTTCTCTTGAGGACGACAGCGCAGAAGAAAGCAGTGACAGCGAAGTCTTCAGATGGTCAGCACGGCGACAACAAAAGGTGGTCGGAAGGTGATGCAAGTGATTCCAAGGTACTCTCCGGAAGTCTTGACAACCTATTGGAAACGGACACTCCTACCACTTCCGTGATTCTAAATACTAGCAACGTCCCGAGGGTCCGCGGTACGGGTTCGGAGAAATCACCTTCAAGGGGGATGACTTTGTCGCAGTAAACTTTGAAGGACTTTTCCCTGGAAGAGTGACGGAAGTCAAACCTGAGGGGTACACCGTCAGCACTATGGAGATGACCAAAAAGAATTAGAGATGGCCGGGCCGCAAAGACGCTATATTGTACACAAAAGAAGAAATCTTGTACACAATTGAATCCCCCACGCCAAAGGATTAAACTCGGCCGGGCTTTCATCGTCTATCTGGGTCCGGCCTCAGTGCAAGTCATCACCGTGCTCCCGGCAAGAGAGCAAAACATGATACTCGTATATACGTCGAAACCGGAGATCACTGACAAGATCATTGTGGATTTGGATCTCAACTCGGCGGCCGGCCGCGTCCCCCTCACGGGGCACTTGCGGCAGGACGGTGGCAACGTATGCTACGGCTGTGTACGCAACACGGATACGGAGGGGACCCTCCGCTCCAGTCGTGGCAAGGGAAGATACTGGCCATCTGCATTTCGGGGCGTCTAACAAAGCCCGGCTCACCTTAGCCAGGAAAGAGAAGCCGAGGCACGACCACTATGACGCGGTTCTTATCCAAGTGCGTCCATATCAACGCACCATCCCGGCATGCGGCCATTGCGGCGCTGTCGGACAATGCATCGACGCCTGCCCCGGCCCGCGATCCGACAAGTGCAGCTTCTGTGGGCAACCCGCCCAACTCGTCGATGGGCCCCTCCACCTCATAAGTGCACCGCCAAGTGGTCGCTGTGCAGTGGAGCTCTTGCGACAGGAGATCGCACGTGTACAGCGAAGTATCGCTCCCAGCAATCCAAGCGCTCGGACTCAATGCCGAAGCCCAATGTTACGTTTCGCCTACGACGCGCGGTATTGGCCTCGAGCTCCACCACTGGAAAAGCTGGCGCCACCGTCGGCGTGACGTGCTAGGAGGGATCACGTGGACATAGCGGCCGCGTCGGCTGCTTCGGGCGCGCCGAAGCGAGCTGAAAACGAGTTTAAATTCCCTCGTACGCGGTCCTTATTTAGTGGCGAAATTTTCCCACTTCGAGTGTCTCCGTTACAATGCTTCAAAGCACTACAATAGGTAGTGGCTGCCTTTGAAGGCGCGCAACATATATGGTAGGCTACTGCTCGGTTTCGCAGGGCCGGACGCACGTAACGGAGGCCGGTGTCAGCCTTATTCACACTAGCCGCAGGACAAGATGCTGCGTGAAGCTTGGCTCGCGAAACATAAAACCGGCAAACAGTCATCGCCTACAACTCGGGTATGCAGGAAGCACAGACGCAAGGAAGATTTCTGCTACGGCGCCCGGTCTGCGATGTTCTGAAAACGCGCACTGAGACGCTCGCCCGAGTCCGCTGCCCGACTAATGTCATGACGGTTCGGTCTATGAACTTGTCGATGCTATAGATACTCGCAAGTTCAGTGGAGTGGAAAGGCAGCGGTAAGAAGCACATTTAAAGAAAGCATGGCTTATGGTCATGTTTGTGTTATGAATTAATGCACTGGCTTACAAAAAAGGGGCAGCGGGAAATTGCACGCTGAGAACACCGATAAACATACAGTGCGACGCAACTCGAAAAATAATATTGAAAGGTCAAAGAATTTAGAAGAAAAAAAAGATTGAATCGACGCGACGGGACATCACAGGCGTCGAAGTCTCTACAATGAAATTATTTTTGAACAGCTCTAATAGCGCCCACGCAACAATGGTTGCTTGTATACTGTCAAATGCTCATATTCTGCGGCCTAAAGCTCATGGCACGGTGCGAAAACGCGCGCGCGGAGAAAGCGAAACAGTGCGCGGACAAGCATGCAGACGCGCAGTCGGTCGCTGCGAATCTGCGCGATCGCTACAATGAGGCTTCGTTCTATTACGCTCCATTTAGTTATATAAACACTATAAGAACATATTTCACATAGTTTGCTCTCAGCGCCTACCTACCTTTCACGCAAGAAGCCGGTTCGGGAGACTCCATCGCGGCGACCGCGCGCAGTGGCGTTCATTGTACGTATTCGGTAAGGAGATGGCGTCTGTAAACGATTGTGTGCTTTCAGTTTGCCCAAGATTATTGTTTAGACAGCAAGAAACTTCTCTCGTTTCGAAAGTACTTATAGAAATGTCCGGGAGAGCTCGCGCGTGGTGTTTTCAGTGAGCGCTGACAGCAAAACCTATGAGGAGCGCGCCGCATGATCCCTCATACTACGCCAGCGAGGCGCTTCCGATAGATAGCGACTCCGTAACTACTCGCCGCCAATAGCCGGCGCGGATGCAACGGACGCCGGGGCTTCGTTCAAAGCGGCGGACATTTTTGGCCCGTTCAGCGCTGCCGCAACGCCTCCCCGCCAAGCGCGTCCAGGCATGTTTCAATGCCACGTGTATTCGTGTGTGCGTGTGTGCATGTTGGTGCCCACGCTTGTCAAAGCGCGGCAGCCGGGGAGAGGAGCTCCCCCAGCTGTGAAGCGGTCTGACCAGCGCCGGCCCGGCGGATGCGTCACCTACTCGTCTCAACGTGTCTCTCAGCGTGTCCGTGCCCCGCGTCACGTGCGCCTCTGACGAGACGTTCCTTTTTACCCTCAACTGCGAGAGTATAAAAGCAGCTGCCCCCGGACGCCAAGAGAGAGGCTCCGAATTCTTCCGTCGAGTAACGTGCGCTCCCGTCTCTCCACTTCGGTCGACCTGACCTGCCGCTCTTTTGCGATGCTACAATAAACAAGTTGTTCTGTTAGCAGTCGACTCATGCTTTGCCAGTACCTTCGGATGCTTCCAGCTGTGCCCGAGGCCGCCAGGCCAACGCTACCCTTGGGGCTTGCGACCCAGATTGCAACACCAAGAAAAGCTGACGCAAGCGTGGGAAACGTCGACCACGCCAACCCAAGAACACAAGCGATCAGCGCAAAAATTGAACTCCTGATCGGCACGCGAAGGCCCAGATGCTCACGAAAATTGACCTGATCACGACTAAAGTTAACTAAGCTGTCGCTGCGTGCTCCGCACGCTGCGCAAAGCGGGACGGGGTCCCCTTAAGGATGTATCTGGCCGCCCCTACAAATTTTTGTGTGGCATTGTCGACATTGACGATGATGAAAACTGCACCCTGGCAGGCCTAGAAGTCAAACCTCTGGTCATGCCTAGTGGCGCTGGGGAAGCTTCAGTCACTCTTAACACCCAACCTAATCATGGCTAGAACCCCTACCCCTAAAGTTAGGCGTTCTCCACCCTCCAAATCGGCCTCCCCCATCACATAACCCAGTGGAGCTGTAGCGGCCTCGACTGTCGGACCAAGAGAGCGGACCTCCGACTTTTCCTCTCCACCTTTGAGCATCTGCCCGCGGTGGTTGCCCTCCAAGAGCGAGGGAAGGGCGCCACCCTTACAAATTACGACGTTCCAACAAGACCCCTCATCTTGTCTCTAGGTCCATAGAAATTGTATGGCTAACCACGTCAACCTTGACCTAAAAACTGACTATTCCTACGTGATGACTCTCCTCCCGCTCCACAAACAAGACACACCCATTCACATCCTCAGCGTATACTGTTCCCCAAACTCCAAAACGTCTCGTTCGCGGACCTCTTCAGTCGTGCAGTGAGAGTTGCGGGTCGGGACGCCCTCCTGATTGTGGCCGACTTCAACGTACCGCCGTGAAGAGAAGCGTGGCCGTAAGTTGGCGAAGCGTATATCCACGCTGGGCCTCACCATTTACACTGACACCATCCACCCAGATGGGCAACTCCGTGACCAAGAACATCTGTCCGGATTTGAACTTTACAGGCAACATTCAGTTCGCCGACTGGGTCAATACTGAGAAAACCCTCGGTAGCGACCATTGCCTCAACAACACAACCATTCGCACACGCCCCATGGCACGACCCATCAAACAAGCCCGCATCCCAGATTTGACACAATTGAGGCACAGTTGGCAGGACACTGTTCCCATACACATGCAAGGCTACCAGGCCTGGTCCCAGCAATTGGTTGCTAGCTTGCATCCTACGGAAACACAGATCCATCTCTCAGAGGCGGTCTCGGATGTGGATAACCAGCTCCTCCACTTTTGGGAAGCCCGGCACAACCTCGTCCGCCGCTGGTGCCATCAGAAACACAACAGGGAGCTAAAATCTCGCATAGCAGAGCTTATACCCAGAAGGCGGCAGAGTATGCAATCAAGCTCGCCAATTCTATCTAGGTTGCTGCAATACGGCTGCGCACAAATGTCAGCCCATGTCCTGCGGCAAGAGCCACGCGGAGGGCGCCTCCTGCCAGAAAGTCCGTTGCAGGAACTGCGGGGGCCACCATAGTGCCGACACTCCCGCCTGCCCCAAATGGCAGGAAGAAAGGGAGGTGGTCACCATCATGGCTCCCTCCACCTCGGCATTGTCGAGGCGTGCTGTCAGGGCAGCAGTCCGGGAGAAGAAGCAGCCGCAGCAGTCCTCCTGATCTCCGGCGCGGTCCTATGCGAGCGTGCTGAAGGGCCCCAGCACTACATCCAGGCATCCGGTACCAGCCCCTCGTGCCTCTCAACGCCAGCAGAAACAGGATACTGCTGCTCCAGCCGCCCAAACTAATACAGATCAGCTGGTGGAAAACCTGCTGCTCACCATGCAAGCAGTCAGCACCGTGCTGCCAGCTGACCATCCGCTCCGGGCCATATGCCTGCAGGCAGTGGTATGTCAACAGCGACACAATCACCATGGCTAGTCGCCCAGCCAAACGTCGGCCGCGCATCCTGCAATGTAACGTGCGCTCGCTGCGCCGACGAATCGCCGAACTGTCCGAACACCTACTCCTGCGCGAGTACGACATGCTCGCGTTGCAAGAGACATACACGCGCGACGGGGAGTGCAACCTTCCGGGATTCGTGGGATACTACAGTGCGACCACCTGCATGCGAGTTACGGATTTGCGCCAACGTGCAGTGCTGTGATCCGACGATATAAGTGGGATCCGACGACGATAAGTGGGACGTTTATCCGTTGAAGTGTTTGGCTCACCCAGCTACTAGCCTTCTACTGATGTGCGAGCCTGGTTGTTTTGATGAGTTGGGCGGCAGAGGTCATGATGCCTGTTGGAGAGAAGGCACCCCGAAACAGTCGCAGCCGCACTTCTGAAGATAGGTAAGTAATCTCGTTTTCTTGGGCACGTAGCCTCTTTTTCTATTTTGACATTGACGAGCGTGAGATGTTAAGCACACCGTTCACTTTCTTCCAGCAAACCGTATGCTCCGGAGCAAATGCGCACGATATTAACTCTCGCTGCCTCCGTCACTTCGTTTGATACAATGGTAGGCGAAGAGGCAGCGGCGCCCCATGTGCGTAAAATTGCATTGCTTCATTTGTTCCTGTCTAATAACGTTTCCTTCATTTGTATGAGAGAACACAATTGGAACATAAGGATCGGCTTCTCTGCGCAGTGATAATTTTGTACAGTGGCCACGTCATCTTTCATGGGGGCTCACGTGGGCCGTCTAAGCGCTTGTTATCGCGTTCCGATACGTGAGAGGCGCGCTGCCTTTCAAGGTATTTAGGCAGGCACTACGAGCTTATAGGAGAACCGCGACAAATAATTGTGCAGCAGGTCTGCAGCTGTGCTGCGCTTGTACCACACTCGTACCGGAAGGCAGTGTTGCACTTCACGCTTACACATTTCGTAACTATGGCGGCCGCCGTGCAATTTGGGGCTCGAGGTCGTGGATACGATCCCTGCAGCGGCCGCATTCCAAAGGAGCGGAATGCAAAAACGCTCGTGCATTGTGCATTATTGTATGCACGTAAAAATTTCCAGGAAGTCAAAATTAATATGCAGTCCCCAACTACGACGTGCATCATAACCAGATCGTTGGTTTGGCACGTGGAACATCAGAATCATTTTTTTTTCGTAATGGCTCATTCATCGTATACCATACGGTTAGTGTGATCACCTTTTGTGCCGTAGCGGTTAAGCGCGCCTCGATTTAGGTTGCGGCTAATGATGCGGCGCACCGCGAAATATATTTCGCCTCTTTTGGATTTGCGGAGAACGGCCAACCGATTAGTCACAGCTTCCGCGCGGTGACTGTACACGGATACACAGCGCAAATGAACAGAGGTGTGGTGACGACGTCGGCAAAAAACACAGCCGCCGACGGGCTCACCTTATCGCCTATCACCGCCAAAACTCTGAGTTGGACCGATCCGAATGTGCATTGCTTCCAGAAGTGAAAGGAGCGCCAATCGGCGCGTTGTCGCCTCGAGCTGAGCGTCGCACTCGAGTACCGTTTGTGCGGTGAAGAATGACGCGTGCATGAAGCTAGCTCACTGCGCTGACGCTACCGCGCAAAACGCGCAAGGGGGTGTACGCGACGTTCTGCACACAAATCGCGCGGTATGATCGGAGCCACGCCGGAGCGGCTAGCTTTAAAGAAGCAGTACATACATGTTCTCACTCGTAGGCACGCTCACGCTGGCATCGCTCTCGGCGTATCTTTAGGTCATTCCTTCTGCTGGACTTCTACGCAAAGATTCCATATCTGCTTGGTATCGGCTATACACTGTCGCGTGGTCTTTGGTTCTGCGAGAGAGTCGGGAATATTTTTCCCCGCTGTGAAACATCGCTGTGCGTGTTTTAGTTAACATTTATCGTAGCAACCCATTTCTTCCTTTTCTCGACGGCACTCGTACAGAGTCGCAAATTTTTACTTGCCAGTATAGTGTGTACTTCTATTTCGTGCGTAGTTATGTGCATTGTGTGGCAGATTCTTAATCCGCGTAATCTCATTTTCTGTCCACATTCCCTTCTCACAGGTTACGCATGCAGCAAATTCCCAGGTGCTAAACACACCTTGGCGTCGTGCAAGAGACACCCGTTGATATGTGGCTGATTCGCTAGCAAGCTCTCATCTCTGTTGTTTTAATCGCGGTGAAAGACGTGTGATAAAGCTTGTATATATTTACGTGAAGTCATTTGTTTCAAGTCTGTTATTTTGCCTTCTCACAGTCAGCTGTAGCTCTTCCTGTGATGTGTTAGTGTACGAAACATTTTAATGTAACAGATTCAGATGTATTTTGTGTATTCACACGCAAGCAGCTTCAAGTGTTCATGTGTTCAAAGTTGGTGGTTACAAGGGTATACTTAAGCCCTGCCTTTTGAGTCGCTTTGCCTTCTAGTCATAAACGTAAGTGGAAAGTGAAGACCACAATGATAGTTTTGATTGAATTCATATGTCTAGGTTTTTTCAGATGTATTTACACTGCTAGAGTGCTGTAGGTACTAGCCTATGTCTCCAGGTTCGATGCAGTGGTGCCTTATGTACTGTAATGTTTCACGTGCACGCATCTTTAGTGTAAATAAAGGTACTTCAAGTTGATCAGTCTCTCCTTTGATTTTGTTTGTTTTATGAGCAGGCACCGGGGCATGCAAGTGTGAACAGCAAAGCAATTTCAATATATGAATAAAAATACACTAGCCCAACGAAACGTCATCATATTTCAATGGCGACTTCTGAAATCTCAATGCCATCTCAACTGTGCCACAATGTGCTTTTCAGTGCTGTGGCAATATTAATTCAACAACAGGTCAACAGAACTATCACAACGTCAGTTCAACGGAGAATCAATTGTAACTCAACAACCATTCAACAAAACGAACACAACGGGCCGTCTAAGCACAATGGACTTTCAATGGTAACTTGACAATTATTCAACATTGAGGTACTCAATGGTGTTTCAATTAAATTTCAGTGGCCAATATTCAAGAGTCCCCAACACTCAACCCAACAATTCAACAAACTCTCAATAACTCCTCAATAAAAATCTCAACATTGACCAACGAGAGTTCAATGCCTTCTCAATCATTTTTTCTACGGGAAACCAGCCTCGAACATCAACTCCTATAGTCCATGGCTTTGCACCGCCTTGAATGGATTGCCTTCGCCCTAGACGCCTGTGTCCCTGAACAAAGTGGCTTCCGCCGACTGCGCTCGACAGCTGATTCGCTCGCGGACATTGTCGCTACGCTGAAGGACGCCGCAAGCCGCCACGAAGCTGGATACTGGTGCTGCTCGATGTGGAACGCGCGTTTGACAGCCTCGCGCACGGCACCATCATTCAAGCGCTTCGCGAGTTGCGTATAACCGGCCGCCTACTGGACTATATCTCGGCCTTTCTTAACGACCGAACGATCAGAGTGCGCGTGGGTGACGCGCTCAGCACCCCCCGTAGCGTGACCTCTGGTGTTCCTCAGGGCAGTGTCCTCAGCCCTTTCTCTTCAACTTGGCGCTGGCAAGGCTCCCTCATTTCATACCGAAGGTGACAGCCTTCGAAGTCCGTGTGGCGATTTACGCTGACGACATCGCTCTTTTTGCTTGAGGGCCCACGAACTATAGCTACCAAGTGCGTCAATCACTTCAGTCGGCGATCAACGCCGTGGACGAATATCTCGACAGCACAGGGCTTCAGCTCTCGGCGTCAAAAACGAGGCGCTACTAATTCACCCCCGTGAGAGCCGTGCACGCTTCGAAGTGCCAACTCTCTCGCTGCGCGGAAGCCCCCTGCCGTGGCAGAGAAAAGTCCGATACCTCGGCCTCCACATCGACTGCCGCCTGAAGTTTAACGCGGCCACCACACAACTCTGCAGGGACTCCAGGAAAGTCGCAGGCGCCGCACGCTCCCTGCTCGCCCGAGGCCGCGGCTGCACACCGCATCTTGCGCTCCGAGTTTACAACTCGATCGCAACGTCGCGAGCGCTCTACGCGCTCCCACTCACCAACGCCAGTGCAGCCAACTGGAAGGCCGTCGACCACGAGCACCGCACCGCAGTTCGCCAAATATACGCGCTTCCCCGCTTCTCGCAAATGGGGGCAGCTCGTAGCGAGAGGTTTTTACCCCTTGCTCCGACAGCTAACACGTGTTTCCGCGTCGTGTATGATTTTACACCCGCTGAGATACACGTGTGACGCGCCTTCGCTGCACTTAGCCTTCTTCACGCACGCGAGAAGAGGCCATCGCAGCGTTTCGCTCGCCAAGCGAGCGCCCGCCGCCCGTCCGCCACCGACGCCATAGACCTCAGACTCTGCCCAGGCGGCGCTGCGGAAAAAGCCGTCACCAGCGCCCCCATCGGAGCCTTGGCGCAAACTGAGTAGTGCAAGGGAGCTGTCCGCAAGCGAAGGTGCATTGGCCACAATGGACCCTTCTCTTTCGTTTGTGTTGAGGCACGGTTTACTAAAAATCAAGGACCTGGAAAGCTTCTTCCGCCCATCCACGCTTCGGAAAGGAAGCTCAGCAGAGCGAAGTACTTGTACAATATAAAATAAAGTCTCAAGTGTTATTTCGGCGTGCTGCAACTCGCAAGTACAGAGAGTATCAGGTTTGTCTGTATGCATATCAGCATAAAAATCTAAGCATTTCAAAATGGTTCATATTGAATATGTCCTGAACACAAGACTTAAGTATCTCCTATATTTTTATGTATTTTATCGTAATGTTTAGTCTCGCAATTATTTACGGAGAGTATCCTTTCATAACCTTTTCCAGGGCAGCAAACAGCGTGAGATCATAACGAAAGAAGCTTCCTACAGTGCCTACGCGCTGCATCTTTCTTTCTCGCAGGAGCTACAGCATCGCCCGTACCTTAATTTGAACTTTTCGCAGACGCTTCGAGCAACAAGCGCGCACAAATAAATGTAAATACACACGACATTCTTTTTCTTTACACATGTGCGTTACTTCGCAATTACTCGTCAAGTGCTCCTACAGCAACTTCATTGCTCACATTTGAAAAACGCAGTCGAGCAGGCTCAGCACATTGCGAAGCGTGCTTGTATCGGCGCAGGACATACAAAATACCGAAAGTAGAAATGAGCTCGCGATACAACGATGCTCTAGAGCAGGACTTTGAATTCATAAATGAACCAAAATGTTTGGTTAAGCTGACCTGCCAAATCTCTCCGTTCCACTTGTTGAATCAAGCGGAGGCGGACGTCTGTTAAAAGGTGGAGATATCGATGGCACATAAGCAGGATGGTTCGCAACGTTGTCTTTTTCAGTTACCAACGAAGTGGCGGCTGCAAATTCTTGAGTTCTCGCTTGGTTACCACGGTCCTCCGTCATGGCTAGGCAACACAACTACAGAAGAACAAAATTGTCGCACTTTCTCATGCGAGCCGCTGTGTTGTGGGGAATGCAAGTAATCCGATTACCTAAGAGGTTGAACGGCCCGTATCCAGCGCTCTCGCCTTTCCCCTTCATACGATCGCGATGGAAATCGGTAAAAGTGAACGTTCTTATTCCGTCCTTCACGTTCATGGCAATTCACAACACAACAGTAGCGTCGATTGCGGCGTTTCTTCGTAGCGCGCGGAGCTAATGCGGTTGCCGTCGTTTCCGCCATCAGTCTGAAAAGTGAGCCAGCAAGCGCTTTATGGCAGTTCGGCGGCGCGTCCGACTAGCGTAGAAATTCATAGCTCTCTGTCTGGGTGGTAAATGCGCAAAACACTCGCAATATGGACCAAAATCTAGTTAAATTGTTGTTTCGCCGTCGCTAGCTGCATAGGCAACTTAGCAAGGGAGTCGGGCTTCGCACTACTCAATTACTGCCTCTTCGCACCGGCAGGTGGCGCTACGCGTCTTACAAAACTCCAGAGTCTGACGTCCATGCCAGCATGAGCCGGGTCATGCTCGGCCCCGCGTCCCTTGACGAGCTACGTGCCAGAGAGGATGTACATGTGAGGGCCTTACGCATGCTGGGCGAATGGATTCGTCAACGGGCCACCACCACCACTGCTCCACCCGTGGTTCCCTCACAGCCTGAGGATGCCCAAGGAGACGCCACGAAGCAGTCAGCCTCCGAGGTAGCCTCGGAACCTCACGCGGAGCGTTTCCCAGCAAGCGAGGAGCCCCACGCTTCAGTCCCGCTCCCTTCCTCTGACGATGAGGAAATGGACTTCTCGAGCTCCAGAAAGCGAGCTCGTGAATCGGAGAGCGACGATGACGAGGCAACCACTCGTCGCAGGCAGCCACCGAATTGCTCCCCGCAGCGCGGAGCAGCGCGTTGAAGCCAGCGGCCACGTGGAGCAAGCAGGCCAGGGCAGCGCCATCTTGCCACACTTCCGAGAAGCAGCGGCCACCCTCTCCTCTCCGGCCACCCAAACAGGAGCCCCTTCGGATCCTCCGGAAACGGCGGGCGCCACCTCTCGGCGTCCCGCCGATGCGTCAGTCACCCGTTTCGCGCCTCCTCCGAACCAGGGCGCGCCCGACACCACCCCCGACTAAAGCCCCTTGATAATTTGAAAGTAGCGCCATTCTGTGAACTTTGCCGCCGCGCCGCCAACCCTCGCACATCCTCCTCGCCCGCCTCTCCACTCGGCGCTTTTCTGACCGATGATTGGCCGCTCCGGCCGGCCCCAGCCGTCGCCTTGGAAACGCGCGCGAAAGCGTCGTTTTGCTTGTATTGTTGTTTTTCTTCGGCGCCATGGGCAGGCCGTGTTCCTCTGTCGCGGGTCGAGCTTTATTCAGCTAATTCGAACTCTGCATTTCGCACCTCGTTATGCCGGGTTGCTGCGCATTTCAGTGCACAAGCCGGCGTGAAAATGGCTTCATGCTTTTCACGATTCCTCGAGGGAAGAACGACATCAGTCGCAGAAGAAAGTGGATTCACAACATCGGACGTAAGGACTTCACTCCGACGAATCACACCGTCCTCTGCGAGGTACTGTGCATTGATTGGTGCATAAACTAGTCTGTATACTTGAAACTTCTTGCGAGCTCGTCAAGAGGCTGATAATCTTGCTTAATTCGCTCATCATTGTGTATCGTTTCGAATGTTATCCTTTCCACTTCGTGGCATTGCTGTGTGTTGCGCCTATTATAGCCGCCTTAATTGCCGAGTCTCGGTGTGGGTTTCCTGGTAAAATGTTTCCATCGCGTACGTAGTTTTTTTTTTCCAGTAAATACACGTGCTTCTAACGGTGGCGCAGAATAGGAAGCATGTCGATTTTCGATTTTCGACCCCAGCAAAGCCCCAGAGCTTTGCTGGGGTCGAAAAAAAAACAATGCCGTTGGGCACTGTATACGGCGGCGTGATTGAGAAGTTTCTTAGCGCGCGTATACGTGACCTCAAATATTAATTTAGGCTTATCCGTTTGGTTTATTTGATCACTAAAAACCCTGAAACCCTTCTTTATCACGCGTCTTTTCGAGTGGGCTTGAATAAATTAAGCAGCCGAGTATTAGCTACGCTTTAAAAATTGATTCAAGCGAAAGTCTCCAGTAGGTGCATTGCAATTAACTTTATAGCGTTTTGGGAATTTTTCTGTGCGAATATATTTTGCTAGCACAGGTTTTCTTAACAATATTGCATAACATTGCAGCTCCATTTCGATACTGATGAGTTTGAGCCGCTCATACTGCAGAAGTACGGGAAGAAGAAATTAAAGCCTAATGCGATTCCGACCATTTTTTCTCATCGGAGTGCACCTAAGCAAAGGAAGCCTCCTGCGGTGAGGCTGCCACTCCCAAACAAAAGCGGTGAGTGATATTTGTTGCATTTTTCTGCAGCATGAACGTCAAATATCTAGTAAAACATTAACTTTGTACATAGATACCCAGTAAAAAGCTAGCAATGTGCCGATGACTCGCGAACATTTTCCGAATTGAATTTGCTGTCGGTGTATATGAAATATTTGTTTCGCTCCAGCATGCGTACCTGCGAACGTCACAGCAGTAGTGCCTGCCAAGTCATCCTGTGAGCATGTTTTTTTATATTGCGCTTGCAAGCATACCTAAACCGGTGCTTCAGGCTTTCAGGAGGCTTTGGTTTTTCCATTTCAGTCCCACCCGAAGAAGATGTCTCGATTTATAATGACAGTGACGAGCAGTGCATTCCTAACGGTGAGTACTAGCTTGGTCACACCGCACGCATTTGCAGTGCCTGACATTGTCCTTTCACGCAGATTTCTTGACAGCCGGAGAACTGCCTGATGGCAGCGTCATGCCTTCAAGTCCTGCTTCGTCTACCCTTGAACGTGATGGTAAGAGGCATTGATATTTTCTTCAAAATATTAGTTGCATGGTCGCAAGATGCTTGCCGTTCTACAAATTGCTCGCTGCTGCTCAAAGCGCTCGCAATGGTATAAATACTTGAGATCAGGGACTCAGTATTTGAAAAGTGCTTGGCTCCCTCATTTCAGTCGAAGCCGAAGATATCGAGGTTGATGAGTGCACGAAGCTGCCTTTTACTGACGGTAAGTGTTAGGTTTGACTAGATATCTGTTACCTTTGTCTCATGCCTTTTTTTTAGCAGATCAGGAAACAGCCACGTACTCTGCGGACCGCATAGCGACGCCAGAGCCTCCTGCACCTGATCTTGAGCATGCTTGTAAGATTTTGTAAGATTGTGCAAAGTTTAAGTGTCTATTTTATTATATTTAGAAATTCGTCCCTGGTGCCTGAATGAATACTTATTTTTTTTTCTTTAGCAACACACCAAGCCCTATTAGACCGCATATCAGAACTGGAGCGCCTTCATGAGGAGTCGAAGAGAAAACTAGGAGCTGCTAAGAGAAGATATCTTAAAAGTGAAGAAGAAAAAGATCGGCTGAAGTCAAAGATTAAGCACATTTTCAGTGACGACCAGATGAGGTCAATGGAGCGGCTTTCAGCACAAGGGATGCGCTGGGAGGCCAACACGCTTGTAAAGTCACTCAAGCTGCGTCTGTCCTGCGGGTCCCAAGGCTACAGTCTGCTGAGAAATCAAGGTTTGCCGTTTCCGTCCGAGCGCACACTCCAACGCCATTTGGAGAATTCCAAGTTTCAGCCTGGGCTTCTTCGAGACATGATCGAGCCTCTCAGAATGAAGGTATACTGAATAACTATGTATACATGAGCCTCATACATAAAAGCGCTACGGTTCTGAATCTGCCTGTAAGACATGAGAGGTAATTGAGTGCTATGAATTGGTAATGGCATTAAGGTTCGTTTTAATATTATGATTTACTACGAGTATACATTAAAGCGACTGTGTTATTTTGTTTCTCTCAATACTATAAAGATTGCTGCAATATTTCTGTCTACGGTATTGCTTTGAAGATAGATCAGAGTTTAGATATGGCTGCGGTGGATGTTGTATTTACCCCGTGGTGCGTATTATGTTGTTTTTTTTCCTCCTAGATTGACCTCATGAAGCCTGAAGAGCGCCACGCCACCCTAATGATTGACGAAATGCAAGTTACACCAGGGCTTGTTTACGATCACTCATGTCGCTGTGTTCTCGGCGCTCCGACACTACCTTTATCTGACGGTTCCCTGCCGGAAGATGCGCTAGCTACTCACGGCTTAGTGTTCATGTTGGGAGGGTTGTCCACTAGGTGGAAACAAACGATTGCTTATCATTTAACGGGGAATTCATTCGATGCTGTAACACTGAAGGAAGAAGTAATTAAAGTAATAACGGAATGCGAGGCACTGGGATTGAAAATTCATGCCGTGACCTCCGACATGGGGGGCGGAAACCTGGCGCTCTGGAGGCTGTTTGGCATTCATGCAGGAAGACACAGCCGGCCGCACACAAGCTGTGTTCACCCCTGTGATCCTACACGAAAGCTGTGGTTTTTTGCTGATGTGCCTCACTTACTAAAAAATTTGAGGAACCACTTAACTAAAGGTCAGTTAATTTACCTTCCGGGTGATGTAGTTAAAAAAAAATGGCCTGCCAACTAACGTTGTAAACCTTGAATATATCAAGATTCTTGTCCAGCGTGATGCAAAATCTGAGCTCAAACTTGCTCCTCACCTTAATCCTGCATGTGTAGACCCTACTCATTATGACAAAATGAAAGTCAGTCTGGCTTACAGTTTATTTCACAACGACACATCGGCTGGTTTGCACGTTTTGGTAGAGAAAGGCTTACTGTCGAAAAATGCGCTTTCGACGGCATGGTTTGTCGCAACGGTCTTCCGCTGGTTTCGCTTGTTGACATCACGAACCAGCAAGCTCGCGTTTAGCAATGCAGATGGTGGAGCTTATGAGGATGGCGTATCATTTCTGAATGAGACAGTCGAATTGTTTTCTAAAATTTCTATTGGTGCGCAGACTAAGGCGGTATGGAAGCCTGTTCAAACAGGCATCATTTTGTCAACACTGTCTGCACTCGAAGTGCAAGACATGCTACTAAAGAAGTGCGATTTCGAGTATGTTTTATTATGTAGGTTCAGTCAAGATGGACTTGAGAACCTGTTCTCAACTCTGCGGGCAAAAAACCCCATCCCACGCCTCTACGGGTTCAAGTGCAGCCTTAGGAGCGCAACACTAGCGCAGTTTCTAAGGCCGAGTAGGTACGGTAGCTACTCAGATGATGAAGGATTTTTGCTCATAGGTTTCAACGCAGAAAAAGAACAGACTGAAGAGGGCAGCATTATAGCTCCCTCTGACCTTCTAGACTTAAGCTCGGAAGGAGAGGAGTCGCTAGTGTACCTAGCAGGTTACGTTATTTCCAAAATAACAAAGAAGCTTCATTGCGAAGACTGCAGTGCTTCTCTAACTTCTAATGACGCAAGCTGCAGACTAATTCAGCTCAAAAACTACTACTCATCGCACTTGTCGCTCACCAGCCCTTCTGCAGGGGTGGTTGAAGTCATTAAAGTAGCAGAAAACTTTTTCCGTGCAAACAGCGAGGCACTGCTATCAAACCGTGTCAGCACATGCGAAGCTGAGAGACCAATACTTCAGAGTATTTCTGTGCAAACTTTTTTCCCATCATGTCATAACATAGTGCCTGAAATCGTTCGTATGTTCTTAAGAGTGCGAATGCAAATATTTGTTCGAACTGAGGCTTCAGTGAGGGCACTCACCGTTACCAGTAGCAAGTGTGGAAGCAAAAGTGTCGGCATGCATGCTGCGGTATCCGGAATACGGTAAAATATTTGAACTTTTGCTGCTGGTGCATATGGCAGCAATACAGCGCGTGTCATCAGCCAGGCTTCTACAAGTAATAAAGGCAGCATCTACAAGGATTTACGCGAATTCGCTGTCCATGGGCCGATTCGTTGCATTTCTACATTAAGGGACCTAATATTACATTCATATGACGCTTTCATTTCTTCACCGACTTGAATGCTTTTCTGTGTTGCCTGAATGTATTCTAGTAATATATGTCGTATTTGTATATATATTCTAATTCTTTGCGTGATAATCTTGTTTATTTCATTTGCTGTACATGAGTCTTATCGCGCGGCTTTTTGTTGTACCACCTGCCCAAAACATTGTGAGCATACAAACCAGCTGCTTCGTTTCCTTCAGTTATGTTATGTTGTAAAATTTTAATGTTGCATCTGGTGCGCTACTCTGAATAATATTTGTTCCTTTTTCACGCATATCGTCTGCAGGCTAACACCATGCAATGTTTCATGTTACTGGGTTCGAGCTTATGCTACTTCTAACCGGCGGTTTATATAAATATTTTTATTTTCCGAAGTGTGTGCCATCCTGGATGTTTTGTGTGTTTGCTGTGTAACGTTTCAGGAGTCACCTGCAATAAAAATTGCATCTGGCCAGATATGTGCTGGTGTGTCACAGCGGCTGTGTATTCTATGCTCCAGACCTGTACTCTGCGTCTGAAATTTGTGTTGGGGTGGCACGATGTTTTCAGTAAGTAGCTGAAAAAACTGGCAAAACCCTGCCGCCCTCTCAGGTCTATCGTAATGGCTGCGGCTGGCAGCTTTTCAAGCTCTTACGAAACAATTTATTGGCAAATTGCAAAAGGAATGACATCTGGGAGATGATGATGATGATGATGTGTGGAGTTTTATGGCGCAAGGGCCAGGTGTGGCCAAAGAGCGCCATGTCTGTGGTAATGAGTTTGCGGTGTAATTATGATTGCTATGAAGTTGGTGTGAGGTGGCTGTAAAGAGGCCTTAAAATATACGCTCTAAAGTGCGTAAAACCTGTATGATAAAATTATGGCGATGACGTATGACTTGTACTATGAAAATTTAGATGCATATAAAAAGAATGATACGATAGGTAAAATATATCACGATTATAAGAAATGCCAGAACACTACTGCCTCCTTAGAGCCCTTGAAGCACAAGGGCCTGGAGGCATGTGCTACGCAAAACAATTATCGCAGTGGCATCCTCTCGAGAGAGGAGGCGCTACGAATTCATGGGACTAATAACATGTAAGACGACATCTCTGAGGAAACCTAGGACTGTGTCTGTGTTAAAAAGCGGTTCTGGGCCGAATGAATGAATGTATGTGGTTTAGTGGCGCAAGGGCCAGATATGGCCAAAGAGCGCCAAGACAGTGTTAGTGATTTCGCGGTGGAATGATGAGATCTGTGACGAAGATGTGACTTGGCTGTAAAGTGGCCTAAAAATAGTCGCTGTAAAGTGCGTAAAATCTATGTGCTATAAAATTATGGCGATGATTAATGACGAGTACTATGAACATTAAAATACATCGTAGAAGGATGATGCAAAATATAAAATATATAAGATGGTAAAATTTCTTGGAGCACTGCTGCCTCGCCAGAGCCCTTGAACCACAAGGGCCTAGAGGCATGTGCTATTCAAAAATAATTATCATAGCGCCATCCTCTGAAGAGAGGAGACGCTACGAACATGTGGGGCTAAAAACATGAAACACAACATCTTTCAGATAACTTAGAACTGCGACGGTGTCAAATAGCGGTTCTGGGCCGAGTAACATTGCTGGATGAAGGGGGATCTGCTGCTGATATGCTATGGGAAAATGTTTCTTTCTTTCATATTCAGCTTTCCGACACTCCAGAAGGACGTGGAGGACGGTGAGCCTCTCCCCGCATCTACCGCAGGTTGGAGGCTCGTTTCCGGTGAGTAAATAGTTATGTGTGCCGAATGTGTGTCCTATTCTTATACGACAGAATAGGACATCTGTCCGGCGTGATTTTGTTACGGAAGGCCAGAATCCTAACTGTGGCTTTATCACGTGGAGCTTATTATTTATTTCTTCGTCCCACATGCGTTGCCAGTGGTTTCGCAGTTTCTTTCTTAAGAAAGGCTTCAGGTCTTTGACAGGGACCGAAGCAGTAGGACTAACTGCATGTAATGAAATTGATGTGGCCATCTGGTCCACTAGAACGTTACCCTGGATGCCCCTATGGCCAGGCACCCAGCATATAATCACATGCTGGTTAGATACATATGCTTTACATAACACGGAATAGAGTTCAGTTAAAACAGGATTTTTGCGCTTACAGAACGATATCAAAGCCTTCACAACACTTAGGGAGTCCGTAAAAATAACTGATTTTCTGAGTTTTGTTTTCCTTATATGCTTCACGGTCGACAATATTGCGTAGGCTTCAGCCGTAAAGATACTAGTTTCCGGATGCAGCACGTCGGATTCCGAGAAGGATGAACCGACGGCTGCATAGGACACCCCGTCGTGTGACTTCGATGCGTCTGTGTAGAACTCCGTGCAGGAGTATTTGTCCTGGAGTTCCCGGAAATGCATTTGGATTCCAATCTCTGGGGCGTTTTTTGTAACTTCCATGAAAGATGTATCGCATTGTATCAACTGCCACTCCCAAGGAGGTAGCAGCTTGGCTGGATGCATTAGGCGAAGTTCGAGAAGTGGAACATGCATTTCATGACTAAGCTCCCTCACACGCAGCGAGAAAGGCTGTCTTACAGAAGGACGATTACGAAACAGTGTAGCATATGTCATGTCGTTAATGGTGTTAAAACAGGGATGTTCAGGATTAGAGTGGACTTTCAAAAAATATGTTTGGCTGATGTATGTTCTCTGGATATGAAGTGACCACTCATTCGATTCTGCATATAAGCTTTGTACGGGACTCGTTCTGAAAGCTCCTGTGGCTAAACGGATACCCAGATGGTGAACAGGGTCTAGCATCTTTAGCGCGCTCGGGGCGGCAGAGTGATAAATCACGGCACCATAGTCTAGGCGTGAACGAATGAGGCTTTTATAGAGTTTCAATAAAGACATCCTGTCACTACCCCATGTACTCTGGGATAGGAGTTTCATTATGTTCATCGTTTTTAGACATTTTTCTTTAAGATGTTTAATGTGGGGGACGAAAGTGAGTCTGTAGTCAAGTATGACACCTAGAAATTTGTGTTCTTTGTTTACAGGTATTTGTTGTCCACCCAGTTCTAAGCAAGGGTCTGGGATCATTCCTCTCTTTCTTGTAAAAAGAACGCAAGTGCTTTTGTTAGGATTGATCTTAAAGCCATTCCTGTCTGCCCACATTGAGACTTTGTTCAGGCCATGCTGTACCTGTCTCTCGCACACTGCGAGGTTACAGGATTTGAAAGCTATCTGAATGTCGTCCACGTAGACAGAGTAAAAGATGGCCTGAGGTAATGAAGCGCGAAGCGTGTTCATCTTCACGATGAAGAGCGTGCAGCTGAGCACGCCCCCTTGGGGTACACCCGTTTCTTGCGTAAAAGGACGTGAGAGTGCATTGCCTACTTTTACCCGGAACGTACGATTTGACAGATAGCTTTCCATTATGTTAAGCATATTACCGTGGATGCCCATCTCTGACAGGTCTCTTAAGATTCCGTAACGCCACGTTGTGTCATAGGCCTTTTCCATATCGAGAAATATCGATAGGAAGAACTGTTTATGTATGAATGCCTCCCGAATATTTGCTTCAACACGTACGAGATGATCGGTTGTGGACCGCCCTTCTCGAAAACCGCATTGATAAGGATCAAGCATTTTGCTCATTTCAAGGAAATGGATCAGTCGCCGATTAATCTTTTTTTCAAATACCTTACAAAGGCAACTTGTGAGGGCTATCGGGCGGTAACTTGCCACTGAGGAAGGATCTTTACCTTGTTTCAAAACAGGGACCACAATAGCTTCCTTCCATGCGGTTGGAAGGTACCCTGCATCCCAGATGGTGTTGAAAAGTGTGAGTAGTGTAACTTTCGTGTCATCGTGTAAGTTTTTGAGCATTTCATACATGACTCTGTCAGATCCGGGTGCAGAGCTCTTGCATGAGCTCAAGGCAGCTTTCAACTCAGCAATACTGAATAGGCAGTTGTAGGATTCACTCTGTGGACATTTTCTTTTGAGTGGCTTACATTCTTCTATTTGCTTATATTTCAGGAAGGATTTCGAATAATGTTTTGAACTTGACACACTCTCAAAGTGCTCCCCAAGTGAGTCTGCCTGATGTTGCAGCGTATCACCCTGTGTGTTTACCAGAGGGAGTGAATATGTTTGTCTCCCTCTAATTCTATTTACGCGGTTCCAGACTTTCGCCTCATCTGTAAACGAGTTGATGTTCGATAAAAACTTTTGCCAGCTCTCTCTTCTGGCCTGTCGGCGGGTTCTCCTGCCTTGAGACTTAACTTTCTTAAAGTTAACGAGATTCTCTGCAGTGGGCGAAGCGCGTAGCAACCCCCACGCTTTGTTTTGATTCCTACGTGCGACTCTACATTCATCGTTCCACCACGGGACATGCCGTTTGCATGCCGAGCCACTTACTTCACGTATGCATTTAGATGCGGCATCTATAATAAAAGCTGTAAGGTAATCCACAGCAGCATCAATTTGTAACGAGGACATGTCATCCCATGATATGCTTGTTATGGTTCGGAATTTCTCCCAGTCGGCTGTGTCGACCTGCCACCTAGGAGCCTGTGGTAGATATTCGTTTTCTTTAAGTGTTCTTAATAGTATGGGGAAGTGGTCGCTTCCGTAAGGATTGTTCGCAACTTCCCACTCCAGTTCAGGCAGTATAGACGGGGAAACTATGCTGAGATCAATTGAAGAAAAGGTATTATTTGCAAGACAGTAATAAGTGGGTTTCTTCTTATTCAAAAGGCACGCACCAGAAGAAAAAAGGAACTGTTCAACAAGACGACCTCGCGCATCTATACGACAGTCACCCCACAGGGAGCTGTGCGCGTTGAGATCGCCAAGAACAACATAAGGTTCTGGCAATTCGTCTATAAATGACTGGAATTCATGTTTGTTTAATTTGTAGTGTGGGCGTACGTAAAGCGAGCTAATGGTGATGAGTTTGTTTAGGAGGACAGCTCGAACTGCCACTGCTTCAAGAGGCGTTTGGAGCTGTAAATGTTGACACGCAATGCTTTTGTGGATAACTATAGCTACACCTCCCGATGATGCGATAGCATCATCGCGATCTTTGCGAAAAGTTATATACTGTCGGAGAAAGTTTGTGTGTTTTGATTTTAGGTGTGTTTCCTGTAAACACAGCACTTTTGGATTGTGTTTGTGTATGAGTTCTTGCAAATCATCAAGGTTTCTAAGGAGACCTCTGATGTTCCATTGAATGATTTGTGTATCCATGTTTAAGGTAAATTGGTGCTGTGTTTACGGAAATGGAGTGGATGCCTTATATTACAGAGCCCTTTCGAGGCCCTGTAATAGGGGTTTTGTTCTTTCTGAAGCGTTCGAGCGAGTCTCGACGCTCCTTAGGCGTTTGGTGCGCCTTGGGGACAGGTGTAGTGTCCATTGCCTCCTGTGAGACGCCGGACAAGCGCTCTTGTGAGCGAGAGGTTTTCAGAGGGAGTCCCGCCTTGGAGGGCAAGACTCCTGCGCCCACCAGCCCGGAGGTCGATGGGGCACCCTGAGGGATTTGGTTGCGCTGGCCGTTGCCAGCGCTGGAGGGGGCCTCGACGGTTGGGGCAGCCTCGGCTGCGCCCACCTTCGGGGTCGATGGCTCCGTCTGCTCGGTTGGCGGAGCAGCGCTAGCTGCAACCACCGTGGGGGCAGATGGCGTGACTGCCGACTCACTGACTGTGGGTCGGACAGCCGCCGGAGGCCGTTGTGACGCTGCCCCCTGACGCGCCACATCGGCAAAGGTTTTCCTGGGCAGGTACGATACCCGCCTACGTGCCTCCTTGAAACTTATATTTTCCTTTACTTTTATTGTTACAATTTCCTTTTCTTTTTTCCACGATGGGCACGACCGCGAGTACGCGGCGTGCTCCCCATCACAGTTTACACAGTGGAGAGTGTTCGCACAAGCTTCAGTGGCGTGTTCAAGGGCACTGCATTTGGCGCATGTTTGGCGGCCTCGGCAGCTCTGCGAGCTGTGGCCAAAGCGCTGGCATTTGAAGCATCTTAGAGGATTTGGCACATATGGTCTGACACGGAGCTTGATGTACCCGGCCTCTACAGACTCGGGCAGACTACTTGAACCGAATGTGAGTATCAGGTGCTTTGTTTGAATTTCTTTTCCATCCCTTCTTATCTTAATTCTTCTCACATTGACAACATTCTGATCACTGAAGCCCTCCAGGAGCTCAGCCTCTGTCAGCTGGAGCAAATCGTCATCCGAGACAACGCCGCGGGTGGTGTTGAGAGTGCGGTGTGGAGTCACTGTTAATGGAACATCTCCAAATGATACTAGACTGGGCAACTTATCGTACTGTTTCTGATCATGGAGCTCTAACAGGAGATCACCACTTGCCAGCCTTGATACCTTGTAGCCTGGACCAAGGACATCAGTTAAGGACTTTGAAACTAGAAAAGGGGAAATGTTTCGTACTTGTTTTTCTGATTTTTCTGAGTGGATCACATGGTAAAGTGGGAAGTTTTGTCTTTGTCGTCCAAGGAACTGGAAAACTTCATCGGTGCGCCCTCTTTTGTGAGGGCGATCAGGAAGCGGAGGGAAGGAGCTAGCCATAAAGGAATTGAATTTTCGGCAACAACGCCAGCCACCCACCATGGAGCCCTACAAGGGGACGTTACAGGGACTGTAAAAACAGGTCCTGCAAACGCCAGCTTTACGTTGTCACTATAACCAAATATGAGATAACCTAGGTTGGTTATTCACACAAGGTTAACCCTTGCTGCCTGGAAAAATTGGAAGTAAGCGGAAGCTAGGAGAAGACAGGAAAGATGAAAAGTAAGAGAAAGGCGAAGATTAGAGGGAGAGAGAGACAGGAAAAGGCAACTACCGATTTCCCCCGGGTGGGTCAGTCCGGGGGTGCCGTCTGCGTGAAGCCGAGGCCAAAGGGGTGTGTTGCCGCCGCCGAGGGGCCGTAAAGGTCCAAACACCCGGCATTGGCTCAACCCCCAGGATCCCCTTTTCCCCGGACACGGCTAAGCCGCGCACGGCTACACGCGGGAGGGTCCAACCCTCGTGTGCTCGGGTACGTGGTGTCGCAACACACCAAACGCCTGCTTGCGCAGACGCCCCTGCGGGGGACATCTGGGAGAGTCATTAATGCCACAGATTGGAAGAATAATGTGCAAAGGAGGACCAAAACTTCGCGCAAATAAGCTTTGAGCATCTTCTTGCCTGCTATGGATCTTCAGAGCGATGAAGGCCTTCGTGTGACCGCCGCGACTGTGAAAGTCTACCGCGATTCCGAGGTCTGGCGGCTCGTGAGGAGCGAGTCAGCAGAGATGCCTTTTAAGGCTGACTTTCATTCGCCATAGGTGAAATCTTTACAATTTATATTTAGTTATGCTATCAAAATAACGTCAGATTCTTAAGCTCTGTGTTTCTAAAATAGTACGAATTGTTTCCTTGAAACCGACCCAGTCACAGAATGGCTAAATCCTTTCTTATCGTCCTTTACAGCGCTGAATATTGCATCACCACGGGCGTCTGAGGCACTAATTGAATGCATTCGATGGGCTACACTGAATAAGTCACAGAGACAGCATCACCTTCCCTTCTCTTAATCTAGTCGTCCGTTGCCGTCAGCAATCATTCATAAATTTCAAGCCAACCCTTGGCTACGCTCACTTCTACAGTAGTCAATAAAAATATAACTCTCTTGAGAGCACGAAAAACTAGAAAAAAATTGTTCTCTTTCAAGCAGGAATGCGCGGCATATGCATTACACCGAGGCCCCAAACCTTTTAGGACTGAACCCCTCCCCCCCAAAAAAGAAAATCCATAATCACGTTAAAGCAAATTTCGCATCATTTTTGCGGCCACTGTCCTGCTTCTGAAGCTTCACGCACGCAATGACGTCCAACTAAATTACCGCAATCTCTGCCTGGCTCGACTGCAAAAAGATAGTGTCATAAAAAGTACTTCCGCGAAAATGCAGCGCTAGTTGAAATTGCATTTAACGGAGCGTCACTGTGTCGAAAAATATTAAAGAATGTACAAATTTAAATTAAATACTGTGCTAATTAAAGCTCTGCCCTGTTGAAGTGACCAGCATAAAGATATCAAAGCCAATGTGGGCTATATACAGTACGCTGCGATTGTTAATTCATGCCGCAAACGCGCACGTTTAGCGCTTTCATTGCTCAAACGAGAAGGTGATAAATGTGGGTCATGGTAGAGTCAAGCACATTGCATCCCTTTCTACTGCTTTCGTTTACTAATAGAGCGAGAAAAAAATCCCGAAGTTAGGTGCGATCACGGGTGCCAGCTAATGCATCGGGCTGGCGAGCGCGCGGTGGCCTGCGAAGCGTGCCGTGCGCAGCGCGCACAGCCGGCGGGCGAGGAGAATCGAGGAGGAAAGCGCGGGTGTGGAGGAGAGTGTCGCTACTTTCAGTATCAAGGGGCTTTAACCCCGACACCCCCGGCGCGCCGTCTGCTCCTGATGGCGGCGCGCCCCCCGAAGCGTCGTCTGCTAGCGGTTCGGCTGCACGCGTAAACGCTACCGACGCGATGGAGCTGACGGTTTAACCTCCCCCTGGTTCGTCCCAGAAGGGCCCTGAGCAGCCCGCGGCGCGGTTCCTGAAGGGCCCGCCACGCCAGCATGCCCCGCTGCCGAAGCGAAAGGGGAAGAAACACCAGATGCACAACAAAGCTCCTGCCGTTGCCTCGTCTTCGTCTCCCGACGCTTCGGACGGCTCGCGGCGCCCGCCCGCCAGCCCTGTCACCCGCAGCGTGCCTGCAGCGACTGTACTGAGGCAGACACCACCCGCCAGCGAGCCAACCTCAGATGGCTTCACCCTCGTGCAGTCGAGGGGGGACGAGGCGGCGTGCAAGGGCCCTGGAGACGGCTGCACTCCCGGTGGACTCTGAGGTCATCGGTACAGTGCTCTTCCGACCCTCGGCGCCCGGCGGAGCCTTCAGCGGAGCACCGCGCCTCGCACTCGCGGCGGCCCTCCCATCGCGGGCCGGTGTTGCTGCGGTCCGCGTCAACCACAGGCGCAACATCGTGGCCGCCGACACCACCACTCGGGAGTGTCAGGAGGAGCTGCTGGCCGTAACCGAGCTTCACGGCATCTCGGTGACTGCCCGACTGCCAGCCTTGCGTGGCCAGAGCACCGGCTACCTGCACGGGGTGAACGGATTACCTGCGGATGCTGACCTGCTAGGAGCCATGGAGTCGAGCGTTCCAGTGCTGTCGGCGACGCGGGACGGGAGCACCGTCAGCATCCGGTTCGCGGGACCGGTTCCCCCTTGAACACCTGAGCCTTTTCAAGCTCGGCTTCAGGGTGAGGCCGGCCAGGCCCCGTCCCGTGCAGTGCCGCCAGTGCGGCCGCTTCGGGCACGTGCTGGAATCCTGCAGTTGCCCGTCCGACTGCATCTCCTGCGGCAAGAGCCATGTGGAGGGCGAACCCTGCCGGACGGTTCGCTGCAGGAGCTGCGGGGGCCCCCACAGGGCCGACACCCCCGCCTGCCCCAAATGGCAAGAAGAACGCCAGGTGACAACCATCATGGCTTCTTCCACCGCAGCACTATCGAGGCGCGCTGTGAGGGCAGCCGTCCGGGAGGAGAAGCAGCAGGAGTCCTCAACCCTGGCACGGTCGTATGCCAGTGCGCTGAAGGGCCCCAGCCCCGCAGCAACGCCTCCAGTACCAGCCCCTCGTGCGTCCCGCCGCCGGGAGACGCGAGACCCTGCTGCCCCACCTGGCCATCCTACCGTGGATCAGCTGGTAGCGAACCTGCTACTCACCATGCAAGCAGTGAGCACCATGCTGCCAGCTGACCACCAGCTCCGGTCCATCTGCCTGCAGGCAGTGGCTTCCCAGCAGCCACCAAACCATCATGGCCAGTCGCACTGCTAAGGGTCGGCCGCGCATCCTGCAATTGAATTGCAACTACCTGCTGCGCAGACACGCCGAGCGGGTCGCCCAGCTGCCTCTGCACGACTACGATGTCCTCGCCTTTCAGGAAACGTACGTGCGTGCAGAGGAGGTTTCACTTCCGGGCTACATCGGCTACAGCAGCGCGAGCGAGTGTGCGTTGGCAGATTGTACTTCGGCGCCTTGTTTCGACAGGAGCCACCCGCACGAGCGTCCCCGTGTCGCTTTGTACATTGGCGCCGCTCTCCCGCACGTACTAATCGACACGAACCATCTGTGTAGTTCTGTGGTGGAGTGCGTGGCCGCTACTGTGCGCGTACGGGGCGCCGACACCTCCGTCGCGTCCGTGTACATCCGCCCCGATCGCGCCGACCGTCGCCAACAGTACGACCCTGATTTTCTCGCGCGCCTAACCGTATCACTCTCGGCGGACTGTGTTGTGTGCGGCGACTTTAATGCTCACCACCGTGGCTGGGGAAGTGCTACGTCTGATCAGCGGGGCAGGGCTCTCTTTGGTGCCGCGTCATCACTGGGCCTCTCCATTCTAAACAGTAGGAAGCTCGCGTTCGTGCGCCGTAGTGGGATAACGTCAGCGATCGATCTGGCACTTGTCTCGGAGCGCTGCTCATACGTGTGGCAGCGCGCTCCGGACACTGCCGGATCGGATCATTACCCCATCACTCTGACTCCCAACTCTCCGAGCCGAGGTGTCACTCGTGTGTGCGTGGTGGTGCGCTGGTCAATGTACCGTGATCTGTGCCGCGAGTCGTCGCACGACACCGACTTCTTCGGACACGTTGCAGAGTGTGCGAGACGGGCATCGACGAGTGCGGTGGTCCCTGCCGGTTCTCCCTGCCCGGACATTAAGTTGCTGAACCTTCGCGCCGCCCGCCGCCGCGCTCAGCGCCGTGCCGTACGCTCGGGTGTCGCGTCCGACTGGACTGTGTACAACAGACTGGACGCAGTGTGCCGACGACACGCCAAGCGGCTGCGCCGCCGCAGCTGGGCACGCCTGTGCTCATCGCTCGCCGACCCGCGCAACCAGCACCGAGGCTGGCGCGTCATGCGCGCGCTCGTTAATCCGAAATCCCCACGATGGCCAGTCCTCGCCATCGCTGTTGCACGCGGAATCACCGAGATGGCGCTCGCGGAGCTTCTCGCCTAGGGTGCCTCGATGCCTGCCCGCCGCGCCGCCGTTCCAGGGGATGTATTCTGCAGGAGTCCACCTAGTGGACTGTCCATTTCGGCTGCTGCTGATTGGCTGGGGCCGCTCATCTCCTCCTCCCTCGTACAGCTGCATCCAATCAGCAGCGGCCAAAATGGACAGTCCACTAGGTGGACTCCTGCAGAATACCTCCCCAGGGTGGTGACAGCCTTTGTACCGCTCCGCGCCGCCGTTCGGCAGACGCGCCGCCATTTTGTTTCGACGTTGCTGCCTGCTGCACGTGTCTCCCGTGCGGTCGACGAGTTGGTGAGGCGGCATTTTCGTGCTCTCGTGAGCAACCGACATTGAAAACATTTTCGCACACGCTCTTGCAGTGGAACAGTATTCTTATCGTTCACCCGTGGGTGGGTGAACAAGATAAGAGAATGACGGGCTGCTACGTTCCGCTGTGCACCGGCTCATGGAAAAAAGGACTGCGGACTTTTGGGTTTCCCCGAGACCCTGAGAGAAAAAAAGAAGTGGAAGGCTCAAGTGAAGCGGGAGAAGTGGAAAGCGACTGACACATCTAAGATATGCGAGGTATGTGATCGAAGCTTGCTTGTGCCTCGGAGTTTGATAGGGAAGTTGTCTAAGTTGGTCGGCCGTCGTTTAACGCGTAGCATTTCTTCTTCATACGTGACGTGTACAGAATGTGTCCGCGGTGGCTGTGCAGCCTATGTCTAGTTATACAGCCGCAAGTGTTATATCGTTGGATAGCTTATGTCCAGTATAACTACGCTGCGCTCATTGGAGGTTTCAATTAATTACTGCTAGTTAATTGTAATTAAATTGCTGTTTACGCTGCATTATTTAGTCATATATTTTTGGAAAGCCTATGTAGGGAGACTTAGGTGCCTTCGGTAGTTTTCCCTTTACTGTTCTGTCTTGTTTGTTCGCAGCTGCAGGTGCGCATGCTTGTGTCGCTCTACTTAGTGCGCGCAACGTGTCGCGACTCAGTGCACCTTCACTGCGATCCTGATAGCGGTACGTGAATAATCGCGGTGGTATAAGCCGAAAGTTCGAAGATGCGAATTTGTTTCAGCATCCCAGTAAATAACCAAAATGTTAGCAGTGATCAGCTCGGTGGTGTCAATATGACACTTTCGTGAATATAAGTGCCTCTGCATGATAGTTCAGAAGAGCCTGTCCCGCTTACTCTGTGTGCTTGCATGTGTGGTCTGCTTGTCTCTAAGATTGCTTCCGTGTTAACATTTTCTAGCGTCACTTTGAGCCTGACCAGTACGAAAATGCCAGACAAGACGGGCGGCGGCTGCTGAAGTCTGCTGCAGTTCCGATGATTTTAGACGTAAGTAATGATTTCTTTTGAGTCACTGTATTGCTTCCAATTACAAGCGTTATGCGTATTGAATATGAATGCCTTTATTTCTCCATGCAGCGCAACCGAAATGCAGGAAACCTCCTGTGAGGCGACGAAGTTTAGCTGATTCTGCAACCTCAGCTACCGAATCATTTCAGTCGACAGATATTGCCTCACCCGGATCTTCATCTCCCAACGATCAGGAGCTAGACACAGGTGAACTCTGCATCAGCGATAGCACAGAAGAAGAGGAACAGGAGGAGCACTGTGACATCCTGAATGTTGACTCACTGTCAACAAGCGAAATGTGGAAAGCTGTCGAAGACATGCAGAATAAAAACTCTCAGCTTAAGGAAAGTCTGTCTGTCGCTAAAAAGAAGATGAGGACTGCTACGAGGCAAGCAGCCAAGCTGGAAACAAAGGTCACAATGTTGACTGCCAACTTGAAATATCTGAACGAAGACCAGAAGACAGCTCTAGAAAGGCAGGATAGAACATGCCGCACGTGGTGCCGACACAGTAAAAAAGGCACTGCAACTCAAGTTCGCCTGTGGAAGTACAGGTTATGACCTCCTCATAGAGCAAGGCTACCTTCTGCCATCACGGCGCACACTATGTAGAAGATTGCAGCATCTGTCTTTCAAGCCTGGCGTGCTGCATGAAATATTGTCTGCAATGCAAACAAAAATATCTTCAATGAAAGATATCGAAAAAGACTGCATACTATTTCTTGATGAGATGGAAATCCGGAGTGGGATAGAACTTGACCGTGGCAACGATACTCTGCTTGGAATGATAACATTGCCTTCATCTGACCAGCCAGCAAAGCATGCGCTTGTCTTTATGGTGGGTGGCACAAATACCCGTTGGAAACAAGTAATTGCTTTTCATTACACAGGTGCTTAGGTCAGTGGAGATGTGCTCAAGGACTTCGTATTCCACCTTATCAAGCTCTGCACAGACATTGGCCTTCGTGTGCGGTGTGTCACTTCTGACATGGGAAGCTCCAACCGCGCGATGTGGAGGTCACTGAACTTAAGCAGCTCTCGCAACGCTGTTACAGTGTCCAGTGTGCCGCATCCCTTCATAAGCAACGAGACACTACATTTTATGCCAGACCCTGCCCATGTGCTGAGGAACGTGAGGGGACATTTTGTTCGGAAAGATCCGATGCACCTGAGTAGCGAGATAGTTTCACGGTTCAACTTACCGACAATTGAAATAACAGTCGAACACGTTGAGGCTCTTTTGAACTTAGATAGCGATCAGCTACAAGTTGCACCTAATTTAACCCATGTGCATGTGTCCACTCGGCACTTTACAAAAATGAAAGTAGGAATAGCTGTACAATTATTTAGAGAGTCGCCTGCAGCTATTCGGTATTATATCGAGCAGCGGCTACTACCACCTGAAGCTGAGACAACTGCGTGGTTTCTTGAACTGATCTCAAAGTGGTACTCCCTGATGACAACTCGCCACCCAGTTGTGGCTCTTAGCTTCGTGAATGAAGAGAAATACAGGGAAGCAATTTCAGTGCTAAACCTCACTGTTGAGGTCATTAATAGCATAAGCATTGGTGTGAAGAAGGTATGGAAGCCATGCCAGGCAGGTGTTATGTCGACGAATGTTATTTTGCAGCTGCACATTTTTCTCCTGAAGGAATGTGAATACAAGTTTGTATTAGCAGGACGGTTTGCACAGGACTGCCTGGAGAACTTATTCTCTGTTATAAGAATGCTGAAACCAGTCCCGAGTCCATATGACGTGAAAAATGCCATAAAGATTCTTTCCGTGAGCCAGTTCTTGAAAGTGCCAAAATCCACCAGTTATGACACTGATGACAGTGAGTACCTCGTAGACATTTTTTCTGCGGAAATTAGGCACGTACAGCAAGAAGTCCCAGTTGACGTAAATGATTTTGATTTTGAAGATCTTGAGCCTCTTTCTCATATTGAAATCAACATTGTGGCCCATCTAGCAGGGTTTCTGGTGAGGCCACTGCTGTCACCTGTAACTTCTTGTGCTGTGTGCACAAATGCGCTTACTGCAGAAGAAGTAGGAGAGGAACATGCTCTTGTACAAATGAAGGAATATGTGAGTGGTGGAAGGAACCTTACTTATGTTAGTTGTGGAGTACTGAGCCTCGAAAGCTGGGAGAGTGCTTTCAAAAAGTTTTCTGAGGAAAGTGACATACGCCCAGTGGCGTAGCAATAGGGGGGCCGGGGGGCCGTGGGCCACGGGTGCAAGGGGCCTGTGGTGGTGGGGGGGGGTGTCATATACGTCTGAAGACACCCCTCTTTCCGCCGGCTACACCCGGGGGGGGGGTGACAGAAGACCTGTGGGCCCCGGGTGCCAGACGACCTAGTTACGCCACTGCATATGCCGATTGAAAAGCCCCATGAAAACTTTGAGGCGCATCCTGGAAGAATGTGTACCTCCTTTTTCGGTGCACTGCAGTGACCACCCCACTCTGAACAAAAGACTACTTGAGCGCTTTGTAACGCTGAGGCTACGCATCTATTTGCGTTGGCTGATGCAGCCTGATGATTCATGTGACGGATATGGCAGCAAGACAGTCGCTGGTGCTAACCTTGAATAAAATTTATTTTGCAAAGTCTATATACATTTTCGCAAGCTACCTATTTTCTGTAAACCTCACTGAGTGCATGAAACGACCGCTGTTATTAAAAACACATTTAAACCTCCGCATTTGCTTTAGAGGTATGATTATGCAGAGTGCTGTTATGCCACCAATACACTAATTGGAAGCTCAAAATTGTAGCTCATGTGTAATCTAGACTCATCGTGTACAGGATCACTGTGAAATAAAAATACGGCCGGGACTCTGTGATATAAGGCCGTGAACTGCTGTTAAACGCAGCAAACGAAACATGTGCTTCAAAGTTTCGAGGGAGCCTACCAACACGTGAACAGAAAAGCGTTGTGTAATTTCACAAACGGTGTTGTCAAAAAATTTTTCCACCGTCCAAACGAAATAATATTGCGACAGTGAAACTCAATTAACATTCCGACTCGCCAATCGCCTCTCCTCGTAACACCGCAGCGCTCTGCCAACATGACTACTGTGCTTTTTTACAACAGAATATGAGCTCTGCATTTCAGCACGAAAGCATAATTCCACACATGCCAGAAGTTTTCAGCTTCCGATGCGATTGGTGAGAATCCTGCCCTCTGCAACGATAGCTCGGCGGGCGCGCGAGGCGCTTCTTCTAACCAAAATGGCGGCGCCGCGGGGCTGTCACCACCCTGAACGGCGGCGCGGCGGGCAGGCATCGAGGCACCCTATTTACAGTGGCTACAAGGGGGAAGTGTGAGCAGCGCGCCGCTCGCCGTATGCGGTCCACTGAGGCCTTTGAGGAGGATCCGACAGGCGGCGCTCGACGACGTTTGCACGTCAGTCGATGGGCAAGGCGCGGTGGCATACGCTGGCGTGAGCTGTGCTGCACGTGTTTCTCTCGGCTTTGCCGGCAGTTGTGTGAGTTATTTCTTGTGCGCTGTATGTGTGGTGATGCCCAGAAAACAGAGCCACTGTTTTGTGCCTGGGTGCACTACTGGCTACAAATCGTGCAAGATGAAACTGTCGCTGTTTGGTGTACCCAAGAATGAACTGGCGTTGGCGCAGTGGCAGCGGGCTATACCGCGTGCTGACAAACAACTCGAGAAGAACTCTGCGGTGTGCGAGCTTCATTTCGACACAAGGTACATTTCAAGGTACTTTGAGCACACAGTGAATGGAGAGCTCGTCCGAATCGAAAGAAGCAGGCCTCTGTTGCTTCCTGGAGCTGTGCCCACGCTTTTCCCAAACCTACCAAAGTATTTATCGAAGCAACTGCCGCCTGACAGGAAGCGGCCCGCAAAGCCTGAACCCACAGCTCCAGCCAAGAAGAAATGTGCAGAAGACAGTGCCGTTTCTGTGAGTGTGGGCTTCGAGGAGGTTCCGTACTGCACAGCTTCGTTTCAGGACCTCACTTTACCGTCGTGTTCGTGGGGCATGCACACGTTGAACCCTTCGCCGTTGACTGTGGCTTACAGTGTGTGCAAACCAGGGAAGGATAAACGGGTCCTATATGCAAGCAAGCTGGTTGTGTTTTCACAAGAAGCGAACTGTGTGAAACAAGATGTTTTTTTAAAGGGAGTGCGCCAGTCGGGGCTGTCATCCACCGATCCTACATCTCTTTTGAAAGAGGTCGACAGCATGGAAGTCTGTGTTGGAGCCGGCACAGTCGATGAATTTCCGTTTGCGTTGGGAAGCAAGAAATTTCACTTTTTTGACGCAATCATTTCAAGCATAAAGTGTCGTGGTGTAGCGCATGACAGTAGGCCATGTGTGATGTGCAAGCATCTAAGAAAAGCTCTTTTGAACCAGCGATCAAAAAAGCGTCGTAGCCAGAATTCAGCTCCCAGACTCTCAAGGAAGAAAAAACTTCAAACGCAAACTGTTCGGCGACTCAAGGCCAAGTTGTCAGTCTACACACAAACCATCAAGGATCTTGAGAGGCAGAGTGTAGAACTGGAAGAGAGCGTCCTGGAAGACAGATTAAAAGCTCTTCCACCTAAGCAAAGGCTCGCGGTACTGCAGTGTTTTCAGGCAGCTCGTCGCAAATCACTGAGAGGGATGAAATACAACCCAGATTGGCTACTCGAGTGCATTATAATGCGCATGAAGAGTCCAAGACTCTACGAGCACGTCAGAAGAGAGGGAATACTAACACTCCCGAACAGAACCTGCTTGAAGACATATATGCGGAAGTATAAGAGCGGGTTTGGCTTCAACTCCCTTGTGCTTGCAGGGATTGGCAAGAAAACGAAGACCATGGATGAATTCAGGTGCCACGGTGGCCTGATAATAGATGAGATGAAACTGTCGGAGTGTTTCAGTGTAGTTGGAGGGGGAAAGATTGAGGGACTTGTGGACTTAGGAAAATTCACCCCCGAAAGTGAGAAACATGTGCCTTGTGATCACGGTCTAGTGGTCATGTTTCAACCTCTAAGCGGTTCTTGGCATCAAATACTTGGTGTTTTTGCCTCAAGGGGCAATGTGAAGGCAGCTCTGTTGTCGAAAATCGTCCTAGAAGCTGTGATTCTTGCCGAAAAAGCTGGCCTGAAGGTTGATTTTGTGACAGCTGATGGCGCTTCATGGAACCGCTCTATGTGGCGCATATTTGGAATATCTGGTTCCTCGAGCTGTGTGAAGTCGTCGGTTGCTCATCCTGTTGATAAAGAAAGACGTCTTTTTTTTATGTCAGATTTTCCCCACTTGATAAAATGCGTAAGGAACGGTTTCCTGAAGTGCTTCTACAAAACTCCGGATGGTGCTGCCTACATTGAGCACATCAGGGTGGCACACGAGGAAGATAAATGTGCAGTCACCCTCAAGGTCATGCCAAAAATTAGTGCATGCCACGTGAAGCCCAATAATTTTGAGAAAATGAGGGTGAACTTAGCATTCCAACTTTTCAGCTCAGAAGTCGTTCGTGGCCTTTTCTTTTACAAGAATGAAATTCAAAGGAATTGGGGTGACCCAGCAGCAACTGAGGCATTTGTCAGCACAATGGCCAAGCTAATAGAGGCGATGACAGCACGTATTCCATCCGAAGCTCTAAGACTTGGGTCCATTCAAGAGAAAAACATCAAAGATTTCATCGAGTACCTTAACAAATGGGAAAGATCCTTGGCACCTTCCAGAGTAGGTTTTTTGTCAGCAAGCACAGCTGAAGGACTGAGGGTTACCCTCCATGCAACATTAGATCTGTTAAAGTATGTCCATGACAAGCTTGGGTACAAGTACTTGCTGACAAGCCGCCTTTGTCAGGATAGCCTGGAAAAACTGTTTGGCGTCATACGTCAGTTTTCCGGCTGTAATGACCACCCCAACGCAACCCAGTTCCTCATCACTGTTAATTGCCTAAGTTTTTATAACTTAGTGAAAGCGCCGAGCAGCGGAAACTGTGAAGGAGGCACCCTGCAGTTTTTGCTGGGTGAGAAGGAAGCAGGCGGTGAAGTGGATGAACTTCTTGACAGAGGACAGATAGAAGATGCTTCACAAAGGCTCCAGAAATCTGAGCTTCTCTCTGACCATGTGTACAATGAAAAAACGAGCGACAGCCGCCTGGTGTTTTACATTGCAGGGTATGTTGCACGAAAGACCATCCTGAAAACTCACTGCAAAGACTGTTTTGATCAGCTTCTCGTGAATCCGGAGAATGCTAACAAAGAACTCTCGACATTTACCAAATTTTGTGACAAAGGTGGTCTGCTCTACCCATCCCACGAACTTTTCTCGTTTGTAGAGGCGTTAGAACTCACCTTTTCTATGTGGTTTAGCAACAACCAACTGCACTATGACAGCCTTGATCAGCTGACATGCTGTCTCAGGAAGAACAATGTCTTGATTGGCTGTGAACTTCATGGGCTGAGTATTACCAACCACATCACCAAGTTTTTCCTGCTAACACGCCTTCATTTCTACATGAAATCCCTTAACAAAGAGAGGGAATCATCGCGGGAAAAAAAGAAGCACTTGAAACTGAGGCGGGTTACCTAAGGACTGTTTGGAAGAGGTTTCACTCCCAAGTACCAGGAAATCATTTTATTTTGCCGCTACCAGAGCAGCTTAGCAAAATAAAGCTTTATTCAGAAATTTTGCGCATTTGAACATGTGGTGCTTTGTCCGAGTACAGCAGAAATCAACCCGTCGCGAAATAATCTACGCTGTTGGGCGATCCAACATGGAAACGGTAAGTCTGCTTTCTCTTGACATTCTGCTCAATTTGGAATTAACTCAGTAATATTTCCGGCTCTCTTGTACAACCAAGTGTCCAGCAGAACCGATTT
This sequence comes from Dermacentor variabilis, assembly GCF_050947875.1. Taxonomy (NCBI): domain Eukaryota; kingdom Metazoa; phylum Arthropoda; class Arachnida; order Ixodida; family Ixodidae; genus Dermacentor; species Dermacentor variabilis. The sequence goes on from NC_134571.1 coordinate 136,119,093, forward strand.
CTGTAATATAGTGAGAGCCATGGAAACATGACGAAAGAAAAACTGCGTCCGCCGCGTATAAAACACGCGTTTACCAACGCTGCAGCCGAAGAATCTGACGTGTATGCGCGCTGCAGCGCCATCTGCCCCTTTCCTTCCAAAGCGCTTCGCCTGCCCGGGCGCGCTCCTCACACTTCCCCCTTGTAGCCACTGTACCCTATTCTCGCCTAAAGGGGCTTTATTCTCGCCGACTCGTTCGCTGCCATCGCCGTCTCCACCAGGGTTGCCGTTGGTGGCTACTTTGCGCCAAATTGGCTACTTTTCGACCCCGTCTGGCGATGAAAATTTCACGTTGGCTCCTTGGCTACTTTCTGGCTACTTTGAACTTCTATTTTGGCGCATTCACTAGCCATTTTTTTTGCAATTGCATATACAATAGCAAGCAAGAACAAAGAAGAACAATTATTTTTAAAGCTTTGCTCTCCTCATGGCTGTTCCGGTCGCCTTGACGCGCGCGCGCCATAGCGCGCGCGTCCTGTACGCATATATTCTCTCCGCCGGCGGTGCGCACATAGAGACCAACTAGCAGACGCAGGTGCGCAGACGCACGGACTCTGGGTGATGGGCGCACGTCGAAGCAAAGCCCGTGAGGACGTTGCGCGCCATCTGGAGAAAATAACGCTAATTCTAGCGCACGGCGAAGCAAAGGCCGCAAGGACGCTGCGCTCCATCTGGAGAAAATAACACTAATCTAGAGTAATTTCTCCGTTAGGGTCATGCATCCGAAACCATGCGTTTAGGTGGAGCCGTGTGCACGGCATGACACCAGAGAGGAACGAGCAGTACAGGTGAAATAACACTTGTGTACCCCAAGGCGACAAAGCTTCTGTTTTTGTGCCTTCGGCTTGCCGACACCGGCGTCTACCATGGGAAAAGACGCAAGAGCAAAGCGCACGTTTCGAGAAGAATGGAGAAAGGACAAGAAACTGAGCGGTAAGCAAAACGGAAACTATTCTTTAGGCGTTTAGTCTCATGCCGCTTAGTATCTAATATGCATATTACCATGCGTTACAGGATGGATTTCGTCACGTGACGGCGGAACGACTGCTCACTGCAAGTACTGCAATTGCAACATTCGACCCCACTACAGTGATCTGTTGAAGCACGCAGAAACCAAAAAGCACCGCGAGTGCGCAGTAATCCCAAGTTCGCAACAAAAACTGCCGCAGCTTCTAGCGTCTTCGAGTCGAACGTACTATGAAAAGGCTCGCCGAGAGTTAAGGATCGCCTTGTACACTGCAGTGCACACTTCCATAAATGCTGTCGACGAACTTGGTGAGATTCTGCATTCCGAATTCAATGATTTTGATCTGCACAGAACGAAGTGCACGGCTATAATTACGAATGTTCTCTTCCTGTACTTCACGGAAAACATGGACAAACAACTGAACGGCTCCAGCTATTCTCTAATGGTGGATGAATCAACCGATGTATCCACGACAAAGCAACTTTGCATGGTTGTGCGGTTTCTGAGTTTAGAAGAAAACAGGATTGCAACCGCCCTTCTTGATCTCGTAGAGCTGTCTGATGGAACGGCAGAAACGCTTCACGACACGGTATTGAAGACGTTGGACAAGCACGGCCTATCGATCAAGAACTGTCTCGGACTCTGCACCGATGGTGCAAATGCCATGTGCGGCAAACACAATTCTCTGTTCAGTCGTCTTAGTGAGGACAACAAAGACTTGATTCTGATCAAATGCTCTTGCCACAGCCTGGACCTTGTGGCATCCAAGTCGATGGAGGCGATTCCTTCTGCGGTTGAGCACTTAGTGCGAGAAACCTACAACTACTTTGCACACAGCAGCTGCCGGCAAGATGCTTATAAGAGACTGTATGCCAGTATGACAGTGGAAGATGAAAGTGCAAATCCACCGCCCAAGATTCTGTCGCTTTCGCAGACGAGATGGCTTGCTATTGCAGACTCTATAGAAAGAATTTTGGCGCAGTACCAGTCTCTCGAAGAGTTTTTTGAGAAAGCAGAAGATCGCAGCTACAACGTGCGCATTTTACGAGAGATGTATCGAGACAGAAAAAATTATGTTTACCTCGTGTTTCTTGCCTCAGTTCTCCGTAACGTTAGGCGAGTGAACAAAATGTTCCAAACAAACACAACTGACCCACTGATTGTCTTCCAAGAGCTAGAAAATTTGTATTTGGAAATTCTTAGGCGGATTTTGAATCCATCAGTTTTGAGGCACAACACAACGGCAAGTCTGCTGTCGCTAGACCTGGCAAAAATGAAGTCGATTTTCCTGCAACCAGAGGTAGTGGACCTAGGTGACGTCTTCAGAGAGAAGATTTCACTAGTCCCTATTGAAGACCAACGGGCCGTGAGGGAGCGCTGTTTCCAATTCTTGAGGCAAATGGCGATGGGACTGCAGCAGCGACTTCCAAATGCCTCCTCTGCACTTCGAAGACTGTGTGCCATAAATCCCGATGGCATAGAAAGTGCTAAGAGCCGTGAATGCATAATGAAGCTACCGCTGCATTTTTTTGGATGTTCCTCAATCGAACTGGAGTCTGAAATACGCCAGCTGCAGAGTGTTAGCGGTGCACTTGATCGCGCATCATGTTTGACTTTCTGGCACGCAGCGGCATCGTACAAGGACCCTTGCGGCGAATGCCCTTTTCAACACCTGGCGCAAGGAGCACTGAAAATTTTGACCCTTCCAATTTCTAACGCTGATGCAGAGCGCGTGTTCTCTTGCGTGAACTTGACGAAAACAGAGATCCGTAACAAAATGAAGCTGGACTTGCTCATGGCGATTCTGCGAATCAAATTTGGGCTACGACTTCAAGAAAAAACAGCATCATCGTTTGACGTTCCTGCCGAGTTGTTGAATAGAATTTGCCAAAATTACTCCGGCATGAACACTATCTACTCTAGATAAACTACGCGGACTGAACTTTTATTTATTTGCAACGTACCTGATGCTTGAAGGCCAAGCAAGAGAACCAAATTTCCTTGCTCTTTATTTACTCTGTGTTCTTGTGTTGATTCAAAATGATATTATTTATTGTTCATTAATAAAAGTTGCTTATAATAATGGTACTTTTCTACTTGGCTACAAATTTGGCGCCAAGACCAGGTGGCGTGGCTACTTTTGGCTACTTTTAGCCTCAGTTCTGGCTCTTTTTGAAAAATTCCCAACGGCAACCCTGGTCTCCACTTCACCCGGCGTCCCTGCGGTTGCATTGCGGGCGCTCTACACGGCTGTGTTCGTGAAGGCGCCAATCACTCCGACGTAACGCGCGCGCGCGCTCGTCATGGCGACATGTTGGCGAAAACACGACCCTCTACAGTCCGGCGGCATTCGGCGCGCTCGGACGTCGTACGGCGCCAATGCAACCGACTGCATTTCGCGCCGACCGCGCCGAGCAAGTTAGCGCCTAGCGCCCTCTCTCGTCGAGGTAGAGACTCACTACTCGGCAGGCTGAGCCAGAACGAGATGGCCTCTTCGCAAGAAAGCGTGCCCGACCTGTGCGGCTCCAAAATCGAAAGGTTTCTGGACGTCGTCCAGCAACACCCATGTGTCTACGACACCAAAAGAATGGACTACTGGGATGCGGAGCGGGAAAACAACGTGCGGGAGCAGATACACATGTACTCCGGCCTCTCAACAGGAGCGTCAATAATGTTACGCACGTGTGTGTATACGTCTCCGGATATGCTATTCATTCAGCGCCTGTTTGTTTGTCTTGTTTTCCCTGTTTCAGCCGAAGAGTGCCTGAAACTATGGAAGCGGCTGAGGGACCGCTATGCTCGTGAACTGAAAGCTGTTGAAGCGACGAAAAGGAGTGGCAGCGGCTACGTGTCTGTGTTATGTAGAGAGACCTGTTCCTCTTGCGACGCAGACCACGCGACACACGGTCCGATTCGGTGTCCGATCCGGCGTTCCGGCGATCCGGGCAGATTTTCATCGTCCGAGGCGTCCGACAACCGCACCGTCGTTTGGCCGCAGCCAATGACAGCGTGGCTGGCATGTGACGTTCTCTGACGTTCCCTCCACGGAGGCGGCGCAGGCTGGCCGGTTTCTCGCACTCTTTCTTTTTTTCCTTGCCTGCTGCAGTTTGTTTCCGACACGAAATAGTTACCAGTTCAGTAAAATTATCTCGAACGTGTGCCTGTTATGCAAAGCAGCGCCTAATACACTAGCACCAAGCTACTGGCGAGATCGGGAGCCGTGACGCGAGGGCATTTCACGGGCAGACAGGACACACCGACCGTCTGAGCGAGGCTGCTCGCTTCGCTTGCACGTTTGCCCTTCGCAACGACTGCGTCGAGTAAACCATTGTATTTAATTACGGGCGACCTAAATGTAAAGTGTTAATTGTTTTGGCAAAAATAAGCGCTCTTTGACGAGCTCGCGTTGGATCGGCAGCGCCGTCGGCCGCAGCGTCCGCCTAGCTAGGCCTACGGGCCCTATCACTGGTTGTTGGCGGAGCCGTCAGTAGACAACGCGCCGTCGTGAAGTGTTCCGTCAGTCGCAGGGGCATAATTTTACTGACAGTATTCGCGTAAAGCGAAGCAGTGTTGTGCAGAGTTGTTTGTATTGTGTTTCTCGATGTGGATATGAAGTGAAGCAGGGGGGCTGTATCTGGGCGGAGCTTACGCGCCGCTCAATCTTTCGGATGCACGCACCGTGTGCCCCGAATCGTAGTATGCCGCATGCCGGAGCATGTGGCGCCGCACGTCGGATCGGACGCCGAATCGTGCCGTGTGTCTCCTGCTTAATTTAGTCTTGCGGAATGTGTCTGCATCCGTGCCATCGCCGAGCAACAGTCCGGTCCGCGGTCGCAATCGCTACCGACAGAGAAAGCGCGCGAAAGATTTGTTTCGATGTTGCACGACAGGCGCCACGGAGCGGAGCGGTGTTCTGCGCATGGCGCTACTCCAGCTGCGGCAGGGGCGCGGCGTTGTACTGTAGGGGGACGGATTTACGCCTGACGCGGCGTAGCCGACCTGGCGTGACGTAGCGCAACCACCGCGCGCGCGCGCGCGCCGGGTCACGTCGAAGTGTATTGGCGCCTTGAGAGGGGAAGATCGCGCGCACACCGCGCGGGCGATTGACAGCCTGTGCAGCGACTTCACCTTTCACGAGCAGCAGCGCGTCCTGTGCCGCAGGCGGCGCCGCAGTGCACCCGGAGCAGATGGTGTCACACACCAAATGCTCAGAGACCTGGACGACGACCGCCGCCGGCACCTCCTGGACGCCTACAACGCCGTCTTCCGAGAGGGCTGCCTGCCGGACCCCTCGCGCTGTGCTGTCTTCGTACCGGTACTGAAGCGTGGCAAGCCTGCACGCGACCTCGCCTCCTACCGGCCCGTCTCGCTGACGTCGGTGCCGGGAAAAACCATGGAGACGATGGCGCTGTCGAGGCTACAGTGGATCGCGCGGGCTCGCGGCGCCCTTCCGCCCGAGCAGTGCGGCTTCCGTGCACACCGATCTACCGGCGACTGCATCGCTGTTGTTGTCGGCAAGCTGGAGCAGGCCAGGCGCGCGGGAGAAGCTGCCTTCCTCCTCCTCCTCGACGTTGTTGTCCCATTACCACAAGCCCGGATTCCGAATCTGCAAGGTGCAGAATTTATCCTGCGAGCGCCCTTTGGACAAACCCGGGGCTGCGCCGAAAGGCACAGCGCCCTAATTCTCCCTTGACAAGTCAAGATGCTGAGCCGTCAGGCAGTGGTGTCCTCCGGAGAAGCATCGGCGGGCAACATGTTCAAACGTGTCGCCAAGTGCCAGACAGCCCGGCGCCGTACCTCCCCTTCCCTGGAGGTCACCGCGCCCGCCAACTTTGAACGGGGTGGCCAGCGTGGTCGCTGGTTGGACCTCTTCCGACGACCGTCGAGTGCTCACTTTGTATTGGGCCGTTTGAGTGACAATGGTTTCTGGGGGCTTATAAGCCGCGGCGCGCCGCCTGGAAAACCGGATCCGCCGACCCACCGGGAGCAGAGTGCCGCTCTCGACTGGAGTGAGATGTGTCACGCGTTTTCGCCGGACGTCGCCGTGCGGGAACAGTCGCGTTTGCTGTGAGCTCTCGGCCCCAGTGCCGATCCCTTCATGTCCTGTATAATGACCTGTATATAGTGTATAAAGTCCCTTTTGTTATTCTCACCGACGCCTGACTCGGAGTCTTCGCTACCAACGCTCTGTCACGAAACGGGTGACGAGCGCTACGGGACCACCTCAAAGTCGTAACAGTGGATGGCAGCTACGGGATTGACCGGCATCAGCTACCTCGGCGAGGTGAGTGCCTGAAGTTTACCTCAAACACCAGACTTTCTCTGACACAGGTTATAGTAGCTTAGGGAAGGATTTGGTGTTGCATTGTGTTAACCTTGTGTGTTTCAAGCCTAGTGGGAGTGTTTTGGAAACCAGGGGATGCTGAGGGGGTAAACAGGGCAGTGTGTGAAATACTTGCATATTTCTTACTAGTAGCATTATAGTAGCGTACGGCAGGTATATTCAAAAAGGGTAAACAGCAGGAGGACAGTGTGCACGATGGAGAAGTACAAGGTCAAAGAACTTCTCCAAATTTGTGAGGAGTTGGGCATTGAGTTGGGCTCAACCAAAAGAAAGAATGCGATCCTTGAGGTCATGAGGACTGGGGACGTAACGGCTGAGGAAGCCGAAGAGGCCTGGGCGGATATCAATGAACGTCGGGAGCGGCAGGCAGAAAAGGAACGTCGCGAGGAGGAAAAGAGGGAGAAGGAACGTTGCGAGGAGGAAAGGAAAGAAAGGGAACGTCGCGAGCACGAGCTTAAAATGAAAGAGTTGGAGACTCGAAATAGCTCGCCGGCGCCTAGTCTCACTTCTAACGTTCCAAGAATACGCGATCAACTTCCACCCTTTGTCGTCGGAGAGGATATGGCCAAATACCTCGTGAAATTTGAGCACGTGTGCGAACGGAATAGCATTGAGCGATCCCTCTGGGCACAGAATCTGTTAGCCTTGCTTCCTGGGGAGGCATCAGACGTAATAACTTGCTTATCGAAAGAGGCGTTTGAGAGCTACAGTGATGTGAAGGAAGCGCTACTGCGGAAGTACAAATTGTCGCCCGAAGCTTTCCGGCAGAGGTTCCGGTATGCAAAAAAGGGCAAGGAGTCGAATGTTGACTTCGCGTTTCGTCTAAAAGCCGATCTGGTGGAATGGCTGAAGGGCGAAGAGGTTTACGACGACCGCGACAAAATCGTCGAATGCATCGCGTTGGAGCAGTTCTACCGTTGCATTGATGAGGATGTCAGGCTCTGGCTGCAAGATAGGCTAAAGGAGGTTAAGCTAAACAAGGCAGCAGAGTTAGCGGAAGAGTATTACACCCGCCGCAGCTTGCACAGCAAGGCAGTGCGCGTAGAAAAAGCAGATAGGAGAGATGGGTTTTCCGGGAAGCCCGACGAACGGAAGCAAATCACGCGTCGCGAGTTTCGGAAAGACGAGTCCCTTACTAAAGAAACTGTAAGGGAAGGACAGAATACATCTCAGAATGCTAACGATGGTCCCAAGCAGCGAAACGATACGACGCGTTCTTTTGAAAAACGGAAGCCGTTAACTTGCTACAATTGCAAAAAGCAAGGGCACATCGCTGCGAGCTGCCCAGAGAAAATTGCTTTTGCAACAATACGGGAAACTAACAAAAACATACGACTCTTGGAGCCATATATGCGGGAAATTAAGGTAAACGGCAAGAAGTGCCGAGCACTTCGGGATTCTGCAGCAACTATGGACGTCGTCCACCCGTCTTTCGTCTCCTCGAATGATTTTACGGGAGAGTGCGCTTGGATACGGCAAGTGGCCGAGGAGGAGAGTGTCTGTTTACCGATCGCAACGGTTATCATTGAAGGAGAGTTTGGGAAACTTAACACAGAAGCCGCTGTGTCTGCCGCCCTCCCGGAGCACTTTCCCTACCTCTTCTCAAATAGCTCGGAACAGCTGCTGAAGGATCAGGGCAAATCATTCTTTGCCGACGTGGCGTACATGGCCCTCACGCGATCCAAAGCGCGCCAGCTGTCGAGAGAACTTGACTTTGAGTCGGTGAGCGAACAGAGGTGCGGCACACGGACTGATCAAGGTAACTTGAGTGGCGAGCAGGCACGGGAGAGGCAGAGCGCGGAGGCTAGCCTGGTCGAGCGTGTCCTGGAAGTGACTGGGAGTGACGCGTTCCGTGCTAGCCGCGATATGGACACGACGCCGCAGTTAGGCGACGCATGCTCCATACTCGCTCCGGTTTCCGCCAGCTGGCAGGAGCTAGCTGCAGTTGAAAGAGAAACTCTGATTCGCGAGCAAAAGGAAGACAGTTCAATAGCCGATCTGATGAAGAGCGTCAAACTGGGAGTGAAAAAAAAGAGGGTTTCATTTTACGAGGAATCTGGCTTATTGTACCGCCGCTACACGGATAAGCAGGGTCGCAAATATGAACAGCTTCTGATTCCTCGGAAATATCGCCGACAGTTACTGGAACTCTCGCACGAAAACGCGTGGGCAGGGCATCTTGGCTTGAAAAAGACCAAGGCTAGAATGGCTCAGGAGTTTTATTGGCCGTATTGTTGGAAGGATGTCGAACAATTCGTGCGCTCTTGCGACACCTGCCAGAGAATCGGCAAATCCACTGACAAGTGGAAGGCACCGATGAAGTTGGTGCCAGTCATATCCGAACCTTTTCGGCGACTAGTAATCGATATTGTGGGCCCTCTGCCAGAATCAACGAACGGTTGTAGGTATGTTCTGACCGCCCTGTGTGTCGCGACCAAGTTCCCCGAGGCAGTACCTCTTAAGGAGCTAAATTCCTCCCAGGTCGTGGACGCTCTGCTCTCAATATTCGCACGCGTCGGGTTCCCTTCCGAGATTCAGTGCGACAATGGCAGCGTCTTCACCAGCTGCCTAACTTCTACTTTTTTGGAAAGATGCGGCATTAAGGTAGTGCACAGTTCCATCCATCACCCGCAATCTAACCCAGTAGAGCGTATGCACTCGGTGCTGAAGCGAATATTGAGAGCCCTGTGCTTTGAGCGTCACTGTGACTGGGAGGCCTGCATTCCCGCCGCTATGTTCGCCTTGAGATCGGCTCCCCATGAGAGCACCGGCTTTAGTCCCGCGGAGCTTGTATATGGCCGGAGCCTAAGAACTCCGTTGCGCATGCTGCGAGAGTCTTGGGAAGGCAGTGACGACGACCCAAATGTAGTCTCGTACGTCCTTGACCTCCTCCAGAGGCTCGGGAAAACCAAAGATATTGTAGAGAGCCACATGAAGGCGGCGAAAACCTTGTCAAAGGAATACTACGACAAGTCAGCAAAAAAACGCACCTTCGAAGAAGGTAGCCAAGTGATGTTGCTGCGACCGTCGAAAAAAAAACAAGCTCGAGGTTCATTGGGAGGGGCCCGCAAAGGTTGTAACTAAGCTTTCCGATACCAACTACGAAGTTAAATTAGGGAAACGGCACAACAAAATTTACCACAGTAACTTGATGAAACCCTACATTCAGCGTCGCGCGATTATAAGCATGACGATAAATGCTGACGATGAGGAAGGGGCCGAAATCCTGACGACGGCTGATATGAAGGTATGTGGTTTAGAGCTAATGGTGGAACAGCTGACGTTGGAAGCGCGTCTAAGTGCCGCCCAAAAGGAGGACTTAAAGGGAATCATTTCAGAGTTTAGGGAGGTTTTTTCGAACCGTCCCGGAAGAACAACGGTCCTATAGCATGACATCGAGTTAACCTCTGATCAACCGATCCGCAGTAAACCGTACCGTTGTTCGCCCGTGCAGAAAAAAATCATGGCTGAGGAGATTCAGCGCATGCGTGACTTGGGGGTTATAGTACCAAGTGAGAGCGACTACACGTCGCCCTTGATACTAGTCCAGGCTCCAGGAAAAGATCCTAGGCCATGTGTCGATTATCGGCGTCTGAACGCGATAACCCGAGATCAGACATATCCGATACCGAACCTGGAAGAAAGGGTAGAGACAGTGTCGAAGGCAAATTATATATCTACCCTGGATCTCGTGCGAGGCTATTGGCAAGTACCCCTTACGGAACGAGCTAGCCGCTATGCCGCCTTCGTTTCCCCGCTTGGAACGTTCCGGCCACTCATGTTGAGCTTCGGCCTCAAAAACGCGCCGTATTGTTTCTCTAGCCTGATGGACAGAGTGCTTCAGGGTTTAGGCGAGTTCGCATTGCCGTACCTCGATGATGTTGCCATATTTTCGGACACTTGGGAATCACATCTGGAGCACTTGCGAGTCGTGTTGAGCCGGTTGAAAGAGACAGGTCTTACTGTGAAACCAGCTAAATGTCACCTAGGTTGCGGTGAAGTGACTTATTTGGGCCATGTGGTGGGGCGCGGCCGGCGTAGACCGTCCGACATCAAGGTAGCTGCTATTTTGAACTATCCCCGGCCAACCACGAAGACGGATATACGGGCCTTTTTAGGTTTAGCTGGATATTACCAACACTATGTGAGAGACTACTCTGACCTTGCCAGCCCGCTAACCGACGCACTTCGGAAGTCGGAGCCCGTTAAGGTGACGTGGGACTCAAAGAAAGAAAATGCGTTCCAAATGCTGAAGCGAGCATTAAGCCATAAGCCGGTTCTGACGGCACCAGACCTTTCGAAAGGTTTCATCATTCAATGCGACGCGAGTGATCGCGGCATGGGAGCGGTACTATGCCAAGAAGATGCTAGTGGTCATGAACGACCAATTTTGTATTTAAGTCGCAAACTAAGTTGTAGAGAAGAGGCATACAGTACCTCTGAGAAAGAGTGCGCCTGCGTTGTGTGGGCCGTTCAGAAGCTGGCTTGTTATGTCTCCGGTTCTAAGTTTGTTGTGGAAACAGACCATTGCCCTCTAACTTGGTTGAGTAGCATGTCCTCTAAAAGCGGCCGTTTGCTGAGATGGAGCATGACCCTCCAGCAGCACAGCCTCGTTGTCCGTTATAAGAAGGGAAGGTTGAACGCGAACGCTGACGCTCTAAGTCGTGCATTCTAGGCCTCGCTTCTTTCAGTGGCCTACTCGTTCCTACTCGTTACTTACCTTCTCTTGCTTCGCGACGACCTGTCCTGTTCACAGGGAGATCGGGGAAAAAAATGAATGACCTCATTGGCTTCCTCAGTAGTATGTTTTCGGTCCAAGTGATTTCAAGGGGACCATTCTATTTGTCATTGTTATTGCTGATTATTAATTGTTCCTGATCTTTGGTGTGTTGTTCATTTGAAAAAGGGTTGTTTGAGCCTTGTATACTAGATCGTACACCTGCCTCTTGTTGCAGCGGGAGCAAAAAGGGGGATAGCAATTCAGTTAGGTTGATTTGGATTATAGCCTTGTCTGGTGTTTGACGGGAGACAGAGGGCACTTGTTCGTGTTGGGTGTTGCCTTTTGCCAGTCGGTCTTGCAAGCTGCAGAACGACTAACCGGGACCAGTGGCGAGAAGCAAGGGCTTAGGAACGACCCGAGCGGAGCTGGTTGAGGTGCCTTGGCGACAACGCGGTGAGCCGAGCTCCTGTCCTGGCGAGTGGGACCTGGGCACGTGAAGTGACCTGGCGTCCCGACACTGGACGTAAACTTGGACGAGCCTGACGAACGTGCGCGCCTGGCATCCGAGCCACGTGGAGGCAGCTCGTCTTCCCGGCGCCTTATCTGAGGGCGGGGATGCTGTTGTGCCATTACCACAAGCCCGGATTCCGAATCTGCAAGGTGCAGAATTTATCCTGCGAGCGCCCTTTGGACAAACCCGGGGCTGCGCCGAAAGGCACAGCGCCCTAATTCTCCCTTGACAAGTCAAGATGCTGAGCCGTCAGGCAGTGGTGTCCTCCGGAGAAGCATCGGCGGGCAACATGTTCAAACGTGTCGCCAAGTGCCAGACAGCCCGGCGCCGTACCTCCCCTTCCCTGGAGGTCACCGCGCCCGCCAACTTTGAACGGGGTGGCCAGCGTGGTCGCTGGTTGGACCTCTTCCGACGACCGTCGAGTGCTCACTTTGTATTGGGCCGTTTGAGTGACAATGGTTTCTGGGGGCTTATAAGCCGCGGCGCGCCGCCTGGAAAACCGGATCCGCCGACCCACCGGGAGCAGAGTGCCGCTCTCGACTGGAGTGAGATGTGTCACGTGTTTTCGCCGGACGTCGCCGTGCGGGAACAGTCGCGTTTGCTGTGAGCTCTCGGCCCCAGTGCCGATCCCTTCATGTCCTGTATAATGACCTGTATATAGTGTATAAAGTCCCTTTTGTTATTCTCACCGACGCCTGACTCGGAGTCTTCGCTACCAACGCTCTGTCACGAAACGGGTGACGAGCGCTACGGGACCACCTCAAAGTCGTAACAACGTGCGCAGCGCCTTCGACTCACTCCCGCACGAGTCGATCATCTCAGCTGTGGAAGCTCTCGGCGTGGTCGGCAACCTACTTGCCTACGTCAAGGCTTTCCTCGCTGACAGAACGTTCGGCGTTCGCGTGGGCCGCGCAACCAGCTCGCCACGACCAGTGACCACCGGCGTACCTCAGGGTAGTGTGTTGAGCCCTTTTCTGTTCAACCTCACCCTCGCTCCCATCATCGAGTGCTTGCCGAAAGCTGGTCGCTTCCCTGTGCGTGCTGTTGTCTACGCGGACGACGTCGCCCTCTACGTGCGGGGGCCGAGGAGTGCCATTGCCGAGATGCGCTGCGAGCTGCAGGAGGCCCTCAACTCTGTCGCCGGCTTTCTGCGTGCCATCGGCCTGCAGCTGTCGTCGACCAAGAGCGAGGCGTTCATGGTGCACCCTCACGCTGCCACACCGGCCGCGTGCTCGTCGACGGTATTCCCCTGAGCTGGCAGCCGACGGTGCGATACCTCGGCCTTACAATAGACCATCGCCTCACTTGGCTTCCGGCTGTGCGGCGCCTACGAGCCGAAACACTGCGTAATGAGTGCGCGATCCGCCGCCTCCTCGCGCGCGGAGACGGCAGCCCCCCCATCGTTCGCGGTTGGAGTGTATAATGCGCTGGCTCTCTCGCGGGTGTTTTACGCGCTGCCGCTGTGTGGTGTGCGCGATTCACAGTGGCGCAACATCGACGGCGACCACCGCAGAGTGCTACGCATGTGCCATGGCCTCCCGCGAGCATCACGAGTGGCGGAGACGTTTGCAGAAACCGGCGCCTGGCCTCCCTCACTGACGGCCGATCTCCGCGCGCTCGGCCACATCGAGCGCCTCTCCAGTGCCCCCGACGCGAGCCCTATCCTCTCACTGCTCCGGCAACTCCCAGCATCCCGCGTGGGCAAGATGCTGCAGCTGTTCGAGGAAATTGTGGCTTACCCGCCGGCCCCACCACCAGTCTGGCCGCCTCCGAGTCTCGCCGGGCCCCTGGACGTGTGTCTCGAACTGCCAGGCGTTCGCTCCAAGCACCGCACGCCTCTCTGCGCCATCGTGCAGGAGGCTGCAGCGAGGATAGAAGACGACCTGGCAGGGAGAGCGCACCTCTACACGGACGGCTCGGTGCTCGAGGACGGCTCCGCGGCTGCTGCCTGCATCGCTCCGAGCCTCGGCATCGAGTTCCAGTGTCGCCTGCCCTACCGAGCCACCTCCACCACCGCTGAGCTCGTGGGAATACACTTGGCTGCGGACGCGCTCGAGCAATCGCCGCACATCGCTTGCGCGGCGATCCTCACCGACTCGAGGCCCGCACTGCAGCAGCTGCTCCTTGAAGAACGCGCCCCACTGCTCGCCCAGCGTGTTGCGTGCAGACTCCACGCCTAGATACAGCGAGGGCTGGATATACGCCTGCAGTGGGTGCCTTCGCACGTTGGCGTCGCCGGGAACGAAGCCGTCGACTAGCTCGCGCGACGCGCACACGACCACAAAACGCCGATCACGCAACGGGTCAACTCGTTCGACACAGCGCTGCTCCGGACCCGCCGAGAGCTCGCACCCAGACGTTCCCGGACACTCGAAGCGAGCGGTCGCATCGCCCCTCGCTCCGACGACTACGGCTCGCCCGCCACCTCTCGCGCGCGTACGTCTCCGCATTCGATCGCGCTTACGAGCGCAGCTCTTTTCAGGGCTCGCACGACAGACGGAGGCCCCATCTCATGGGCGACTCTCCGAAGAAGCAGCAGAGGAAGAGGCCGACGAAGCAACCTCCTGACTGCAACGATGGCCCGACGTCCAGACAAGCCCTGCAGCTCCACCCACGTGGCCGGCAGTCACGCTCCGGCAGATCGCCTCCTGCCTTACGTTGGAAGCGCGGGCTGAAAGCTCGTGCGCTACGCGCACTCTCGGCGGACTCAACGAGCTCCGCGCCGTCATGCACGCCTCCTCAAGTGAGCACGACACCATCCTCGCGCGCCCCATCTGCGCTGGATACTCCCTTCCGCGCATTTCCCTTTGATGCGCCGAAAACTACTGCCAGCGACCACCACGCCGCGCCGTCCGCTTCAACGGATACCACCGCGGAGGCCCCCACTTCGGCAGCCTCCACCGACGACAGTGCCAGCTGCCCGTCGACAGGCGACACCGACGAGAGTGCCGGCACCTTCTACTTGCCAACCGCAAGCATGATTGGCTCCGACTCTACGTCCTCCCGCACGGACGCAACTGCCTCACTCGAGGCAAGTCCTATCCGCCCGGACAGCCCCTTGCTTTCGTCGCCGGAGGCCTGCTCGTCGCCTCCGCTCAACACCGCGGAGTCCACCGCACCAGACGAGGGTCCGTGCGCGACGGCGGTGGTGCCTCCCGGCGATCTCGAGGATGCCGCCGACAGCCCCGCGTCCAACCACAGCCGGCCGAGAACGCAAACCCCAGTTCCTGAAGGAACAGGGCAGCACTTCTTCAGGAACTCTCCGCTGCCGCTCGCGGCCGCTAAGGGCTCGCAAGCCTGCCAGCCCGCAGCGGAAAAGCCGAAAAACGCCGCAAGAAGACGACGCCGATTCCGACGGTTCGTCGACTTTGAACCGCATTCTCCACCCGTTGACGGCGGTGTCGCTCACGATACCGCCGTCACGATCCTCTACCGGCCCACCGAGCACAGAGCCACGTTCCTGGCTCTCTCGCGAGACAGTGTCGCCGCTCAGCTATCCGCCGTGCCGGGCGTGAGGCGCGTTCGTGTCAACTTCCGTCGCAACGTGGTGGCTGTGGACGTGACACACGGTGCCGACTCGGCGCCCCTTCTCGAGGTGTGCGTCATTGGTGACGTGGCGGTGCGCTCGAAGGTACTGCACAGCAACTCCTGTGTGGGTGTCATTTATGGGGTCGACCCTTCTTTCGACGCCCGCACAGTGAGAGAAAACCTGGAGGCACCCGTCGCGGTGCTGTCATGCTCGCGGAGTGGCGCAAGCGTCACCGTCACTTTCGTCGGGAGCGTCGTGCCTCCGAACGTGCGACTTTTCAAGCAGCTGCGCGCCGTTCGTGCCCGACTTCCCCGACCACTTCAGTGCGACCGCTGCGGCGTTTTCGGCCACGCCGGCGCCACCTGTTTCCGCGACGCCCGCTGCCTCCGCTGCGGTGACTCGCATCCTACAGGAGACTGCCCCGCGGAGAAGCCACGCTGCGTCAATTGCGGTGGTCGACACCCTTCGACAGAGCCGAGCTGTCCCGAGTGGCAGCGCGAGAGGAAGGCGGCCGTGTTGTTGTCTTCGTCTGAGCGGCCCCTTTCGAGGAAAAAAGCGCTTGAGCTGGCCGACGCCACATCGTACGAGCCGCATACAGCCGCTCCGTCGACGTCTACTCGCACCTCGCAGGGCCGATCATACAGTGACGCCCTGCGTGGCCGAAACACCCAGACGGCCGCTCCTGAGCCGTTACGCGGCCCACAAACCGAGCGACTCCAGGGACGCACTCATAGCCGCTCTCGCGGCTGCACTCCGTGCCCTGCTGGTCCAATGCCCAGCAATCGACAGCAACGTGCGACAGATGTGCGACGCGGCTCTCGCCGCGCAGGAAGCTCTGCGTCACCACGACTAGGCGCGCCACCGCGCCCCATAAGCGAAGGCCACCAACTTGCCCACGCGCGTTGTTCGGGCCGCCGCCGCCGCGTCTCTTTCACCCTTCTTTCAATTCTCTCTCCCTCTTGTGCAGCGCGGTTGAGGTGTCCTCATCTGAGAGACAGTTACTGCGCTGCACTTTACCCAATTTTTTCCTTCCACCAACAAGAATCTCTCTCTCTCTCGTATAGTGAACTAGAATACTTAGAATACGTGGAGAGTATTCTAGTTCACTATACTCTCTCGCACCCTCGCACTTCGCCATCCCGACGGCCGGGTTGCGTGGGGTAGGGTGCCTCGATGCGCGCACCCCTTTCCACCGCTCCGTGGAGGGTGGGGACATCCTTTGAAAGGGTCAGTGCCGCCTCGGCGAGGGCGCGCGCCATATTTGTGCCCACTCCCCGTCCTGTCTGCATCAGTTGCACGTGCGGCGGCCTGTTTCCCGTCGGTTGTAATTTTTCTTGGCCGCAAGACGAGGAAGACATGCCGGGGTGTTGCGTGCCTGCGTGCACAAATCACTCCCGAAATGGCTGGAGAATGTTTTCATTTCCGAGAGATCCGAAAAGAAGGTTCTTGTGGAGTGTAAAAGTGAAACGGCACAAGTGGCAGCCGGCCAACACTTCACGCCTATGCAGTGTAAGTACTATATTCCTTGTTTCGTTTCCGTGCTGCTTGCTCCATAGATAAATGTACTGCTTTAAAATAATACCCAACGTGCGCGCTAAAAACGGCGTTGCAGTTTTTGTAGGCATTCATTACTATTTCGCGCTTGATACTGGGTACGATCGATTATGCCAGCATATACCGCGGCACCATGCATTGTGTTTAAAATGCTTAGCCAACGTACACTTCAGGACGCGGAGTTGTGGTCATGAATCGCATCTTCAGTGTAAAGAGACTAAGTTTCAAGGCATGAGGGACCTTGATCCGAACAGAACACAATACATGCGTGTGTTGCAGTGGTGCCCGGACCTTTATGCTCTGGGCCTCTGCCGCTCGTAATCTGTTTGCCTAACGCTGCGAATGCCTGTATTACTGATCACTGATGAAAGTGAACGCGTCAGAGATCGTTACACCGTAGCTTTCATCCGAGGTTCTGAAGAAAATAAGTAAAGGGGCGAAGGCCGCACGACAAATTAATGAAGTTTAAGATTTCATTTGTTGAGTACCGATATAATGACATCGAAATATTTGGAGCTGTTGATTTTTACTTCCTTTGTGGTGATTAGTAGTTCTAATACTAGACCAGCGATTGTTTCGTACACCGTTTGCAATATTCCGAAAACCAATTTTCCTGCACAGCAAATGCTCCTTCACCATGGCGGACCGGCCCAGAAGTTGGGTGCAGCTCTGCATTCTAATATTTTACGCATCATACCACTTTGCTCGCACATGGCGAACAATTTGGCAGGGCTCATTTCACCCTTCTCCAACAAAAGCAGTGGCTTGGCAGAACCGCGCCTAATTCGTTTATCGCGGCAGCGTGAAGGCAGATAACCTGACATTGTTCAGGGCATATGTGTCTCCTTTGCTGCACCTTATTTCTAACCCCAAAACCAGTTTGGCGGCCGTGGTGAAAGGTTTTTGCAAGGGGTCATATTAGAGTGCCTTGTCGGCGAAGATCGACCTTCGTCGTCTGTCTGCAGCCTCAGCGCAATGGTCTATGCGTGATTATTTCATCATATGCGATAGAATTATAATAAACACATCATTAGTGTCACTGACTTGAGTGTATTATGATGTCATTGACTAATTACCCTAACGATCGTGCGTAATTACTTTGTAGCTAGTGCTACAATGAATAGAGATGACTATAATTAAAAGTAAGAAGGTATAAGACTGGGATTAATGACTATGACAATTACTATTGCTTAAGAATTACTCAATACAAATTAATATGGCTTAAAATTATTTAACAGATTAAATATTGACTTAGAATGACGCAGAAAAATTAGACTGGCTTAAAATAATGCAGCAAAATTAACGACCACCGAAAATAAATAATCAAAATACAGATTACTTACGGCTACTCAGCGACATAAGTACGACTTAAGAGGACTGAGCAGAACAAACGATCAATCGAATAAGGCAGAAAAATTGCAGCTGTAAAGGAGTTTAATGTGGTAATCGTTGATTCTCAAAAAGCGAAAGGCGTATGCTTTCGCACTTCGAATCAATCGTCCCTAAGGACTTATTTTGCTCTTACTGTGTTCTTTTTTTCGATATGCCGTCTGTCTACTGTGTTCGTTTGCCTTAGTGACTTACTTTCATATACCAATTTCCAAAAAATTTCGCCCCTGAAAGCCGACAAAAATAGAACAGCAGAAAAGTGAAACGCTTGAAAACCCCTCGAGTATCATCACGTGGCCTTGTGTATATTAAATGTAATGTCACGGGGGCGGATTTAGTTCCTTGTGCAGTGATTACTCGACTGTTAATATTACTATTTATTTGGTGCGCAGGCCCATTTTGTGGACAGCTGCTTCGAAAACAACCGCGCGGACGGACGAAAGCTGCTGAAAGGAAACGCTGTGCCAACCATCTTTTCGTTCCGACGTAAGTTGTACTATATGTTTCAGTAGTGATTACTTTTGCCATGCATATCACTGTTGCTGATATGTTAGTATACTGGCGCAATTGAGGACTGTAAGCGCGCATACTTCTCTACCTTACATTTCTTTACTTGAAACTGCCTTGTCGTTCACGCAACTGGGAAATTATAGTGTCACCTTTCGATGCTTTTGACTGAGTCCATAAGCTCTAAAATTTCCTGTTTACTGTGCAGCTTTGGTTCCCCACCGAAAGGAGCCGAAGGAAAGAAGCACACCTGTTCTAGCATCTGCTGCCATCACAGTGGTGCCACAAGGAAAACCAGAAGTTTCTGCAGCTTTTGAGGTGTCTTCAGGGTCTCATCTAGATTATCTGCCAGTCCACCCTTGCAGTGCACAAGACAGCACGAAGTGCAATCAGGAGGCAGTCTGCAATGAGTCGCAAACACAACAAGAACAAGTATGCAATCTACATGCTTCCTCCAGCTCTTGTGCCGAGCTAAAAAAGCAACTAGACGATGCAAGACAAAGTTACATGCAGCTTCAAGAAGTTCACAAGAAGGCTAACGTGACTATTCAGTCCCTAAAACAGAAGGTGCGAAAACTAGAAAGTAGAATAGAAACCTTCGAAAAGCGAATAAAATTTCTTAATGAAGACCAAGTGCAGGCGCTTTCGAGAAGCAGCAATGAAGGTTCTACGTGGTCGCAGCAGACAATTAAACAGGGGCTGCAATTGAAGTTCGCTTGCGGAAAGTCTGGCTACAGAGCACTGATACAGCTTGGGTATCCACTGCCGACAGATAGAACATTGAATCGTCGCCTCCAGGGGTTGAAATTCTCGCCGGGAATTTTGAATGATGTTGTTGAACTCCTCCGGATCAAAGCGCAAGGCGTGGAAGACATTGAAAGAGACTGTGTTTTGTTCCTTGACGAAATGGAGATAGCGCAAGGGTTTCAGCTTGACCGTGCTGAAGAAACCGTGTTCGGAGGTGTGACGCTTCCACCTAAGCCAGATAATCCCGCTAGTCATGCACTGGTATTCATGGTAGGCCTCAACAACCGATGGAAACAGGTGATCGCATACCATTTTACTGGGAGCCACGTCGACGGCAGTACCCTCATGGACTGCGTTCTCAAAATTGTCCGCCTGTGTGCAGATATTTCGCTCAGAGTCCGAGCAGTAACGTCGGATATGGGCGCATCAAACCGAGCGATGTGGCGCGATCTCGGGTTTTCCAGCCATCGGAACTCCAAGACTACGTGCTCTATAACACATCCGTCATTCAGTGAAATGGAGTTAAGTTTTTAATGCAGATGCTGCCCATGTGCTCAAGAATATCAAGGGTCAGCTTCTAAACTCTATCGTGTTCACATTAAGTGATGCAACCGTCAGCGAGCACAACCTGCCTTCAAAGGATGTGAAACTAGAGCACGTACGTGCTGTCCTAGAGTTCGACAAAGAAAGGGAGTTGAAGCTCGCGCCGAAGCTTTCTGAAGCACATGTTTCCTCGGGACATTTCACAAAGATGAAAGTGGGACTTGCAGTGCAATTTTTCAAAGAGACCCCCGCTTCAATCCGGTACTTGGTGAAAGAAAAAATACTGGAGCAAGAAGCCGAAACCACAGCATGGTTTTTAGAACTTGTATCAAGGTGGTATACTCTGATGTCAAGCGCCACCCTTCTGTTTCTCTTAGTCTTCAAGACATGGAGAAGCATTATGAAGCTGTCTGTACTCTCAAGCTGGCCATCAATACTTTTCAAGGCATGAATATGGGCAGCACCTCGCAGTGGAAGCCATCACAGGCCGGCCTTCTAATCACCACTACTGCTGTACTTCAACTCCAGGACATTCTTTTGAGCTCTGAAGGTTACACTTTCTTTCTAACTGGCAGAATACTGCAAGATTGCCTGGAAAACCTTTTCTCTGTTGTTCGCCTGAAGAAGCCGGTTCCAGATGCATTTGACATGAAATATGCTCTCAAACTTGTGTGCATTAGCCAATTTTTGCACACGCCGAAGACAACCAGCTATGCTGTCGATGATTCGGAGTATCTGGTTGATCTACTGACAGATGGCAAGCGTGAGCTAGCTGAACCAGACCCATCTGAAATCGATGATTCTGAGATACTCTTCATTGAAGAGCTGACATCTACAGAATGTAGCACCCTCTTTCATATTGCCGGATTCCTCGTGAAAGGCATTATCAAAAAGATAAGCAGTTACGAGCAGTGCAAAGCTGCTCTGCTAGGTTCGACAGACAGTCAGCATTCTTACCTGACAAGGCTTTAAAAAAAATTAAATTATGGGGTTTAACGTGCCAAAACCACTTTCTGGTTATGAGGCACGCCGTAGTGGAGGACTCCGGAAATTTCGACCACCTGGGGTTCTTTAACGTGCACCTAAATCTAAGTACACGGGTGTTTTCGCATTTCGCCCCCATCGTAATGCGGCCGCCGCGGCCGGGATTCGATCCCGCGACCTTGTGCTGAGCAGCCCAACACCATAGCCACTGAGCAACCACGGCGGGTACCTGACAAGGCTAAAAGAATACATCCGGAACGGCGACAACCTGCATTATCCCAGTGCTCAAGTAATGAGTATTCTGAAGTCGTGCGAGGAGCTATTCAAGGGAATCACGGAATGGACCGAAAGCCTTCTTATGTACAATCTCCTTTACAGGCTGTTGTGACGTACTTGAGGAAAATGGTTAAGTTCAACGTGAATGCTTGCCAAGTGTACAGTGCAACTGTTCAGAAGCTTCTCATTTCCACCTATGCCCGAATGAGGTTACGCATTCACCTGCGTCA
The DNA here is from genome assembly GCF_050947875.1 of Dermacentor variabilis. Classification (NCBI taxonomy): domain Eukaryota; kingdom Metazoa; phylum Arthropoda; class Arachnida; order Ixodida; family Ixodidae; genus Dermacentor; species Dermacentor variabilis. The sequence goes on from NC_134571.1 coordinate 136,140,433, forward strand.
GCTTGAAAAGAAAGAAGTCAACGGCCGCGGAAGCAAAACGTGTGCTGCAGTAAACTTGCAGTGAAACCACAATTTTGATAGTGTGCACAGAGCTGGTGCGTACTTTTTATAACTTTTTTCTATAGTATTTTCATATTTTTCGCACATTGTTGTAATAAATTGATGCAGCGGTGTCGCAAAGCTTTTGATCACTACACCATATTTTTGTGGATTCTTTCAGTGATATCTACATAAGTCTTTTGCTGTAATGAAAAAGAAATATTCAGTTAACGCGACGCCAACTCTATAAGGCCAGAGAATATAAGAGGTTTCATAAAATATTGGATGTCGCAATACATTCCAAATACCCTACTTCAGCATCGTTTGTGTGTGTGTGCTTCCGAAGAATGACTGCCTTCTAATAGCAGCCACTGAGGTTCTTGACTTCGCCGAAAGTATGACATTTTATCATTTCAGTCATCCGCCTTCTGTTCAAAATGATACGTGTCGTTCCGCGAGAAAAACAGCTTACTTTCAAGGAAACGCGTTCGGCGCCAGTGCGCGCTCCCGAAGCGCGATGAAAGAAGTGGGCACAAATACGGCGGACTCTGTAGCAGACGACGCGGTTGTCCCCACCCTCCACGGAGCGGCGGAGGGGGGCGCCATCTCCCGGTGGCCGGCTTCACTAGCGCGAGCGCGCCTTCCTCCTCGCCCTGCGGACCCGCTCCGTGTGGCCGGCCGAGAGGAGGCATCGGCTGCAACGAGCACCCTCTCCCCTTTGCCAGGATTGCGGCGCGACCGAAACATTAGAGCATTTACTATGCGAGTGCCCTGCCCTCTCGCCCGCGCGATTGGCTCTTGCGCAAGTGTACCGTGCGCTAAACTTACCATGTGCCACGCTGGACGCTACGCTGCATCCCTCGGGCTGCATCTCACAACACAGGCGCCTTTTCCGCGCGCTCTTGAGCTTCGCCGAGGACGCGGCGCTACAAAGCCGCCTGTAAACCTGCCCCACCCACGGCCTTACCGCTTCGGCTGTCGCCGCCGGGCTTTTCTTTCTTTCTCCCTCATCTTTTAATTCCCCTGTTCCCCCTGTGCAGCGCGGTTGAGGTGTCCTCTGCGGAGAGACAGTTACTGCGCTGCACTTAATCCCATACTTCCATCTCCTTCTTTAGAATCTCTTTAGAAGCGGGAAACTGGCCGCCCTCACTTCGCGCGCGGAAACAAGCGCTTCACCACATTGAGCGTCTGCAGCGGTCGCCACAGGGTCAGCGTCTCGTGTGCCGCCTCCACACCCTCGAGGGCTCGGGCATGGGCCAGCATGCCACCGAGTTCAGCACTCGCATCGCCTCTTTGCCTCAACTCCTCCCCCTGCCGCCTTCGCCGCACGCCTCCGCGCTCCTCGACGTAAACATCACCGTCCCGGGCGTCAAGAGCAAGCGACAAACAGCACTGTGTGCCATGCAGCAGGAGACGGCTGCATTGATCTTCGAACACCTACGCGACCGACTCCTAGCGTACACTGACGGATCCGTGTCCAGTGACGGTTCCGCCGCTGCCGCGTGCACGGCACCGGACATTTCTGCGTCTCGACAGTGCCGCCTTCGTTTTCCTGCCTCGTCGACAGTCGCCGAACTCGCGGCGATTGACCTCGCGGCTGACCTACTTCTTCAGCAGTACGGTGTCTCGTCTGTCGCGATACTGTCGGACTCGCGTGCGGCTCTGTGCATGCTGAGGAAGGACTATGCGGGTCTTCCGCTTGTGCAGCGCGTGGTATCAAAACTGCGCCATCTCGTAAATCAGGGCTGCGATTTGGCATTGCAGTGGGTCCCCGCGCACATCGGCCTGCCCGGGTACGAAGCGGCCGACGCTCTCGCGAAGCAAGCTCTCTCGACTCGCTTCTCCCTTGCCAGGGAATCCTCCATGCTGCAGCTGCGCGCCGCTGCCGCGAGGGGCGCTCGCTGTACGTGACGTCATAACGAGCGAGATATATCTCGAGATATATCTTCTTATATCACGCTGTACGAGCGAGATATAAGAAGGAAGAAGAAGCATGTGCTTGCTGCGGTAAAGCTAGGGAAACGACAGAGCATATTTTATTAGAATGTGAAGACGTCTATCCAGCGGTCGATTTAGGCACCACTGGCCTCCTTGAAGCCCTTGGGTTCAGCGGGAGCAGTGGTAAAGCAAACAGGTCCGCAATAGACATCAGTAAGAGGCGATTGGAGGATTGGTGGAAGAAAAGTAGGAAAACGACAAAAGACGGAGACGTACAAAAGCACAGTTCGCAATAGGGTATCAGAAAATTTGGACGTGGTAGTTCATAGTGTTTTTTTTTTCATTGGCTAATCTAGGTAGGATATTAGGCAGCATAGTAGCAAGAGCTTGGTGGCGCAAGCCACCGCCCCGTTCCAAAGGGGACGCTCATAACATCCATCCATCCATCCATCCAAGCCCTTGGGTTCAGCGGGAGCAATGGTAAAGCAAACAGGTCCGCAATAGACATCAGTAAGAGGCGATTGGAGGATTGGTGGAAGAAAAGTAGGGAAACGACAAAAGACGGAGACGTACAAAAGCACAGTTCGCAATAGGGTATCAGAAAATTTGGACGTGGTAGTTCATAGTGTCTTTTTTTTTTTGTTTCTGATTGGTTAACCTAGGTAGGATATTAGGCAGCATAGTAGCAAGAGCTTGGTGGCGCAAGCCACCGCCCCGTTCCAAAGGGGACGCTCATAACATCCATCCATCCGTCATGCCAGCTGTGGAAAAGCGGCCCCCCAACTCGGCTCGTCGCGATCGTCCCAGCGAATCCTCCACGGTATGTCGGATGATGTGTATAAGGTGAAGCTGCAACGATCTCACCCCAAACAGGAGACGAAGCTGCAAGCAACACTCTTGCCTATGGTCTGCCTAAAAGAAATGATAGACGAATGCTTGTCTGTACGGGGGACTTTAACAAAGACCCTAGGAGAGACCTTCAGTTCATCGAGAACCTCGCCGTGAACTACTGCCTAGAGATGTGCCCGTTACAACCAAAGTCTACCACTCATTGGGGAAACAGTTTTGATTCAGTCATGTATAGGAATTCTGATGATTATGTAACAGGCGATGTACAGACCAAAGGCATTTCTTCACAGACCACCAAAGTGTATTCATTGGATTGAATAAGGTCGAAACGGAATGAACCATGCGATGCTTCCATAGTCAATCATTTGTATACCACGGTAGCAAAACCATGTAAAACAATAAGATCTGCTAAACGAATCGCCAAGGACGGCTTCAGTGGAACCAGGGCGCAGCCAGGCAGTCTTGCATTCGCAATCCACTAGGCTTAACCAAGCTAAGCCTCTGCCAATTTTTTTTCCGCCTTCTTTTCCTTCTCTCCCAAATCTTTTTCTCCCCACTCCCCTTTCCCTGTGCAGTGCTGTTGAGGTGTCCTCCTCTGAGAGACAGTTACGGCACTGCACTTCTCTCTTCCTCTCCATCAAAAGTCACTACACACACACTCATATGCAGGCTCTGAGAATGCCGAGCAGGATCAACCTATCGAGCTCCACGACCTGAAGGCAGCCCTGGCCAAAATGAAACGTGGCACTGCACCTGGACGGAAGAAAATTACAATCAAGCTCCTGGCAAACCTGCCGGACTAAACTTACAATTCATTATTGGCATTCCTTAATTCTATCTGGCTGGGAGAAGTGCCCCTTCCTATCCAATGAAAGACAGCACTTGTCACCTTTATTCCTAAACCTGGCAAAGCGGTAAATACGGATAACCTCCACCCCATCTCTTTCACCTCTTGTGTGGGCAAGTTAATGGAGACAATGGTGCGGGACCGGTTGTCTACTTTCATGGAAGATAACACATTTGCGGACACCATGTTCAGGTATCGCCCACACAAATCTGCACAGGATGTCCTCCAACTTAATCGGGAAGTCCTAGACTCCATTGAATGCCCCTGTAACCAAGTGGTCCTAGCTTTAAACGTTAAGGGAGCATTCTACAACGTCACTCATGAAATCACCTTAACTCATCTCTCTCAAACCAAGTGCAGGTGTAACGTTTTTCAGTACATCTTACAATTTCTAACACAGAGACAGGCACACAGGACACTGAACACAGCCCGTACACTCTAGTTCCAGAGGTACACCACAGGGCACTGTCCTCTCCCCTCTATTGTTTAATCTGGCCATGAAGAACTTGCCTGCCCAGCTGGAGCCGTCCTCGGGGTGCAACACGCACTCTACGCGGACGAGATCACCATCGGGGCCACCAAGGCTCTTTTAGAGACATGCAGGCCAACCTGCAGTAAGCGGCGACCATAGTGGACCGATATGCTCACGCTTGCGGCCTCCAGTGCTCCTCCCGAAAGTCTGAATTCGTGAGTCTCCACCCCTCGCCCAAATCCACGTCCAAAATTGCTCTCTCTCTCTCTAGAGCATGGTCCAATCCCTGAACAACCTCAGATTAGAGTCCTCGGACTTTTCATCAACCAATACCACCGATCCGACACAACACTAGGGAAGCTGCGGGTCGATTTTAGTAACAGCGCGCACTAAGAAAGTTTAATTTTTAGACGCTTTTTGCCGAGGCATGTGCTTTTCATCTATGAGTGTGGTTGACAAGAGCTGGAATAATTTCACAGGCGGAGACGTCCATGAATAATGGCATGTTCGACTGTGCCACAGGACATCACCAGTGTGCTGAGAGGGCGCTGCAAGGAGTGCAAATGCAATGGTTTTCAGCACCTTGTTGATCTAGTTGGCCATGACAAAGTACCTATTGGCTGGTGCATTTTCTGTGGGCACTCTCGTGTTTTATATGGAGCTTTCATCAGCCTCTATGAGGGTGCACAAGATGGTAAGTATTACTCAGCTGATGTACAAACCCCCAAAATTTGAACTGCCTTGTTTTAAGTTGGCAGCAGACTGTCATGCCTGTAAACAACAAGCAAACTTACTGACATATGGCGGTTTTGTATGTTCACTCCATGCACATCCTCTTACGATCAGCTCCTTCAGCAAAATTGCACTCGTGATAACTGAAGCTTATGCTGGCAACATTCTCAGAACCTTATTAGGGGACAGGTTTTCACTGGGCTGCTGCTCTTTTCTTTAAAGCAAAGCTTTCTTTGCCTCTTCCTGCAACTTTCCCACAGCTGCTGCTGCTGCTGTGGGTTGCTGTCACGCACACCGCGTCGGGGGGTGGTTCAGAGCATGTATTGGGGGGCGAGCTCCACCACTGGAAAAGCTGGCGCCACCGTCGGGGTGACGTGGCTTGAGGGATCACGTGTACACAGCGACCGCTTCGGCTGCTTCGGAAGCGCCAAAGCGAGCTGAAAACGAAAGTTCAAAGTCCCTCCTGCGCCGCGGTTCTGATTAAGTGGTGAGGCTTTACCGCCTTGGGTGTCTGCTTGACAACATTTGAAAGTACTATAATATGTATTGGCTGCCTTTGGAGGCGTGCAGCATGGTAGGCTACTGCTCGGTGCCGCAGTGCCGGACGTGGGCAACGGAGCCCGGTGTCAGCCTTAATCAGACGTAGCCGCAGGGCAAGGAGCTGCGTGAAGCTTGGCTGGCCAAACTTAGAACTGGCAGAGAGCCATCGGCTACAACTCGGGTATGCAGCAAGCACAGACGCGAGGAATATTTCTGCTACGTTGCCGGGATTGGGCGATGTTCGGCGAGCAGCAGAAAACGCGCACTGAGACGCTCGCTCGCGCCCGCTGCCCGGCTAATGTCATGACGCTTTATTAGGTCTATGAACTTGTTGGTACTAGATTCTGGCAAGTTCACTAGAATGGAAAGGGAGCGGTAAGAAGCGCATTAAAAAAGGGCATGGCATATATGGTCATGTTTGTGTTACGAATTAATGCACTGTATTACGAAAAAGAAGCAGAGGGAAATTGCACGCTGAGATGACCGATAAACATACAGTGCGACGCAACTTGAGAAATAATATTGAAATGTCCAAGAATTTAGTAGACCAAAAAAAAAAAAAAAAGATTGAATCGTCGCGACGGCACATCACAGGCTCCGTAGGCGTCGAAGTCTCTATAACGAAATTATTTTTGAAGAGTTCTGATAGCGTAAACGCAACAATGGTTGCTAGCGTACTGTTAAATGTACTGTCATATGCTGCGGCCTACAGCTCACGGCACGGAGCGAAAACGCGCTCACAGCGAAAGCAAAACATTGTGCACGGACATGCATGCAGACGCGCAGTCGGTCGCTACCAACCCGTGCCATCGCTGGATTGAGGCTTCATTCTGTTATGCTCCATTTGGATATACGGACAGCCCGCTATAAGAACGTATTTCACATAGTTTACTCTCAGCGTTTGCCTACGTTTCACGCAAGAAGCCGTTTCGGGAGACTCCATCGCGGCGACCGCGCGCACTGGCGTTCACTGTACGTGTTCGGTAATAAGATAGCGTCCGTAAACGATTCTGTGCTTTCAGTTTGCCCAAGATTATTATATCGACAGTCAAAAACTTCTCTCGCTTTGAGAGTACTTACATAAATGTCCAGGAGGGCTGCCGCGTGGTGTTTTTATTCAGCTCCGCAAGCGAAACCTATGAGGAGCGCGCCGCGTGATCCCTCATACTACGTAAGGGAGTCGCTTCCGATAGGTGGCGACTCCGTAAGTCCTCGCCCCCAATATAGATGACAGCGCAAGAGAGAAAAGGCGACGGGAGAAACTCGTTTTCAGCCCACCACGTCGAATGTGCGCAATGCCTTCAGGAGCTCCCTGGCTGTCGTCCCATTAGCCGCTTGACAGCTGTAATAGACCCCATGCGAAAATACGCCACCTGTGGCGGTTACCGGAACTACAGCGCGCAAGCGCCATGTTGGGGAAGGCCGGAAAGACAACCGAGTCGGTCGGCTCACGGATAAACAGTGCTACTCCGAGCTAACTTGCCTAGGGGTCTGGCACTCCTGGTTCTGGTGTTATCTGGATCTTGTCACGATGGTCAACTCCTGCTGTGTTCCACAATGTCACCAGCATGGATATCGCGACAGGAATGGCGAAAAGGTACGTCCGCGTTTGCTCTTTCGCGTGCCGTGAACACTTGATGCATGTTTTTTCATATCGTGTTTTGCCGCGGTTCACAGTTTAAGCTCGTGTCATTTTTTTCTGGTTGACTGTAAATTGGAGTTTCTAGAGTTATCTATTCTGAAAATGAGACACAGCTTAGTAATCGCAGGTCGACGAAATTATCTGTCTCTGCGCGTTCCGCGAGGCGCCGAAAGAAGAGCGCCGAAGCACAAAATGATCCTGGTACGCAGGAGCGTCACTCATTACTAAAGTATGAGGTGCTGCGCTGGTATCTGTGCAGTTTAATGCTGGATAATTGGTGTTGTGAAAATTGCCCAGAGTGCCGTTTGTTCTTGCGCGCTTGTGCACCTGAGCGAACGACGTTTTCACTGGAAGCGATCGAACCCAAGCTGCGGGTATACACTTGACCGCAAACTCGTGCACGTTGCATTTGTTAGCAGCACGGTTTGGTTAAAGGCGTTTAACATCCCTAAGCGACCCAGGATAATATGAGAGCCGCCATAGTGGAGGGTAACTGATAATTTAGACCACTGGAGTTCTTTAACGTGGTGACATCGCAAAGTCCACGTGACTCTAACATTTCGTCTCCATGTAGTGTGCGCTATATTAGGCTTCCAGCTTCTATGCTGCCCATGCATTAGGGTCCTGCAGCTGCATTCGGGCTACAAGAAACATCTTTTGTTTCGGATACATGTTTACCGCAGCTGGGAATAACGTTTTTGCACTGCCGTCACACATCATGCCTATTTGCGTTACTCGCACATATAAATGCGATCGCCGCAGTAAATATTCTTCAGGACACCTCGTGATCAGCGGCAGGACGCTTCAACCACAAGAACTCTGTGACATCGTTACTGTATGGCTTGCGCACGCGATTACATCGACGCGTTTTGGTGGCGTGCGTAAGCTACCGATTTCGCAATTCGTAGCATAGCAAATGTTTTCTTTCTGCGAAGGAAGCCAACATTCATTGAAATAAAAGAATTCAGAGGAGAGTTCCTTTATTTCTATTTATGACGTTGATCAATGGAAAATTAATACTGAACATTTGCGGCATGCAATTGATTAGAAAGAAAAAAAAGCACTGTTACATCATTCTCAATGCCATGTACATCTTTTGCAGGTGTCTTATCACAAGTTTCCCCGAGACAGTTTACTGCCGAAGAAGCGGATTGTTGCCATAAAGAGAGACCCAGGCCCTAATTTTGTAATTGAGCAATCAACTAAGGTATGCTCAAAGCATTTCAAGCCATACGATTTCATCAGCAATGTTGCAAATGGACGACGGAGAAAATGCATTCCATCCGAATTTCCATTTTCAAAACCAGCGACCAAACGGCGGCCCCCAAAGCAGCGGCTACTGCAGGGCATCAGCAGTGCCCCCCCCCCCAAAAAAAAAAACACAAGCGCAGCAGGGTCCAAAGAAACAAGCGTCTAAAAAAGCAATCAAGATGACGAGGCTCTTGCAAGCCATTTTAACCCTTTCGGCCCTGGTGTCCTATAAAAAGGACACGAAGAAGAACGGCTACAAGTCATGATTCAACTGCTCAAGAATCTGAAACAAGAACTAAGCTGACTCCCAAGACATCCCCATAAGCATAGACATCACTTTCTCCTTCGTCTTCCAGCGCGGGACGCGCTTGCGTGTATCGGATGTTTCTGGAATGTTATTGATGCTTCTATCCGTTGTCTGTTGTCGCCGAACCTTGCGTAATCTGATTGCATGTATGCGCAATGCGAATGGTGTAGAACTTTGTTGAAGGAGCGCGTGTCCCAGCGATTACTCCGTAACATTCGACGATTGATGTATAAAAGCCGACACGCTTGATCCGCTCATCAGACTATCGCCGACTGTGTTCACCGCTGTCGCCATTCTTTGAGTGTAGCCTGTTTTTGAGGGCACAAGTTCGCCCAATAAAACGCTAGTTTCGTCTTTCCCAGTTTAGATGTTTTGGCGGGAGTTTGGAAAATGGCGGAAGGCGGCAATGGCAGCTGCAGTGGTAAGCGCAATTTTTGTCATTTTTCTTTTACTCCATACCTACGAGCGTGTTCGTGATTAGAATTTTGTAGGTGTTTTCTAAGACACTCAAGGCTTCAACAGTTGCACAAAGTTTTCTCTCTGACTAGTACATTTGTCGCAGCACGCCGCGATGTGTGTGTCCTATATACAGGACACCACGCCTCAGTGGTTATAAACCATCGGCGCGTCTTGCATGCAAAGGCAGAACATTTTTTTTTTTTGGAATCCCTACTTTCTTCATGTTTTTTATTACAGAGGCCAAAGTTCCGACCGGATTGATTTATTCAACGGCAAAGCGACCTCGATTAAGACATCTACGTCTCGAGGCTCAAGATGTCATGTTTGCTACACTAAAGGATGGTGACGTGTCGGAGGTCGAAGACGCTGAGGATGACGTGGATGACATGGTTGAGGCTCTTGAAGACGTTTGTGAGAATGAGCGTGATGCACTAGAGGAGCTCTCGGCTTCCTCCAGCGATGAAGAAGTTGACAAAGAAACACCGGAAGACAGGTCGTGGTCGAGGAGAGCTTTCAATAAGCCAGCAGCCACGTATCAACCTCAATCATCTGGTGACGAGAATGAGAATGATCTTGATGGTCTACCGACCCCGTATGAGTATTTTTCTCGGTACGTGCCGAAGAGTGTGTTTGTTGATCTTGCCAAGAAAACAAACATGTATTCTGTTTCTCAAGAGGGAAAGTCCGTTGAAACAAATGAAGAAGTAGTCAGAAAGCTGCTTTCACTGCATCTAGCGATGGGTGTCTTTCGTTACCCACGGCTGCGCATGTACTGGAAGCCGTCGCTCAAAACTGAGCTTTTTTCAACTGCGAACATGTCACGAAACCGGTTCGAGAAGCTCAGAAACTGCTTACACATTGTTGATGTGAACGGAGACCACAACAGCAATGATCGTCTCTGGAAGGTCAGGACACTTTTGGACACATTTCGTGAAAGGTCTCTAAACCTGACTTTAGAGGAGCATCTTTGCATCGACGAGCAAATCATCCCGTTCAAAGGACAGCTAGACATAAAACAATACATCAAGGGGAAACCAAATCCGTGGGGAGTGAAAGTTTTCATGTTGTGCGGTGCCTCGGGGATTATCTACGGCTTCCTCGTTTATCAAGGCTCAACCACTGAACTTGTTCCAGCAGACAAAACGGACTTCGGAGTGACCGGAGCATTTGTCCTCCATCTTGCGAGGTGAATACCGGATAGTACTGGCCAAAAGCTTTTCTTTTTACAATTATTTTACGTCCTTGCCAGTTTTGCGGGTGCTTCGTGACAAAACTATATATGCTGCTGGAACAATCCGATCAAACCAGACCGAGAAATGTCCGTTGAAGCTAGAAGGTCAAATGAAGAAGGAGAGAAGTGGGTCCTCTGACTGCCTGGTAAGCAGCGATGAGAAAATCATCATCACGAGATGACTGGACAACAGCGGTGGCCCTAGCCTAGAGGTGTGCGCCGAGGCATCGGCGCGCCGCCGCCGCCGCCGTGTTCATCGGCGTGATCAGCGCGCCCTCTAAATATAAATAAGTATATTTTTCCCTGGAAATCTGACCGCGTTCGAAATTTTGATTTTTTAAAATTCTTTTCTCTGTCTGAGGCAGATAATCGTGTCAAGGAGTTGAGCAATGAAGCAAAACAAAACAAACAAAAGCAACCCCGCTCTCCGCGCGGCAGCGCAACGTGCAATTCCTAAACTTCTGCAAAGCGCAACATGGCGCAACGAGTAGTCTCGGAACGTGGGAACCACGACTTGACGGTCGTGGGCTCTGCGGCTGTGGCTGGAATCGGCGACATGTCCGAAGACGGCATCGGCGCGAGAGTACGTGTAACTAGCGAGATGGAGTTTTCTAGCCCCGACGTGTTTACGATACCGGTTGGAAGTTTTCGAATTATTCCGTTGCATTCGAAGGTGAAGTCAAGTTTTGTTTGGAGACACTTTGGACATTTGGCGTACCTCACTCGGGGAAAGCAGAAGTCAGTAGGAAGTGACTACTACTGCGAGAGATGCTTGACCAAATCATCAAAAGAAGACAACTCAAAGCCGTTCGAATCGTGAGTAGAGCACCTTTGGTTCATTACGGAGCTAAACTATTAAATTTGGTCGTAGCTGTTTTATCATTTCATTGTGAGAATTTACATATTTTCCTCTTTCCTCCGCAGCTGCAAGGTCAAACGCTACGCGAGCACAGTAAGCACGTCGAACTTGCGAAGACACTTGATGGATGCCCACAAACTACAAGACGACTGCAAGAACGGGGCAGCTAGGGCTGCCGCGACGGTGAAGCATTTTTTCCCGACGATTCCCATGCGCAAGACGACAACGTCGTCAAGAAAGAGCGTGCTCGCCAGAGACCTGGTCTTCTTGATCGCCAGAGACCTGCTGCCGTTTAACATTGTGAATGGCGAAGGATTACAGGTGGGTGACAGCTATAACGCAGTTTATAAGCTTTTCTTTTATAATATTACTGTAAGTGTGAACGAATAGTGACTATTTCTTTTCTGTAGGACTTCTTCATAAAATATGACGTCATCAGAGAGCTTCAAGAACGCCCTGACTGAACGACGTTGTCGAGGGCAGCGCTGGATGATGTGTACCGTGCCATGCACGGACAGGTGAAGAAAATGGTGACTGAAGGGTCAAGGTTCTGTGCCATCAGGAACGATCTGTGAACCGACAGTTACAGGCGGCGAGCCTACATGACGTTCACTTGTCATCATATTGATGGTATGTTCAGCATGTTGTTTTCGGACTCCTGATACCAATAAGCGCGTGCCTCAACCCATGTATTAAAATTCGGCGCGTGCTTCCAAAGTACTTTTCTGAAGTTTCATTTACCGTCAGAAGTTTTCGGACGTGAGCTTTCAGACAAGGCAAAAGAAAAAGCTTCGTTTCTGCTTCTATGTCTAAAGATATATTTATTACATCACGAAAGCATTAAATGATCACATTTATACTGGGCGAGTGTAGCGAACACACTTGAAATGTGTTCAATTCTGCGTTCCTCTCCGGCTGGTTGCACGCAGTGACAGGATGCTCTGCGCGTGCTACCTCGGACGATTGCATACAGCCGGGCGCCCCCACTCTGGCTGTCGTACAGTGCAAAGGGCTCGATCCACGGCTGATCGGGCAGCCGTTACAGTATAGTATACCGCGCGCGTTGCTTAGTTTTCTTGATAAGACACGCCGCGCGCGCGCGTCCCCGCGCGCCGATTGACGGCATCGCGTGCGTGCTTCGGCGCCCACCACCTGCAAGCGGACTCTGTGTGCGCCGCTCGCGCGGCTTGTGCATATCATGTATTGCCAAGCCCGCGCGAGCGCTCGTAGCCGTGAAATCTCGGACATGCGCGCGCGGGTGCTATGCAGTCAGGGGACGCCCGCCTGCAGTGCTAAGCTATCTCGGTGCTCGGACAATCGCGGGCGGGCGTCGCGTTCTTTGTACAGTGTTTTATAGCTATACCTGTACCCCTGTCCTCTCTCCCTATCGCTCCCCTTTTTTATTTCCTCTCCACTCCCCGACCCTTTATTTAGGCTGGCCGCACCTCAGGTGCTTCATAGTTCGATAACAGATGCCGCGGCTGGCACACATCTTTTCCTTTTTTGTTTTTACTATAAATCACCAAGAAGTATTTTGTTGGTGAGGGAAGCGGCGTACCACGCTGTTTCAGACTGTAATGGTTGCTGTTTTTATTTCAGAGAACTTTGAGCTCGTGTCATTGACCCTGAGCACGAGGCACATGACCGAGAGACACAGGCGCTGCCATCATGAATGAGTTTCAAAGGTGCCTGGAACAATTCGACACATACAACGCCGCTCCAGTAGTATGGGGAGGGGCAGTCACAGTTAAACTGGACACACCAACCAGGTGGAATAGCATATTAGCTATGTTTCAGAGCCTCGTCGCGAATAAGGCTGCGCTCAGGAAGTTGTTGGCTCGGATAGGGCGCCCGTTCCCTGGTGTCGAAGACTGGTGCCTGATTGAAGAGGTTGTGCAATTCCTAAGCCAGTTTAAATGCGCGGTGGAGCTGCTCTCCCAGCAAAAATCGAGCACGTTTAATGTGATCATCGTTATTCGAAGCGAGCTTCTCGCCTCACTGCAAGACATCTCTGGAAGCAGCGTAGTTTAAGAAACCAAAAGAGAGACGCTGAAGAGATTTGAACACAGGTTTCCTCGTGACAGATCTCATGGTCACGGCATCGCTTCTCAATCCTAGATTTCGAAATCTAAAAGCGGTTGAAGATTATGTGAGAGAAAGGGGTACACCCAAACTTTAGTTTCTAGCGAAGCAGGTGCGTTGCCATATCAAGGAATGCGACGTGACAAAGCCGAATGAATGTGACATGCGCCCTAACGACGCTTTGACGTCCTCAGCACGACGCCATTCTAGTGCGCCACAGCAGTGGACCAACGAAATCAATGCGGAGTGCCACACACTTTTAAGTAAACCTTGCGCGCAAGTGAAGGACGTGTTAAAATTTTGGAAACGGGCTCAGAACGAGCTACCATGGCTTCCTCCGCCCCCCCCCCCCCCCAATGTCTGGCTAAAAAAATTCTATGCATCCCAGCCACGAGCACCCCGAGCGAGTGAGTCTACTCGGTGGCTGGTCTGGTCCTCCGATCTCGAAGAGCCAATTTGCACCTACTCACGGTAGATAAACTCTTGTTTAGTCATGACAATTACAGTCTTTGCAAATCTTGCCTCCGAACGAAATTGTTTTTTCTAGTTATTGTTTTGTTGCCACTTTGTTAGTTTCTGATGTGTTTATGGTGTGTTCGGCATGCAGCCTTTTATCTACTTTCTTCCTCTACTTTCATGGACCGTAGAGTGTTGGTTTGTCAGTTCTAACAATTCCAGACTGCGGTCAAATATTCCACACATTGTGATGATTGTGGTTGTGTTTCTTTTTATTGTTTGCATGTTCAACTCTGGCTGGCGCTTTTCTTGAGCTTGAATATATGCTGTCACGCGGTTCATTATGCTAAAACTATTTGAAAACATTCAATTTGTGTGTCTGTCTCATGATCCGGATCCGCCATCACTACCTGTCCTAAGTGGATGTATTCCCTTACCACTTCCAGTGCCTCACTACCTATTGTAAAGTGCTGTTCTCTTCCGAGACTGTTAAACATTACTTTAGTTTTCTGCAGATTAATTTTTAGACCCACCCTTCTGCTTCGCCTCTACAGGTCAGTGAGCATGCATTGCAGTTGGTCCCCTGAGTTACTAAGCAAGGCAATATCATCAGCTAATCGCAAGTTACTAAGGTATTCTCCATTAAATCTTATCCCCAATTCTTCCCAATCCAGGTCTCTGAATACCTCCTGTAAACACGCTGTGAATAGCATTGGAAAGATCATATCTCCCTGCCTGACGCCTTTATATTCCTTGACAAGGAATATAATATATATATATTTAAGACCTATTGTATATATTTAATAATATATATAATATAATATATAACATATACTTAACACCTATTAAAGCTTGTTTCCACAACCCTATTTAGGCAAGCTATTCAGTTTTGATTTAAGCATTGTGTAAGTGAGACAGATTGAGACTGTTCTTAACATGAATCTTTTACTGTACCTATGATAGGACCAGCCATTGTACCCAGGCTCAAAAGTCACCGTGGCCGAAAGCCTTCTGAAGCTCCTCCATGCGCATGTACCCAACGAAACGCTGCTGCGAACGTCGAAGTATACTTTATTCCGACATTTTAATGGGGTTGACCTGAAGAAAGCCAGGTACTTGTATTGCAATAGTTGTTCATCGAACCTTGGCCCTCTTGAACAGGTGGCGCAGGTTACATGTAAAAAATGCAAAGCTCAGCTTCAGGCGCCTGACCATGTAAAAAAAAGCATCATTCTTTTTTGTATTAGACATCGAAGGGCAAATACGCGATATCAAGAAAACAAGGCGCACCATACCTCTTCAGCAGTCAGCTTCCTCTTCCCGCAAGTGATATTAGTTTGACGTTCAATACAGATGGTGTTTCACTTTTTGAGAGCAGCAGCTATGGAATTTGGCCACTTCTTGCCCAAGTAAATGAATTACAATTTAAAGAGAGGGCTAATAATCTTATTCTAGCTGGTTTATGGTTCGGTAACCAGAAACCTGCTATGAACACTTTTCTGTTGCCTTTCGTGCTCAAGATGAATGAGCTTTCTAATAATAATATTTGGGGTTTTACGTGCCAAAACCACTTTCTGATTATGAGGCACGCCGTAGTGGAGGACTCCGGAAATTTTGACCACCTGGGGTTCTTTAACGTGCGCCTAAATCTAAGCACACGGGTGTTTTCGCATTTCGCCCCCATCGAAATGCGGCCGCCGTGGCCGGGATTCGATCCCGCGACCTCGTGCTCAGCAGCCCAACACCATAGCC
The DNA here is from genome assembly GCF_050947875.1 of Dermacentor variabilis. Classification (NCBI taxonomy): domain Eukaryota; kingdom Metazoa; phylum Arthropoda; class Arachnida; order Ixodida; family Ixodidae; genus Dermacentor; species Dermacentor variabilis. The sequence continues at coordinate 136,155,889 of NC_134571.1, forward strand.
ACTGAGCAACCACGGCGGGTGAATGAGCTTTCTTCTACTGGTGTAAAGTGGCAGGATTTTGAAGGTTGTGTAAGAACAACGAAAGTTTATCCTGGTCCTTGCACTGTTGATAGTGTAGCCAGGAGTGAACTTATGGACATGACCCAATTTAATCGGAAACATGGCTGCAGTTGGTGTGAATCCCCAGGGCAGGTGGTTGGCCGAGGCAATGGCCACTGCCGTGTCTACTCTGCACCAAAATCTATGCCCAAGCTGTGCACAAATGACTCTTTCATTCAGCGTGCCCACAAAGCCAGAGCACAAAGACAGAAAGCAAGTTGTGGAGTCAAAGGCACAAGTATTCTCACACTTCTGGCTTCATTCACTTTTTGTTCTGGCTTTGCGGTTGATTATATGCATGCAGTGTGCTCAGGCTTTTTTAAGGCGACAACATTAATATGGCTGACGTCAAGAGCATCCCAGGGCTTTCACCTTCGTGATCGCTTTGAAGAGGTTGATGGAAGGTTGTTGGGCATAAGTCCTGTCTGGGAAATGTCTAGGCTGCCTAGGTCCCTGAAGGAAGTGAAATATTGGAAATCTGCTGACTGGTGAAACTGGTTACTGTTATACTCACCTGTTGTTCTCTCTGGGTATATACCTTCAAGAGATTTTAAGCATTGGCTGTCTTTTGTGGACATGATGCATTGCATGTTGAGTGACCGGATCGCACATGAGAAATTACATGCTATAAAGATTAGAATGTTAAAGTTTCTGCGGGAATATGAGGAGCTCTATGGCCTTAGTAATGTGACTTTTAATTCGCATTTGCTTTTGCACCTGGCTGACACTGTAAAAGAATGGGGCCCTCTGTGGGCTTACTCCACGTTCCCATTTGAGTCTATGAATGGCAAGCTTATAAAGATGGTTAGGGGTACCGGGCACCCTGAAAGGCATATTGTCGAAAAGTTTTGTTTAATGCAGGCTGTTCCATTGTTATGGCATCATGTCACAAAAAGGAGCGCTGATGTTGGCGACATTTTCCGAATGCTAGTAAAGCGCTACAAGCTGAGAAAGAAGTGTGAAAAATGGGGAGGTCATGTTCTATGGCAAGGCTGTACACAGGACTGATGGCATCCACTATAAGAAGATGGCAATAAGCTCCTTCACATTTTGCACTGCGGAACTTGATAAATCAGAGTAAATTCTTTTGTTTTTGTGGGTGGTAACTTTGGCCGTCTAATTGACATAAGTGCTCTTTGTTCTGAGGGGCATGCGAAATGCACATGTCTGAGACACATTGTGCTCCACATAGAAGTGTTCAGGGTGTGCGGCGAAGTGTTGGGAACATTTCGCAGGAACAGTTTCTCTCAGTTTGTCCTCGCCAAGTGCACTGGAGAACACATCAAAGTGCCAATGGCTGCTGTACAAAAATGTGTTGCAGTAGTCTGCACTGACAAGACATAGTTGTGCATACTCAGTGATAAATTTGGTCTTGAGGCCATTTAATGAGATGCTAAAGAGAACATTGTTTTGAGCAGTGTTAGTACATTGCTCTTCTGCAATACCAAAACAGCCACTCTTACGGTGAGACGATGCTTGGCATGCCAGAAAAGATGCAAAAATTGGAGACTGGTGGCAACACTTCCTTGAAGTTCCTGCACCGTCTTACTGTAACATCATGGATTCTGACTTGTTTCCCTCAGGCCTGGATATATTTTCATTGGTCAGAATGAATTACACTGAATTCTAAAAGAGCCAAATTCTTATCTTGGGAAGCTTCAAGAACACTACATGAACCACAACGACTTATATGCAAGAAGAATATTGCAGCATCCGCGATGTCACACTGATGTGCTGACCCTGGGATATCAGCATGAAATTCACAAATGGTACTTTGACCATCATTTTCTCTTCTAATATACTAACCTACTGCATTGAAAGCAATGAAACTAGCGTTCTTCCAGAGTACCTTATCAGTCCAACAGATTCAGTGTTTCCGAAGCGGCCCAGTGATTCCATGCCAAGCGGTTTGAGGTATTCTCCCGGAGGACAACTTCGAAGAAATCAATGAATGTGATATGGCATACACAGTGAAGTAACAGGTTAGTGCAATGAATGTATGAATGTGACCGTGAATAAAGACACAGGATGTATACAGAGTCCCTCGTTTACTACAAGCACTTTTGGGTAATTCAAAGCGATATCGGCGAACACTGTGGCTATTCCACTGGGGTGCCATGTACAACATGGTATATGCAGTGGGTTGACCGCAAGGCTTTCGCCAAGCACACCAGAATTTTCTAAGTGTCTTCGGCAATTTTAACTACGAATCTATGGAGTTGGAAAACCAGCCAGTGGACTTGCCTGCTGAGCCAACATGACATCTGGAACCTCAAGTTTGTTCTGTGTGCCCCGTCGTCAAGGTGAAGCTTCAGGTAAAGTGCGAACAACTTAAAGGCCTCTATACTTATGTAGCAAATCTGAGGAGTTCTCTACAGAAGTTGAAAGATGAACTTGTTGCAGAAAAAGAGAAGAATTTGGAGCTTGCAGCACAGAATGGAAATATTTAACAGCAGCTTGAAGTAACCACTTGGCAACTGCAAGAAGCGCAAGCTCTAACTGAAAGGCAACACCAAAGGGTATTCACTCTTGACAGATTCGAGAATGACAATAGTAGCATGCAGTTTTACAAGGGACTACTTAACTACCAGGATTTTTACAAGCTGCTGCTACGGCTAAAACCAGGTGAAAATTCATGCAATGTGTATATAGCAAGAACGAATGCCTGCCTAATGAGGCCAGGGGTCGTCCTCGCAAGCTTTCACCCGAGGAAGAGCTGTTCCTCACGTTAGTGAAACTCGGGACAGGATTCTTTCACCCGCACCATGGGCACATTTTTGGCATCTTTGCCAGCACAGTGTCGAGGGTATTCTGCAGCTGAGTGAACTTCATGTATCTCCACCTGGGAAAACTCCCTTTGTGGGTACCCCGAAGTGTGATTGACCTCCACATGCCGGCTGCTTTCAGTAACCTGTACCGATCCATAAGAGTGATTATAGACGCCACAGAGATCAGGTGCGAGGTACCTAGTTCTCTTGTAATGCAGTCAGGAACATACTCAAACTATAAAACAGCCAACACTTTTAAGGCCTTTGTTGGTGTGTCTATCACCAGATGGTCTGCTGACTTTCGCTTTGGAACTTTTCATGGGTTTACTGTCCGATAGAGAAGTAGTCATTCGAAGTGGATTTCTGGACTAGGAATTTTTCCTGGAGACTCGGTCATGGCTGATAAAGACTTCAAAATCAAGGACCTGCTTGATGAAAAAAAAGTTCGCCTTAACATTCCACCATTCCTCAGACAGGGCAGTTCGAAGAGGAAGACATCAAGGAAATAAGATATTGCATCTTGTCACGTCCATGTTGAGCGATAAATACAGCGCATCAAGTGCTATCACATCTTTGACCGCCCCATACCCCTGTCCCTTGGCCCGCTGATCAACCAGTTATGGTCAGTCTGTGGAATGCTAAGCAACATGCAAAGCCCTTTAATTCTTGAATGTGAACAGTGACATTTTTCAACTCCTGTGGCCTGTTGATGCTTGCAAAAAAGCACTTCCAAATAGTTCCCGTGGTTATTATGTATCGCTAAGGGCACTCTTAGAAAATTTGTACCAACATCCAGAAGCAAGTAGCTATCTTCAGCGAAGGTTTGTTCTCTCTGAATGTGGTTTCCTGAGGGATCTGTGTGATGGGTTGAGGTTCAGGCACTATGCCATGCTAAATAACCAGGACAGAGGCCTTGGTGTGCTTCACTACTGTGACGATGTAGAAATTATCTATTATTTGCCTTTGTTATACCTTTCAAAATTACACGAAGATGTAAAAATGCACAAGTAGCAGGAAGTGAGCTAGAGGGATGAACAAACTAAATTTACAAGTGGCTCATTATAGTTTTGACACTATGTCGAAGTAGCAGAAAGTTGTTAGAATGCCTTTGTTCTAACTTAAATGTGTGGTGGTTGGTAATTGGTACAGTAAATGGCTTATGCAGTACCTGTACTATATTGCAATTATTTCAGCAAGAACCACTTGATTGAAAGCGACAACAGTGCAATTGGAAGGTGGAGCATCGGGCATATCGTGAGGCACTTTATGAAGCACATTCAGATATGAAATGGGAAACCGAACGAGCCAGCAAGGTGCAGAAACTTGACTGTGAACTTGGCTGAGTTAGTAGCAGTCGATGCAAAAATGGGTCGCAAACAAATGCACTGCAAATGTGGGTAAGTGATGGAATGCTTCCGCAGTCAGTGATAATTCTGCCTAAGGGAGTTTCTACTCATGGTAAGCCGCCCTAGTGATGCTGGCTTCTCTCCTTTTTAAAGACCACTTTCATGCGGTCAGTAAGCACAAGAAAGAAGAGGAAGCTACGGATGAATATATGACTTTAGTAGTCTTCAATGAGTGCGGCCAATGGTCCTGACAGGCCTTAATATCAAGTACTGATGCAGAGTGTGAGCTCAAGGTAAAGATTATCTTGTAGCATAGATTAGCCATATTTGCTTTACTATCACAGAATGCAGTTTATGACCAACTGTAAACCTTGTCATGGTAGTGGATAATTTGTAAATAGTTATTGAATGGATGCTTAGTGTGCTACATATTGTGAAAATGATATGTCGCTTAGTTTCAGACAAGAATACCATTTCGGACCCAGCAGATTTGGATATCAGTAGAATGAAAGTTTTGCTGGAGGTAACACTGGATGCTCAGTGGAAAAGACCAGACAACGAATTGTCTGTGTACTTTCTGAACCCAAATGTAATACGACTATATTTAAGTTCTTGACTTGCCATTTTTCATAATTGTTATTACAGTTTTCGCTTTTCTTAGAAATCATCGTGGTGATGTTGCTTCCCGAAGTAAATACACCAGATGAGGCTAGAGTGGTGCATGTCTTGTGCACATGAGGTGTCTTGTCTACATTGTCTTCTAGTTGATTTAGTAATGCTTGTTACAGTTGTAAAAGTTGATACTATGAACATTACTACACAGGCTGAATTTTTTTTTAATGTGCACATTTCTACACAAAGGTGCAAGCATTGTGGAATTACAGTTTTTTTGTTTTCAAAACTGATTGCGGTTTTAAACACAAAACTAGTGTTGTGTTAGCTTTCTATGACACCATTTTTTGTTGCCTACTGGACACCACAATTCAGACATGTGTAGTTCCAGAGATTGAGCCTTGTCACTGTGTCTAGCCTACTAAGTATACTAAGCACTTTGTGTGCATTTTTGCAGCTTGCACTTGAGGCTGAAGTGAGGTTTGAAGCTACGTTTGGAGACGTAGAAGCCAAGCTTCAAGATATTCGAAAGATGCTGGGCCGAACAAGCTGAATTTGCGCTGATATCATTGGTAAGTGTTCTTTATGCACAACATGCTAACATGCCTTCACGCACGTGCTAGTTCACATTTTAGCACATTTTAAACACCAGTGATCGATGTCATATGTATGCTTTAGCAAAAAAAAAAAAAAAAAAATTTCAACTTAGATGCCATTTTGTTTACTTTTGGCAAAGGTATGGATAGCTATTTATAAAGATTTAATAGCTACCAGTTGTGGCAAATGCCAGAGGGCATTTTGCTGCACGGCAGTGAACCAAGGTTTCTTTTTAAAGAGACATATGAACGAGACGTGCCTATCTCAGGGCCTTGTGTCGTCACCAAAGATGAAGGACACAAAGTCGTCTGCAAGGGCCTCTGACATCTGACTGGGAGATCCATCACTGGAGTATGCTCTAATCATTTGCCTATTTGTCTTGGATGTCACGTACCCACATGCATTTGGTCAAACCTTGGGTTTGGTACAGACAGCATTATTTAGGAGGGATCCATTTCCACAGTGCTTGATGTCAGACAAACAAACTGTTTTTAAAGCAGTTGAAACAGTCTCCTGCAAGATCGACATGTATGCACAGCGCAAAAGACCAGGACTGAAGGAAGAACACAACGCAGGCGCTGAGTTCGACTGATCTTTATTTGCAAAATCACCAGACCTGTATAAATGAGCAAAAGTAAAAACAACTTTGGCATTATGTCACACATGAACCCCTATTGCATCACAGCCAGATACTTGATTTCAAGTATCTGTATCTGCCTGTGCTTACAAGCTGCCTTATATTCTAGTGTTATCTAGCCAGGCAGAAAAGTCCCATTTGGAGGAAGGTGTGTCCTTGTATATGCTTTATAACTTGTGAGTGGTATTCTAAGTTATCGATATTTTTTTTATCGCTACCTTGTTTTAGTAGTGATGCTAAGACATCTCGGTATACTTGAATGTTTCATGTTATGTCCCTCCCCCCCCCCCCCCCTAGCACAAAGCCCTCCGACCTCGCGCCGCACTGCAGGCGCTTCGCTGTCGTGCTCGGCATGGATCCGCAGCCCTCGCCACCTACGACTGCATCGCAGCCCACGCCATCCACCACGCTGAACCTGCAGGGCATGGACATTTGTGATGCTTCACAGGGCGCATTTACGTGTGTGACCCCTTCAGCACCACAGCACGACGAGGCCACCACCATCGTCCTGAAGTTGCCCGATGGCTTCAACCTCTCCAATCAAGTTGAGCCTACAAATTCATCAGGCGGCCCACCTTGCCAAATTCGAGAGACAGGACACAGTCGTGAAAATTCGAACCGCCCAAAACCTCATCACCGTCGACACGTACCGTGCATCGGCCACCACCAAATTACTCGCCTTACAGTCCGTGGATGTCCATGGAAAATCGCACCTTGTGAGTGCGTACTGCGCCAATGATCCACAAAATGCCTGCACTGTCCTGCACGGCGTGCCACTCTCCTTTTCTGAAGATGCCATACGGAAAGAACTCTTTATTCAGGGTCGAAAAATCCTGTCTCTACGGCGACGTGCCAAGACGGCGTCTCTGATCATCACAGTGGATGGCCCTGAAATACCAATGAGCACCATCGCTGTTTTCAGCAATATACCGACTGTACCCACCCAAGCCAAAATGCCTTAAGTACTGGCATTGTTACAGCCTGAAACAAAGATCTGATGTCTGCACCAAACGCCTAGACATATTCGTGCTGCAGATCTTGTGGGCAACATTTATCGCCTGGAACAAACTGGACACAAACTGCCCACAACGTCACGCTGTAGAGGAGGCATCTCGCCGACGCAAACCACCGACACGCATCAATCAGAATCATCAAGCAGCCCTTCGTCTCTCACGACCACCTACTCAAGAGGACTCCGGCATGCCAACTAACAACCGGTATTCAGCCCTCGACGCCAACTGCAGACATAGCCACAGCAGCAACCGCAGCCGAAGGCAAACCCGCAAGCCCAGTAAAAATCGGCCCAAACAGAAACCAAAGCCCGCCCACAAGCAGATGGATTTCAGACAGTCAGACAGGTAAATTGCAATGTAATCAACAGGATCCGTGTCATCCTTGTGGCAATAACTACCTGAACCTAAGCCTGCTGCTGACGACCCTAACTAGCCTGCGCTACCTAACCAGCGACAGATGTAGAGTACGCCTTCACAGGTGAGTGGTACAGCTCTCCCAGAAGCTGCCCCTCCTCCGCAGCACTCCTCATTATGCCCAGTTTCCATTAGAGGAGTTAGATGCACGTGCTCGTCGCATCGTGCAACAAGCGATCGAATAAACTTTCGTAACTATAATTACTGAACAGAAACGAAGGCACCACGTCCTGCTGCCTGTCCCTCTTCTCTCCCTGCTTAGCGCGGAATTGGCTAACGAGCGGCGGACTCCACCACCCACAGCACCAGCCACCGACACCCACCTGGTGCCACCGAGACGAACCCACTGGCAGAGGGATCACATTTCAACGCTGCATTTCAAGCCTCCTCCTCTTCTACCTCGGCTCCGCACGAGGGGTTCGAGAAGTTAGCTCGAAGGGGAGACAAGGACAGAGACTAGAAGGACAAGGACGTGTGGCAAGGGGCGCTGTGCTTTTCATACTGTACCACGGTATTTTTATTTTACCAAGTTCTCACATTAAAACAGCATTGTGAGTACTGTCACTGCCAAGAGTAAGGAGCGCCACCTGCAAACTACGAGGAGTCCGCAGGATTCCCGGAGGTGTGCCCACAACGCTCATAGCACCACGTCTCACAGACGAGGAAGGGTACACCAATTCCTCAGAGTCCTCTTCGAGCAGCAACGGGTCAACATCCACATCACCCATGAAATCAGATCACGGAGGCCGAACCGGAATTGGTAGAGGATTCTACTTTATCGTCGAACATGATTCATGGAAAACGTATAATGATACCTACTGTAGAATCTCAGAATGAGGAGCTGCCCTTGAAAAGGCAGAAATCTGTATGCCAACTGCATGTGCATCGAGACACCTTCACGTCATCAATGTCTGCACTTTCAGCTCAAGACAATGTAGATGCACCATACTCAATGGAGTCTCAATTAAGCACAGCAATGGCAAGGGCTATACAGACGGAGACGTTACCGAACAATATGCCGAAAAGTTGGAGTATCTCCTTACAAGAGGTAAAAATTTTGTCTACGGAGAACTGCTCGGAAATTCTATCGTCTTCGCATTGGATGGAATTAAAGTTGTGGAGGGCAGATGATTATCAGCGCCTGCCAAACTCAAAAAGTTGGAAAGCAGTAGCGGCGAAAACCTCTGCTCCGATTAGATTATAGAGCCGGACCGAAGTAAACGAAGTGGAATACCACATAGCGAAGTCTCTAAGGAATGTACAAAACCAGTGTCGCAACCAAAAGGCTCAGATCATAACGAAACGCTTGTACAAGCGATCAGAAGATTAAATGTTTGCCCTCCTCGTGTTACATGCGATAGCACATATTGGATGCTCAAACCTGGGACACAGTGGTGGAATGCAAGCCATGATGAATACAAAAATGCTGTTTATGCATGGGAAGTAACAACTGCTCAGTGGGACTTTGTTATGTTTGAAGCCATTACCAAGAGTATCCTAACGGTGTTTTTAAACCTTGTGTACAATATCTGTCTGTGCTAGATAGGGTACAAGTTCTTGAAGACTTAAAGCTTCAAACAGGGAATGTAGCTAATACAATTTGGGAAGTCTACCAAATTATGGAGAAAAAAATCTCAAAAAAGAATGCCATCTATTGTGTATCAGATGGTGGCAGCAAGAACTTTTTCTCTGACTGTATTGCAGACCGGTATCTTAATGCAGGGTACTTAGGTAAATTTAATAAGTACCCTGCATTTCCATTCCAAGATTGCCAAGATAGACGAGCAATCATTTTCAATGATCCTAACATTGATCCAAAAGGATAACTGAAAATGATTAAGGGTTGTGACCCAGTGTCTGCTAACATTAAGTAGTGTGATGCCGAAACGATTCATCATACTCCCCTCATTATTTTATCCAACAGCAGAGTGCTCAGTGAAAGTGTGCATTCAGTGAAAGTGTGAATGTATGGACCCAGCTGTCCAAGAGCCCACTGGAGGCTTCCCCATCCATGGACAGCACAGATACTACCCTGAAGAGAACAGACTTCTCTCTCCTCAAAATGTCCCTGACGATGAAGCACAACCGACTCCCTACAGTGCCAAGGCAACAGCCTGACATCGTGCAGCACCACAGCTGCTCGCACTCGTCGTCGCCCCTTCAAGGAGCAGTGATCCCAGTCATCCACGATAAAACCCTTTTATTCTGGAAAGTAGCACCACCCTTAGATTTTTGCCGCCACACTCTCCCCCGTGCGGCTGTCCTCCTGTTTTTCCTCCTCGCTGTCGCCGTGCCGGCGCTTCTCCCGTGCTGTTTGGCTGCAGCACGCGAAACTGCCCTATCAGCTTACCCTCACGTCAAGGAGACGTCTTCAAACTTGTTTTAGCTATTTTTTTTTTTCAGGCCACCATTCATGGGCCACATGAGGATTGCGCTGCCACGGCACACTGCATTTTGGGATTTATTTATTTATTTATTTATTTATTTATTTAGTACCCACAGAGCCCATTCAGGCATTACAGATGGGGGGGGGGGATACAGATGAAAAAAACAAGCATAAAAATTGCAGGTTTTACATAAATTTGTGTAAGTGAACAACACATTATTATACGCAGACACAAAAGCACACAGCCAAGTTGCAGATGTTACATTTCACATGTGAAAAAAAAAAGTACATAAAGCACAATGATTACAAGCATGTGCTTATAATCAGCAAGCATGTGCTTGCTGTAGTAAAGCGAGGGAAACGACGGAGCATGTTTTATTAGAGTGTGAAGACGTCTACACATTGGTCAATTTAGGCACCACTGGCCTCCTTGAAGCCCTTGGGTTCAGCGGGAGCAGTGGTAAAACAAACATGTCCGCAATAGGCATTAGAAAGAGGCGATTGGAGGATTGGTGGAAGAAAAATATGGAAAAGACGGAGACGTACAAAAGCACAGTTCGCGATAGGGGATCAGAAACTTTGGGCGTGGTAGTTCATAGTGTTTTTTTTTTATTGTTTAACCTAGGTAGGACATTAGGCAGTATATTAGGAAGAGCTTGGTGGTGCAACCCACCGTCCCGTTCCAAAGGGGACGCTCATAACATCCATCCATCCATCCATCCATCCATCCATCCATCCATCCATCCATCCATCCATCCATCCACCCATCCACCCATCCACCCATCCATCCATCCATCCATCCATCCATCCATCCATCCACCCACCCACCCACCCACCCACCCATCCATCCATCCATCCATCCATCCATCCATCCCCAGACGCGACCAGACCGGCCCGAGCTACTGTGCATGCTATTCGCACGAATGTTTTGCGTGTTTGTTTTGTGCCGATGTACGATTGACGACTTTTGACAGTTGTTGTGGATGAACTCCTGCAGCCATGCGTTACTGTTGTGTGCCACTGTGTACGTATAGTCATCAAAAAAAACCTCCAGGTGTTTCTTTTCACGAAATGCCAGCCGACAGTACTGCACTTGTACAATGGCTAAAGGCGATTTCGAGGAAGAACTGGTTGCCAAATATGATGTCTAACTACTCTGTCGTGTGCAGTTTGCATGTTCAAGCATCCGATTTCCAGGAAAACTGCAAGAAGTGGCAGCTAAAGCCTGGTGTTGTGCTGAGCATGTTTCCTGGTTACCCGTCCTATATGGCGAAGCCTGCGGCGGCCGCAAGAAGCAACGTCAGCATTCGAAAGCGCAAGCAGGACCATTCAGAGGATGAGCCCCACAAGCAACAGCACTTCACATGTTCAAAGTGGAACACTTTTGTCACCGAACTGCGAGGCAAGTGCTCCTATCGACTTTTTCTTGAGTTATGAGGCTGCGGCAGCCTTAGAGACTGAAGGAAACTCTGATGTAGCTTCACACAACTGTGAGAACGAAACAGGCAGCGCTACGCTCAGTACTGACTCTTTCGAGCAGCATGCTTCTACCGGCTCCGACAGAGTGGTCATGCCCAGACCGTATGTGAGGTGCGCTTGCGGCCTGCAGACTAAGAAAGAGTATTCATCTAGCTATTACATCGCAGGGAAGAGATGGTGAGAAAAACAGTGTGCGTTAGAGGCAAAAACTGACAGCTTAAAAAAGACTGTTGATGCCTACAAAGAAGAGCTTCAAAAGCTCAAAGAGCAGTGCCACGTTAGCGCATTCATGGAAGTTGTTGATGATGCTCAACAAGGCAATGCCAGAGCAGTATTGCTGCTCGATCAAATGAAAAACTGCCACAGTGGTCGGGGACGACAATCAGGCACTGCATAGTGGTCAGGAATTTATCTGCTAAGTCCTATGAATACATGAGAGGTGAAGGACTCCTCCGTCTGCCATGTAGAAATGCCCTCCGGAAATACATAGGGACTGTTTCAGGAGAAGTTGGATTCACCGAATTGGTCCACTGCCGTTTAGAAATGGAACCACAAATGCTGGAAGCACCGCAGGCCAAGGTATGTGGACTTGTGGTCGACGAGGTACGAATCAAGCAAAGGTTGGAATACCAAAACACAAAGAGATGCATTTGTGGGTGACGTAGAGATGAGCGCAGACCTACAACACACCTTGTTCCAGAGTCTGAAAAAAAAATACCTTGGCAAAATTCACTTCTGTGTTTTTCTGCTGTGTGGCCTACACGGGAGGTACAGGATACCTGCAGGCTACTTCTTCGCCAAGGGGTGCACTGGCGAACAGCTTGCTGCTACAAGTTATGTTAGTAAAAAAGACTCAGGAAATTGGCTTCGATGTTGTTCGGATTGTGACTGACAATCAATGTCGCAGTTATGGACATTTTGTGCAACGGTGCCTCACAGACAAGGGCCAAACACCCTTCAGATCCCTCCAAGGCCATTTTTCTTGCATTCGATCAGAGCCACATAATTAAAAAATATTAGATCGCATTTCCTGGCTAAAGACATTGGCAGAAAGCATGAAGTGTCCTCCAAGCACCTGAAGGCTCTCCACAAGATGCAGCAGGATTCAACGGTAAGGCCTATTCGTTTCTTAACACGGAAGCATCTATATCCTTCGAACATTCAAAGGTGAATGTCAAGTCGACCATGCAGTTGTTTTCTCCTCCAGTTACAGTAGCATTCAGCTATTTGAAGCATCAGGCAGGCCACACCTGCGACTTGCAATATGCCTCAGTGGGACCTACAGTAACATTTATGAAGACCATACAGAAATGGTTCACTCTCGTGGATGTGAGCAACTGTCAGCAACACATCCACCTCAACAATGAAGATGCTCGACATTACACAGATGTCGATGACGAAAGGTTGGAATGGCTGGAGACAGACTTCCTCAGCTACATGGAAAAACCTCAAGAATGCAAGTCGGCCTGAGAACTTCTTCAGCAAAGAAACATATCATGCCCTGGTGTTCACCACGAAGTCAAATGTTGAATGCATCCATTATCTATTAACAGCAAAGCAGTTTAAGTTTGTGTTGATGTGAAAAATGTCGAGCGACCCAATTGAATCAATGTTTGAGTTTTTAAGCCGAAATGCTGGATGCAATGATGCACTGGACATAAAGGGTGCATTGTATGGACTCGAAAAGATGCTGAAGACTGGGATTGTTGCTGCATCTAAAGGAAATAATGTCCAAAGTTCTTCTTTCTCTTCGAGGCAACTCATCACAACCCAGCAGAACACCTGCAAAAACTTGGACACTGCCAAGAAGTTCTTACAACTTGCAAGGGAGCGACTGAAAGAAGATCGTCTTTTGACAAGGCCATGCTTTCCAACACCTGATGTGGCCAGTGTCGCTCTGGTTGGAGGGTACCTTGTTCGGGCAGCAACAGAGAGTCTCTCCTGTGCAAAATGCATTGAACTTATGCAAGGAGCAAGAGCATACATGCCACTTCAAGGACTGATTGCACACCAAGACCGAGGTGGGCTATGCTACCCTAGTAGTGCCATCAGTGCTTGTGAAGCTTCTGATGGCACTCAAAAGGTTCGCTGAGACGGTACCTTTCCATAGGAAGTCCATCCCAAAGCCTTTGGAAGTCTCTGTGGAAAGGAGTGTCAGCACACTCATGGATGTGCCTATTCTCACCTGTGGCAGCGAGGACAGAAGCCAATGGCAGCAGCTGCTCGAACTGGTCACAAAAAAATTTACAAAACCTTTATTTGCTAATTATGCTTTGGTGGTTACAGACAGAAACTCTGTTGCGAAGAATCTTGAGCAAAAACACCTGTACCGCAAGGTGCGCAAGCTGTGATGCATTTGCAAGCATGTGGCAATAAATTTGCAACATTATATGAAACTAATTTACGTGTTTTGAATAATTTATTCTTGCTGTTAGTGCTCACACGCAAAATCAGGTAAATTTTAGTAGGAAAGGGCGCTGCAAATAGCAGATGCAAATGCTTCCCGGTCGTGGTTTATGCAAGGCACACCATTTTCAACAGCATGTGTGTAGACAAAGCCGCATTCAGCCTTAATTGTTGCAAAAAGTGCACATAACACTCCCCAGCAAGCAAGCAGCTGTACCAAGCGCGGGGCGAGATAGTGTCAGAGGGTGGCACCACCGCGTGGCCACAGCTCACAACAGCACGGCCGGCCGGCAACAATGGGCGAGCATGGCACCTGTCTGGCATCTTCCTAGAGGACGGGCTGCTCCGGCGAATTCGACGCAGTGTTGGAGTATGTCAGTGCTTCTCAAAAAAAAAAGTAGGACTTTTCGACGACGAAGAAAGTGTCCAAGACAGTGAGTCGTGTGCGATCACTGATCTAACTGCATTGAACATCCTCGTGAGTGGTGCGGTTTGTTCAACGTGTCGCCGTTCGGAAATGTGCGTATGGGAACGGGCCGACAAGTGCAAAGGGCTTGCATCGTTTCTAGAACTATGCTGCGAGAACAGTGCATGCCCTGAAAGCATTCTTTCAGCAACGTGCACATCACAGCGTGTTTCTCCGGGTGGGGAGGCCAGCACGAGTGCTGCAGACGATGGACCACGCGCAACCAGAGCCTACGACAGCAAGAGTGCACACGATAGCTTCGCTGTCAATGTGAAAGCTGTTGTGGTCGTGCGCTCTGTAGGAATTGGCTACGAGCAGTTGTTCAGATTTTCTGCAGTTGTTGGCTTGCAAAAGCCGATGCATCACAAATATTTTGCTGCCGTTAGCTGGAAAGTTCATGACGCGGCAATGAATGCTATTGTCGAAAATCTTGCGCGAGCCAGGCAATTCACAGCGAGTTACGTGGGCAGGGACGAAACTGCTATCATGTATGACGGTACATGGCACAAACAAGGTCATAAGAGCCACAATGGTATTGGAACTGTTGTGTCCCTTGATACTAGACTTTGTCTGGACTTTGAAGTCCTGCCCAACTTTTGCCTAGCCTGCAGTCGGCATAAGGCCCTGCCAGATGAAGAAGAAATCTGGCAAGCATTTCATGGCCCAGTGTGAGCAAAATGCTCATTGTTCCTCTCATGCAATGGAAGCAGTAGCTGCCGTATGGATATGGCAAAGGAGCCAGACCTATGGCACACCATTGCACTTCAAGAAATTCCTGAGCGATAGAGACTCCAATGCCTACACCGCAGTTGTAGAGACAGATGTCTATGGTGGTGCTGTAGATATTGAAAAGGAAGACTGCACAAATCATGTGGTGAAGGGCCTGAGAACTGCTCTTCACGAGCTAAAAGAGCAGCTGCCAAGAGGGGAGATGCTAAAGGATCCAGTGATCCAGAAGCTACAAACCTATTACCAGGTTGCCATCACAAGCAACAGGGGCAGTGTAAATAGAATGCACCAGGCGATTTCGGCATCATACTTTCATTCCTGCTCCTCGGATGGTGCGAGCAGCCACAAGTACTGCCCAGATGGAGCAGCATCCTGGTGCAAGCACAGGTGTGCTGAAGCGTTGTATGAACCTGCACCAACCCACACACCCTTGCTCACGAAGGCTCAAGGGAAGGCAATACTCCCTATTTATAAAAGGCTAACCGATGGAAAGGTGCTGACCCATTGTGTTCAGGGCAAAACACAGAATGCGGCAGAGTCGCTAAATAGCAAAATATGGCTTCTATGTTCGAAGAGTTGATTTGCCTTGAGGTTTGTCGTGAAGGTGGCCACTGCCTTGGCAGTTCTATGGTTCAATCGAGCGCACTCCAGCTTTTAATGTGTACCGGTAGAGCTGGGTGTGCTTCCACCTCAAGATCTGATTGTTCTTGGCACATCACATGACAGCACACACACAAAAAAAAGATATGTCTGACAAGCAGACTGCCGAGTCAAGAGCACATCGGCGGATGCTGACAAAGAAGGCCCATGTCGAGGACTCTGCTCGGAAGCGCCTTGAGGGAGAAACTTATGGTGCGGACTTATTTTAGTGGCAGTGGCTGCTCAGAGGACAGTTTTCCTCTTTTGTGTGCGAGTTTGATCTCATTTCAAGCCTTTTTTTGTAAATAAACTTTCAAGTTTAACTTTAAAATTTGTTTTTCTCAAAATGCAATTTTTGGCAACTTTTTGACTGTGCCCATCGTGTTTTAGGCACTTCTGGTGCTCAGATCTGGATGAAATTTTGCCCACATTTTCCTCGAGGTGTGGAGAGTGCCGTTATATCATTTAAACTTCCATATTATTTATATATATTATGCCAATTTTATGTAAACACTCACTGGTATCTGGGTAATGTAGACTTCCTCGATTCCAATTTTCCTCGTGTATTCAGATCTTTTATGTGCACTTTCTACTTAGTTTTCTGAATTCTACAATCCAAGTGGAAGAAAATTAACTATCAGTGGTCCGTAATTATAGAAGTTTAATTATGGAAAATTGGGGGGGTGGAATAAAAGGCCTATATTTTACACTTTGCCATGGTACAGAACAAGAACTATACAACTCGCAATAAAACTAATTACATATTTGAACTCAGCATCAAAAGCTATAATCATGCTGAGTTTCATTGCTCTAGGCTGTATATTAAAAAGAAGTGTCTTAGAGTAGCATCTCCCCTTAAGCTAAATAAGTTCTTATGCATGAAGTGGAGAACGTGGCCTGATTTTTCAAATGCATGCTGTAGGAGCCCACCCTTCAGTTTGTGACGTCCCGAATGAAAAAAGAAATGGCAGATCCCACGCTCTGTGGGAATCAATCTTATACAAATCAGAGTGCGGGGAGCCTACCAAGCTAACGACACGACCATGAAAGCGCCAATACGTAGGCGGGCGGCTGTTTCATTACCTACATGACACGCATGATCGCTATAAAAAGTGTGCCATTCGACACCCATATTATAAGAGAAAGCTTTAGCTCGGGGACTGCTAACTAAATACATGGGAACAGGGGGGAAATCGTGTTTCTTGGCAACAGTGGTTTCAGCAATTTTAACAGACCACGTTTGATTAAACTTGCTCCTGTCTTGAAGGAGGTCCATGCGATGCCATAGAGCAGCCTTTCAGCAGAGGGTAACATGACTTGTGTGGCATTTTTCTTTGGTTGTTTCAATCAAAGCAGCAATAGAGACAGAGTTGCCAGTATCACTATGAACAATACTCTTTAGCGAACGCTTATTCTTTTTAAGCACCTAACCTATTTATTAACATTCACTTTATCACTTTATATTCTAAGACACGACAAAAAAAAAGTATTTGTGTGGCTTTTCCCCATATGCTTCAATAAAGCGAGCAACACTGAATAGACCTTTGGCGACTACTGTCTAAAGCTTCTTACACACCATGGGACATGTCCGCAACTCCCATTCTGAAACCGTTGGAAGTGCCTCCTGCTTCCTGGCTTCACTTGCCTGTTTAGAGGGTTATTATAAATCATTGCTAAGTAGCCTGTGGGCTTAGATTTACAGAAAAGATGAATGGGCTTTCCAGTTGCTCTTGTTTAACCTGTTGAG
This sequence comes from Dermacentor variabilis, assembly GCF_050947875.1. NCBI lineage: Eukaryota > Metazoa > Arthropoda > Arachnida > Ixodida > Ixodidae > Dermacentor > Dermacentor variabilis. Next base: position 136,173,227 of record NC_134571.1, read on the forward strand.
AAATTTTGCGGCAAAATACGTGTCCCCAATTTAGGGGTTTTGCATTTTTTAGAGGTGTGCAAATGCTCGAAACTTTCTAATAACGAATTGAATAGTGTCTTATTCAATTTGGTCTTCGTCTAGAATAGTCACTATTTGTAACTGCGAATTTTTTTTAATCCTTTTTGAATGTTTCAAGACTCCAATGAAACAATATTTTAGCAAAAGTCTGGGTAAATTTTCACTCCCAAGGACATAGTATAGACATAAAACACGGAAAATCGTGTAGTAGAGCAGGCTGCGTCACTTAGGTAGCTGTACCTTAAGAGACTGTACAGCAATCATTCCCGCTTACTGAAGAGTCTTCTGCATGTGAGGAAACTACTTGTTTGGTGCTCTATTTGTGCTTTTAATAGCAGCTCTTCACAGCATAGTATGCATGACAAAAACTTGCTAACTTTAAGAATACTAGGATGTGAACATCATTTTATATTGTGATATCAGCTTTTCATTATGCAAAAGCTTTCTGATATTCGATTCACTTCTGGCATTATTCTATTTGTATTCGGTCTCAAGAATCGCTATTCACACATCCATAATATTTTTATTGCAAATTTATGTTCGGAGTGACCTTTCGAGAAAATATGGGTAAGTAATTTTTTAAGTGCCAATAAAGAGACAAAACTTTTGGTATGTGCAGTTTTACACCTGGCTTATTCTATGCAGAATAAGGTAGCATAATCTTTTTATGTAATTACACCTACAGAACTTGTTTTATAGTGGACTAAATGAAATGGCAATACTTCTAAACTACTGCAATCACAACCACCAAAGAGCTAAGAGAAAAATCTATTTTGGAGAAACCCAAGGGACGACAGTAGAATGAGAATTTTTTCTAGAAGTCCTAGAAGGCCGCAGCACCTCCAGTGTGACGCTGGGCAACATTTTGTTCTGAAAAGGTGTATTGTTTTTTTTTCAAATGTTCTGCCATCACCACAGATGTATGGCAGTGAACCTCAAAAGGCTAAAGAAGTCAGTCCAATCACGCATGACTCTTAGAAGACTGAGCGTTGCTTCATATTTGTCACATTCTGCATTTGTCAGGGTAACCAGCTTGGTGCACAACTACAGAGAATCCTCATATAACAGTCATTGAAACAGAAAACACTTCGCTATTAGCAGTATTTTCCTTAAAGTAGAGAAATCTTAGAAAGCCATTGTAAGGCGAGAAGTACACTCCAGTTGCATGTGAACTCGTAAAATGTAATTTTAAATGAAGCCGCACTCAATTCTAATGACATGACACTATTGCATTTGGAGCATGGAGAAGCACAATGAAGTGCTGCCCATTTTAATATGAAAGTTAAAAGAAATAAAAAGAAAAGGAAAAGAAAAATAATTTTAGTTGATAGTAATCACCCCTAAGGTTTCCTCATGAACGACAAGAAGTCTCTAAGCAAGCAAATTTCACGTCTTTGACATCAAGGATATTAATAAAGTTATTTTGCTACAGTGTGTTGTTCGTCTTTGCTCTTTTCTGCATTTGACACAAAGTGGAGCCCTGTGCCACAGTGAATAAATTTCAGTGGTTGTACCAAAGTTGTACCCGAAAAAAGTTGGAATAACGAAAAAAAAAACACAGTCGCGGACTGATTTTTCGCACTCCAAAAATTCGGACACGCTCGATTATTCAGTCTGCTTCGCGGCACCGCCCCATTCTCCCCATAGACCATAATGTATAACAACTGCTGAAAGTTCGGACACCTTGCAACCTCTCGTCAGATTTTTTGGACACTCCTTGAGCCAACTCGATCGAGAGCACCATGCACCAATTCTGACCGGTGCATGGTTCGACTTGCTGAATGCCATTTTTGTTTTGAACTGAGCCTCCTTGCTGCCCCACGAAGTGGCGCTACTGCAAATCCCCGCTCATCATCGTTTTTGCCTGGTTCAATAGAGTGGCTCCAGCAGTTCTGGTCCCAGCTTAGTAAGCCATGCCAAAACAATCCAGCAGCTAATTTGTAGGCTACATTTTTTGTTTGTGCGACTGGTGTCGGCGTGATGGCGTGATGGCGTGGTGGTGTTTGCTTTGCGTGCTGTATCGAGGCTGCGGTGATCCAACGCAGCATACGGAAACATTGCGTCAAGTGTCTAATGGCGCCGACAGTGCCCGCGCAGACTGCGCTGGGGAATGCCGGCAAGCGGGTGCCGAGAGGCCTAGGATTTGTCACTTTCTAATGTGCTCTCTACTGACGCCGAAAATTTTCTGCCGAGACCTGCGCAGTGGTTGCATTGCGATTCCGAACACCGTCTCATTTGACAATTTCACAGGTGCCAACACTGCTGTACTGACATGCACAGAACTTGACAATGGTGAGATCATTCGTCAGGTTTCTGCTGCTCCGCTGGACGACTCCGAGTCGAAAGATGACGCACCATGTGCTACGCTGCCATCGCATACGGAGCGTGTACATGCAGTGACTGTGCTTTCAGCCGCCTATAGTGACCGTACAACCCTCTCCAAGATTCAGACTTATCTGATTGCGCGTAAATGGAACAGCCTGCAACGGCGCATTCACGATTTCTTCAAGCCTACTGCCGAGCCCAAATAAGTGCGTGGAAATAAAGGATTTCTTTCTTTTTTTTCTTACTCTGCTTTTTCGGACACCTGTTTATTCAGACATTTCCGCAGTCCCCGTGAGGTCCGAATAAACGGTCGGCGACTGTACATAAATCAATTTTATTATAATGCAGGCGTACTGTATACCACACACACTCGTGCATGTGGAACTTGGTTTTTAAAACTTCTCGCTTTTTGTTGTTTTTGCAAGCTTCACGTGTCGTAAATTTCCTGGTACCAACATGCATTATGTAAAGAACACCCTGGCCTCGCTTCTCGCGTGAGATCTAAAGCCTCCGAAGAGCCCAAGTTGGACACCTCATGCCAAAATACAAGTGCTGTGCTTTTGTAACTCTCGACATATTTATGTTCATTTATGTTTGTTGCATTAGTCTCCTGAAGAGCCCAATTCGAATTTCCCAAACGAGCATACAAATGTTGTGCCTTTGTAAGCCTTGACATTGTTATTTCAATTTTATTTTATGTTGGTCTACTGAAAAACCCACGCTGGGTGGCTCAAACCAGCATAAATGTGTTCTGCTTTGTGACACTTTACTACATGCTGATGTCAATTTTTTATATAGTTTCTTTACTATTTCATATTTAAGTTTCTTTAGTCATTTCATGTCAAACCACACAGTTTTGTTGTGGGCTGTTCCATCATGGCACACCATTTGAAGTTTGCTTGATATGCCAAAGTAGGTACAACGAGAAATTTTTAAAAAAATTTGATTTCTTACATACACCTGGGTCATTCCACAACAAATCAACCAGTGTTTTTTTTACCATCACAGATATAGTTTGTAAAGCAACTTATACGAAAAAGAAAACTAAGAACCGGAAACTATCTCTTGACAAGACCACCTCGTCGCTGCAGTACACACGACTCCAAGCTGCTGCACCCCTCACGCCCCATGCAGCCAGAGCGCCTGTTCCAAGACGCAATAAATGTCGGGCCTAGTGAACCGCTTGCCCTCGACAGCAGCGCTACACATCCTCCCAGCACAGTCTAAACACAACAGAGAGTTTTAGAATTGGCGGCCCAAGCGGCTTGGGGACCCAAGAAAATTGTGGGCCGCCAGTGCGCATGCACAGAAATGTAATGCAAAAGGATAGACAGTTGGGCGAGTTGGTACGGTAACATGATTTTGGCTTCTAGCGCAAAGTGAAACAGGGACACAGAAAGGAGCAGACAGGACAGGCGCTATTCTCTCAACTAAATTTTTATTAAAACGAAGAACATATATATAGGTGATTGCAAAAACCGTAGCATAAGAACATGACAAGGTAAAAAGCATCAGTTAAACATATCAGGGGGTATGGAAGTCAAAGAAAAAAAAAATATATATATATATTACTTCAGATTAGTACACGTATTGCGGAGGTACTGAAATTCGCAATCTAACAGAGACAACGAAGCATGACTGACGCAAGTGTCTCCTAATCTTTTTATGTGGAATGCCTTGATAATTTCCCGCGCTCGTCCTGTCTGCTCCTTTCTGTGTCCCTGTTTCACTTTGCGCTAGAAGCCAAAATCATGCACAGAACCCAAGCCAGTCCTGGGTTCTTGCGTTCGCGTTAACCCAAGACCCAAAAATCAAAAACTAGCATGGGCCCCCAAGCTATCTTGGGCCGCCCTCGCAGGTGACGAGATATTGCGAGATAGCCAGGAGCGCCGAACGAGCCGCAGCCATCCATAGCCGTTGTCTCTCACGTGCCAAGCATGACTGCTCTGAGAACTTCTCGCAGTTTACTGCAGACGATCTCTGCATATTGCGAGAAGTACTCGGAACGAATCCCTTTCAAGACGTCAGGCTGTGGCCGCAGGTTGCGAAAAATCTTGTAGAGGCAACAAGCAAGACGTTTTCGCTGCGGTCAATACGCAACCACTGCGAGTTGCTTATGGCACAGTTTTTGCACAAGGATACTGCAAATCTGAAAAAGTAAGTACATATTTACTGCGCAACTTCTTCCGCTTGCAGTAGGCGCAGGTTAGCTGTGTGCTTTGCTTGCCCTTTGGTCTATTCGATTCAGCTTGGGTTCTCTGCACTTTCTGCACTCATCCAGGGTGCGCTGCACCTAAACCCTCGATTCCCTGAGGTGCAGAGGCGCCCCCTGCATTCTCGTCCTTGATTGCGCAGGGTGCGAGGTTAGGTGTCGCCGCGGTGCAGTGCACTTTTGAACCTGGCTGGGAAGAGGTGCAGCCGGGCAAATCTACCGCCATAGCAGACGGGTTGGAGTAGACAACGGCAAGTAATGTCTGTGCTGGTTGAAATTGATGGCAGCCCGACAGAGCTGTTCCCAATTTATGACGAGTTTGGCGTGATTGCCTTCGACGGAGACGCCGAGCTTTACACTACAGCAGGTAAGTTTGCCATTGTAGTCCGTAAGCATAATAGCATGGTTTGTATACGTGCGAAGTGGCGACATTTCTTCCCCTATTTTTGCAGATGGAAGAAGGGTGTGGGTGATTTGCACACCGGGTGGTTTTGCCACCGATTCCGAGCACATAGAGCGGTCGGGAGCCGCAACTTCGCGTTGCGGAGACGCCACGCCGCGGACCACCGAAGCTGCTGCGGTGGACGTGTCAGCCATGCCGACTCGGCAACCCGACGGTGAGGAAGCTTTGTGGAGCGGCAGAAGAACAAAATTCCTTATAGAAAGTTACAAGGAACACTTCGGCCGCATCGGGCAAAAGGGGAGACTAAGGTGAGGCTTGGCATTCGATGCGTTTGTATTTGGATTGCATTTTGTATCGTTCTGCACGCAGGACCAAAAAGCAGCTGATGCTGTTCTTAACGGACTCCCTCAATGAAGAATTCGGGTGCTGCCTCGCTGTCGTTCAAGTTACCAATAAATGGAAATCCCTTGAGAGAGCTTATAAGAGAGTGCGGACAAACAATAATAAATCCGGCAGCGTGGCTGCCGCGTGCAGTTTTGAGGGGTAAGTGTTCGCAGTGCTTTTATATTATTCGCGGTCTCTTATGCCAGTGCATAGTTAAACTAAGACGTACCTGAAGTCTTATTCACAGCGTGTACATGAAATTAGTAACAAAACTGGTTGTTTCTAGACCAGATTTATTTAGCAAATTCCTGAAATACTTTATGCTAAATAAATCAAAAATTACTGAGCATGCAATGTTAACAAGTGTCAGCTTCAGAGAATAGCTTATTCTTGTAGTGCATCCTTTTCCATCATTCAATTTATAGGAAATTGTACCACTGTCGTATGAAGTTATGCTTTCCGCAAGCCATGTGTGCAATTTGGCTAAGTGATTTGTTCGACGCCAATGTTTCTCACTCCTGCCTGGTCCCTGTTGGCAATGGGATATGCATAAGAGCATACAAATCAATTAAAGAGCAGAAACTTCCTTTCTCTGTTTTGCTACAATGTTCCAAGTTTTGCCTGTGCAAATGCACCAGCTTTGCTGGTGTACTAAAATTCTGGTGCTACTTGCATTTAATTTTTTAGGCACCTGCAGGACTTCATGGAAAAACAACATCACACGAGTCCTGTTGTTACTTACGCACAGGGACGTAGAATGGTGCCCGTCGACAGGGAGAGATGAGCATGATCGTATAAAGATGGCAACTCTTATGTTTTGTGTTGCATCCTGCATGCTGTCTGCATGGACTTGGTGTTCTGTCAGACTCGGGAACAGCAGCTAGTACTGACCTATTTGTACTTGCAATCCTAAAGCTAGTTTTTCATGCCATGTGGCTTTAGGATGCACTGCCAGGCATGCCTACACCGCAGTTGACTAAATGGCACAAATAATAAACATTTCTAACTTAAAATAAAATGGATATGGTCAATACTGATGCCTGGTGTGCAACATATGAGGGCCGTTTTTTTTTTTTTTTCAACCTCCGATCGCTCCGTGCAGGCGCTACGCGGGCAGCAGAAAGCGGACATGCGCTGTAGGCAACTGCGCAGCTCTCGCACTACACACTCCGCCATTGTTGACATTCAGGCGTCAGTCGGCATTGTGCTACAGCCACGTAAACATGGCTGCCATTATTGTTGCTCCCGCCAAGTGTCAACGAGTTGACAGAATGGTTAAAGAAAACCACAGATGCACCATTACTGCTTTATCTACGGAATTTCCAGAAGTTTCAAGGTCTGTTTTGTACTCTATTGTTACTGAACGGTTACGCTACAAAAAACTTTGTGCACGTTGAGTCCCAAAAATGTTGACGGACGGCCACAAAACTCGACGAATGGCGTCAGCTTTGGAGTTCCTTGAGCGTTATCAGGATGAAGGAGACAACCTTTTGAAAGCAATCGTGACTGGTGATGAAACCTGGATTCAATACGACACACCGGAAACAAAACGACAATCACAACAATGGATGCATTCAAATTCACCAAACAAACCAAAGAAATTCAAAAAAACCTTCAACAACAGAAAGACCATGGCTACTGTGTTTTGGGATCAACAAGGTGTGTTGCCTGTGGAGTTTATGGAGCCCGGAACCACAATCACTGCAGCTGTTTATTGTGAAACTTTACGACGTTTGCGTAGAGCCATTCAGAACAAACGAAGAGGAAAGCTGACCGCTGGACTTGTTCTGATCCATGACAATGCCCGTCCACACACTGCTGGAGCAACTCAACGGCTTCTCGAACAATTTGGATGGGACATTTTCTATCATCCACCATACAGTCCAGACTTAGCACCCTGTGACTTTCATCTTTTTCCTGGACTGAAGACGTGGCTTGGTGGGAAGCGCTTTCAAACCAATGGCGGCCTTCAAACCAACGTCCAGGACTACTTGAATTCATTGGCGGCAACTTTTTTTGAAGAGGGTATTGCAAAGCTTGTCCACAGATATGACAAATGCCTCAATCTCTTCGGTGATTACGTCGAAAAGTAACCGTAACTGTACTAATCTTTTGGTAATAAAATTATTGTTTTAGATGAACTTGTCTTTTATTTATAGCCTATCGGAGGTTGAAAAAAAAAAACGGCCCTTATACATGATGATATAGTCCACTTTATCTGTGCTTACGGGCTGTTTATTTTAGAAAGAGCCTCAATTTCCACACTGAACATTCACTGACTGCCATCTTTTCAGGTATCACTTTCTTGGCCCATTGACTAACACTGCCTGCATGTTATGCCAATGAAGGCACAGGACACGGGTCTCATTGAGATACTTTAGTCCGTTGATTGTTGAGGTTTTTGTTGTGCGTTGTACACATTGCATTTTTCATCATAGCAATCTTGAGCAATATGCTAGGCATGTCGCCAGGCAAGCCTCTCTAAAGAAGTGTAAATTTCTACTAATTAACAATACTTTTGCTGCAGGGAACTGCAGGCCCCAGAAGCGGTGAACAGCCGAACTGCCCATGTGGAGCTGCATGAACCAAAGAAGGACCCACTCTTATTGCAGCTCCTGCAAAAACTAGACGAGATCGAAAAAAATAGGGCAAGTCGGCACAAAGAGAAGATGGCCCTGCTGGAGCGCTTTGTGAGCACCTATGAAGCAAAAAAATGAACAGCTTGTCTTCATCAAATCATGTTTTCTGGCATTTATTCAACCAAGACACGAAACAGAAGGTACGAGACTGGGAACAGTGCAAAGCATTCAAAACAAAATTATAGTGGTCAGAACAAGTCAGAAAGCAAAGTGCATTTCTGAGGAAAGTGGAGGCTGCAGCTGTAAACATTCAGCGCTGTGTTTCCGCAATATTATTGCGTCTAAGCTCGCACATCTGCTTAACAGCTGCAATACTGGTGATTGCACCATCGTTTGCATTTTTTATGTTACTCTCCATGGGGGGGAGGGGGGGGGCCTCGCAGTCACTTAATAAGTCCATGCTACTGCTACACAGATTATGTAGTACACATGCACCAAGTACAATAAGACAACACTGGTCAACTGAATCTGTGTCTGCAAGATACAGTCTCCTGAAACGCTGTTTCAGAATGCCGAATGCGTGCTCAATTGCCACACGTTGTTGGCTGTGAACCTTATTGAAATTCCACTTGTAACGCTCAAACGTCGCCCTATGGTCCCTATATGGAGGCATCGGCCATGGGAGAAGCGGATATGCTGCGTCGCCCGGCAAGTAGTCGTTAGCGCACTTGGTCCCGGCTACACCGTAGATGGGGCTTTCTTTCAGCACGCGCACGTCGTGTGCGCAGCAAGGATATCCAACGAAAATGTCTATGAAACGGCTGCTTGAATCACAGATTCCTTGCAGAACGATTGAAGGGAATTTTTTCCTGTTATAGTAGGATGAAGGGGACTCTTTCTGGTGAGGAATTTCAATGTGACAGCCGTCAACACACCCAACAAGGTCCTTTGCCGTTGCTTCTAGAAAGAAAGCGTACTTTGATATTCGCCTGCTCCTCATCGCTAGGCCAAGCAATCACTTCTTTACTAATACTGAATAAGAAGTCCAGAAACCTTTTAAGGCACAGAGACACTGATGACTCTGACACATCGAAGGTATCAGCAATTCTGTACATGCTGTTCTGAGTACCTAAATAAGACAAAGCAATTAGGCACGTTTTCTCCGCGGGTATTTGCGGGCGATCTCCCCGAGGGCTTGGAAAAAAAACAGATGCCTTGAAGCGCTCCGCAAGGGTCTGAAATGTGCCTCTGGAGAGCCGAAAAAGGCGCTTGAATTCATGATCAAAATACCTGGCCACAACTTCCTCGTAATATCCAGGAATGCGGTTGCGATCGTTGCGGACCAGTTCAGCACTGACTCGGCACAACACTGCATCGAGTTCCTCGTCTTCGCTCTCAGATTCTGAGTTCCATAACAACGTGCAGGTCATCCATTTCATTGTCCAAGTCAGCAGGTTTGTGGACGCACAAGATAAATAAAACGGCTTCTTTGGACATGCACACCGTCGTTGTGGTCGTCTCACCAGCTTATTACCCATGTTTTTGTAGACGCAGCAGACGACAGGCCTGCACCTACAATTCGATTGACATTTTAGCGGTGGCGCTGCAGACAGGTTCCAACTTGTGACCTCGCACAAGGTGCCGAGAACTTCTGCACCGTGTATCGGCACCACTTGCACCTTTTCGTTTCCGGTGCCGTGCACCTTTTCTGAATCGAACAAACCTCTTATGTAATCTTTATTTGCCTTCGGTATGCTGCCTCCGTAATCTTGCGAGTGTAATGCAAATCTGCTTCCCCTTCCACGTGTAGCTACCTGCAGCGAGGGAACTTGTATATGCTGGTGCCCACCTCTGAACAGCTGTAATCACGACCCTATGGACACTAAACGAGCCAGTGTCGAACGGGTAACTCTTTAAAGGATTAGAAACCAGTAAGGTATCAGCTTTTGCCAGCGCAGCAAAGGGAAACCGCCTGTGAGACGAATTCGACATTAATCGCTGCCACCCGCGTACGCCATATAAATGAGCGGTAGTCAACGCGCCGGCGTAAACAAACAATGGAAGTGAAACACAAGGCCGATGGCGTCAGAAAAATATTTATTGCCTCCCTGCAGGGTACTACCAAGGGTCAGAAAAAGAATTGAAAAATTGGCATGTATTTGAAACATCCAGATAGTGCCGTAAATAATGGCATCGACCATTTGAGACTTGTTCGCGGTGCCATATATTACGTCAGCGATTCCCAAAGGGTTAACAAAATAGTGAAACAAGTCTAAATAAAGTATGTGACGTACAGAAAACGTAGGAAGCTAATTATCTGGTATTACAGGTCGGGAACCGAGGAACAGTATGCTGAAAAAGAGCAGCTTCTCACAGAAATTTTAGCTCTCGCAAAGGAATTTGGGTATGCCATCAGAGGAGCCACCTTGAAAAAGGTAGCTGCTCGAATGCAGCCTGACATACAACCAGCGACTCCAACTGACAGCAGAGCTGCAAATTTTGGGCGATTGGTTGCAGCCTAAACAAGGGATACAGCAGCAGCAGCTCATTATGCCCAAGTGGAAAATGCAGAAGAGGACGGTACTGCATGTTTTTCAATCAAATAATGAAGATGGAACAAGAAGTGTGATACTGTAATATGCTTGTATTTTATCGCATGTTGTAGCATTTTGTTAAGCAGCAACATGTATCCTGCAAATTATCAGTTTGTATATATTTGTATATAATAAACGTTTGTTTAGCTACTGCATCCAGTAGGATTTACCTTAACTGATTCAAAGGTTATGGAGTTATGACTAGATGAATAATAAACCAATGTGAAATGTTAATCATACTTTCACTCTCCTTGCAGGCATGGAAGATTTTCAGCCCACGGAGGCATCACAAATTCTGAATAGCATATACAATGACAATTATGTAGATGTGATGCCTCCAAGTACACAAAGTGTAATAATATACACTAACCCGAGCAGCCCACAAGGAGACGCCACCTCTCCACTACCCCAAGACAGCCAGCCGCAACATCCAGTCTTGAGCCTCCCAAATGGCACAGAGTCACCTGGACCACAGTCCAATCATCCCGACACGAGTAGTTTGGCACAAGGAGGAAGGAGGAACACAGTTCCACCATCCAACGCCCAGCCCAGCAATCGTATGCACGCCAGGAGCAGCACCCAGCAAAGGAAAAGAGGCAGGCGACTAACAATTTTCTCCTCTATGTGGAACATTCTGCACTGAATATCTGTGCTGCCTTATGCAAATCTGATCAGTGTTTGCCTTTTTCCCTAATAATTTAATGCCTCACAGGTCACCTTTATGATGTTATTCAGAAAAATTTTATGCTGCAGCAAGCAGTCATTTGGTCATGTGTTTATAATTAGCCCATACACATTTTGCAAAGTAGTCCATGAGTGCACTTATAACTCACAGTTCCGCTTTTCTGACTCCATGCAGGATATTGGGCTCCACAATAATGTGAAGGTAAACTTTTAATGTCGAAGGGTGAACATTAAAGGGAACTTGATTACTTACGTTAACACACTTTAGGGTGTCTTATACTTTTTATGAGCTGTTCGAAGAGTCATATGTAACAATTGTGTGCTTTCAATTACAGCTGCCAATTCTCCTTCTGAAGCCAACCTTGCATTTTTTGAGTGAAGGCTGTAGTTTGAACAGTCAACTAGAGAGAGAGATGGCACACTAGAAGAGCGGCGCCTGGAGCTTGAAGAAAAGAAACTGTTACACGAGCAGGCGAAACTACAGCAACATATTGCTGAATGGAAAGCCCAAGTGGAAGATCGCGCTGAAGAAAGGAGGCTTCAAAGAGAAGAACGTACTGCAGTACACAAGGAACGCGAAGCAGAGAGAAATATGTTTATGGCACAACAAAACACTCTGCTTGATGTTTTAAAGGAAGTGTTGGCTAATAAAGGAAATTAAATGTTTTGGTTATTCACAGAAAAGATGTGTATTTGTGAACATTATACATTTGGAAAGCTTTCTGCTCCAGCAACTTAATCGCATTTTGGTTACACTACAGCTTCAAACTGTGTAGTCCACATGAGCCAAAGTTCATTTATTGCTTCAATAGGACAAATAAACAATATTCATACTAGCTTTTTCTTCTCTCTCACTTGTTACGTAACACAAGGTATTCTTTCAGAAAAGGAGGACAAAGGTGAAAGAACATTGCCACTTGGTTGCCATAAAGGCAAGTGTGGCAGTTTGTTAAAATCGTCGCTACTTTGTACATTTGTGGCACATTCTGGAGGAAGACTTTCTGATTTTTTTTGTAGTCCAAGAAGGCACACAGACTGATCGTCTTGCCAAATCCCCATTCTACTGACTGCCTTACAGTGCTCATGGCAGTATTGAATTCTTGCTGCTGTTCATTGAGACGTGCACCAGCATATGGCCACATGAGCAGAGGGCAGAGGGGGTATATATAGTGAATGTATTGCCCTGCATCAACTGGAGAAGCTTTTCATACAGCCCACTTTCCCGAAGTATTCCTGCAAAAGAAAAGCAACTAGTAATGAACATAATGAGCCACAGAATGTTGCACCTTGCTGTTTCAAAGCGACGGTTAGATTTAGGAGCAGTGTATTTGCTAGTAATGTGTTCTTACTGAGGCACTGCCTCAATATGAAAGTCGAATAATTATTTATGAAGTCGCGTGTCAAAAACAGTTATGCTTAAAATGTGCTTCGCAGAAATTACACTCAATACATGTGTGTAATTATCTTTCTGGGCGATCATACCGCAAGTGTGTGAACAATGCGGCTGGGAACAAAGAAATGAGGGGCCTTTCATTTACCTGCATCATGCCTGTGGCCTAAATATGGGCCAGCAAGGTCGCAGACGATGCCGTTGGCACACATAACGGCCTGATATTTGACAATGTGCTCCCACTTGTGCCCGGAGAAGTACAGTTGCTGGTTGTACGTTGCTCGGCAGATCGGTCGGGGAGTTCCATTGATGAAACCCCAGCAATTAGTCAAAGGCACACCTCAATCATGCACAGCCTGCAATTCAGAATGTAGATTATTGTTGCAGCAGTATTTATTGCAATATTGCTCTACTAAAAAGATTTCAACAACTAGGTCAACAGGCGCATCCCACTTGCTTGTACTGGAAAATGCATAGCAAGAAAGTACACACACACCATAGGTGACTTTCCTATCTCGTATGGCATATGTATCAGAGGAAACGAGGTAAAACGCCGTCTCTACACTTCCATTCTAACGGCAGTCTATCAAAAGCTTTCATAGCAAACTAAACAAAAAGCTAAGGTTAGAAACATTATTTTTACAGATATCCTGCGATGGCTACAGTCGCTAACCTAATCGCAATAACGTACGTGTTTTAACCTTAATGCAACAGCGTGTACGTACCTGGCAAAACAGAGCGATGTTGGCGAGGTTCAGCCAACGATGATTTGTCAAGTACAGGAGGTGACCGCAGGTCGTCTCAATGTGGCCAAAGACGGAGGCAACTATGCTGGACATCATGGAGGTATGTCGTCCGAAAACGTCTTCTAAATCGCACCACCTATTAGGATATGTGAGTCGCCGGAGGGCAATCAGGAGAGCATCTTTACCAGATACTCGTACTCCCTGAATGCTCTCAATCATATCAGGAATTAAGAGAGCAGGTGACAATTCATCAATATTTGCCTTCTCAAAACGGAACATTCTCCAAAAGACGTCGTCTTCAATACTTCCGACGTCGAGCCATCCTTTGCGAGACGTATACTGCCGCTGGCCATGTCGTCGGTAAGTCGCTTCTGGCAACGGTAGAAAGAGGTCTTCGATGTCAGCCGAACTCAAATCAGCGTACAGCAGATGGTCGCAGAGCAAACTTGCTGTACGTCGACTGATTTCTGCCATTTCATGCAGGTGAACTCGCAGATTCGCAGTGCCTCACAAGAAAACACCAACTAAGTGCACTTGGCTTCGATTGGCTTTGCTTGGCTTATAACTGCACACCTAATTCATAATACTAACCGGTACTAACACAGTGATTACATTTCTTACATTTTATTGTTCGCTCTTCTTGCTCAAAAATGCATTCTGTTCATTTTCCCTTGTAAGAAACGGGGTTAATTTTTTTTTGCTTTCAAGCACCTATCTATTTTCTACACCACGGCATCCCGAGCGCTCAACCCAACACTGTCTGCATTCGACCCAATCCTCAAACTCTGCTGCTCCTCTAAACCCAAGAGCAACCGACGCAACGTGGCTTGGGTACAGTGAACTAGAATATTTTCCAGTGAAGCGAGCGGAGGGGGCAGCGCCTTACTACGCGCGTCACTGAGAGTGTCTCCTGAAGCAGCGGCGCTGTTTTCGACCACTCTTGAAGGTGGCCGGCGGCGGCGGGTCAGAGCACGCCCGACGGCGCTTCAGTTGTGCACTGGCTTTTCATTCAGTGTGGTTGCGTTGCACGAGTGTTTTGATGTGAATGTAGTAACTTCTTGCAAGAATGAGTGCAAAGCAACGGCGCAACCACTGCTACGCCCCAGGGTGCAGCACAGGATATGCAAGAACAAAAAATGCGCGAAAGTTGTCGCTATTCAAGGTGCCTGCTGATCCTGAGCGCATATCCACGTGGGAGAGGAACCTACATAGAGGCGATAAGCCGCTAATTACAGACTGCGCGGTATGTGAGCTACATTTTGAGCCACGCTTCATTCTTAGGGATTATGTGCACCGCATAAATGACGAGCAAGTTCGAATTGCACGTGGGACGCCTACGCTTTCCGCAGATGCAGTCCCCACAATTTTACCCAATCTGCCAGCTTACTTGAGCAAGCTCGCCACTCCCGAGAGGAATGAGAGAAAAAGGAGCAGTGATGACGATGTCACACCGCGAAAAAAGGCACGAAGGCAGGTTACAGAGGTGATCGAAGATGAACCTGTCGAACCTGTGGCCAGCAACGAAGTATGCGCGGCCGCGACTGTCGCTGCGGTGAGGAGAATGAAATTCCTAGGGAAGCGATGGAAGCAGCATGAACTTCAAGCCGCAGATGGAGTATGATTAACATTATGTGCTCTCGACTCGCTGTCAGTTGAAGTGACCGTGGAAAAGGCCGTGTTCTTCATTGCAGACAGTGCCGGTGCCTTGCATGCAAAGACGTTCCTGGTGGGCAAGCAGGTAGCTGGAGCACCAGTGGCAACAATGCAAGATGCTGTAACCACAATGCAAGAAGCGCATGATTTTCATATCTGCAAAGGTGCAGCGTCAAGGGATGAAAACTCCCTGATGACCAGCCTAACAGCAAGCTTGCAAAGTCAAATTGAGTACAAATCAAGAACAGCATATAGTACTCGCTGCCAAGGCAAGGCAACCAAACATGGTACTTCATGCGTCAGTTGCAAGTACTTAAGGAAAGCACTTTTTAAGCAGCAGTCACGCCTGAAAAGGCGTCAAGGAACGAACAGCCAAAATACTGGTTCGCGATGCCGCAGTCCCATTGCCAAGAAGCTTCAAGCGTGTTCCCGAAAAAACAAACGGCTTTTATTAAAGCTAGACAAGCTCGCAGTGGATCTTCAGGAAATGAAAACTAAGTGCGCTGCAACAGCTGAGGAAATACTTTCTCGAAAGATAAGCTCCTTATCACCAAAGCAGCAGCTGGCTATAAGGCAGTGCTTCGAAGCATCCAAGAGAAAAAGCCCACGGGGCATGAAGTACGATAAGGAATGGATGCTTGAATGCATATTGCTTAAAATGAGGAGCCCTAAACTGTACTGGTATGTGAGGAGGCAGAACATCTTGACACTCCCAAGTGATACAACGCTGCATAAATACACTGCCAAGTACAGAAGCGGCTACGGATTTAATGAAAAAATGCTCAATGTGTTGAAAAAAACAGGTGCGAAAATAGAAGGCTTTGTTGGCCTTGGCCCATATACGCCTGAAAAAGAAAAAAACATTGCCATGCAATCATGGTCTTGTTGTGATGTTTGTGCCACTCATTGGCAGCTGGACTCAAGTTCTTGGCGTTTTCGGGAGTGACGGGAACGTGAAAGGTGACCTGCTGGTCAAAATTGTAATCGAGTCCATAGTTCTTGCAGAAAGGGCTGGCCTCTTAGTGGACTACGTCACATGTGACGGAACCAAAAAATGTGGCGTATGTTTAATATTCGAGCTTCCTTGAAAGAAGCGGTCTGCAAGAAACTGCATCCTGTTGACAGCAGCCGTTTCTTATATTTTTTTTTTAAGATTTCCCACATCTTGTCAAAAATATTCGAAACAGGCTTCTTGTCACAACTTTTGACACCCCCGATGAAACGGTTTCAATGCAATTTGTTCGAAAAGCTTTCGAACTAGACAGAAATGCTGTAACAATGAAAGCAATGCCTGACATAACTACCGTGCACATCAGCCCCAACAATTTCGAAAAGATGCGGGCAAGTTATGCCTTCCAAGTGTTCGGGCATGGACCTTTGCGAGCCTTTTTCCTTGACCGCACTCAGCTGGAGCAGAGCTGCGGTAAACTTGAAGCTACAGAAAAGTTTTTCATAAGAATGAAGTCCTTGATTGCTGTGATGACTGGCAGGTATACAGCTGAAGCCCTCAGGCCTGCTTCTGATGGTGTGAAGTTAATAAAGGAAACCCTAGGTTTCCTGGACACCTGGGAGAGCCACGCTGATAAAAATATTTCTGAGCAAATCTACCTTAGAGTCCTTAGAGGCCTTAGAGTCACACTAACAAGTACTCTTGAGCTCCTTCAGTACTTGCACGACCAAGTTGGCTACAGCTACCTGTTGACATCACGACTGAGCCAGGACAAAGTGGAGAACTTCTTTGGATTGGTAAGGCTTTCATCTGGCTGCAACTCCCATCCAACACCACAACAATTTCTTATCACTGTTCACTGCCTCTCTTATTACAACTTGGCACACAGCGTTGCAGGTGGAAATGCAGAGAGCGACATATTAAGTTCTCTTCTTGATGCGGGGGACAAAGCGGAAACTGCAAAGCAGCAACTGATGGAGAAAGTGAAGGTTTCATCCGAAAAAGAGGGACCGTTGGCTTCATGTGGCAGTGCAGCTATGCAACATGACTATAACATCCAAAGTGACTCAAGGTTGATCTATCACATCTCTGGGTACGTGGCGAAAAAGTGCGCGCTACCGACCAAATGTCCTGCATGTATCGATTGCCTCTTATTGCCAGCAGAGCAAGGGCACCGCATGCATGCTGCAGAATTTGTTAAGCATATTGACGAAGGAGGCTTACTCTACCCCTCGGCTGAACTGTTCCGTTTCGTCACCAGGCTGGAGGACATTTTTACTAATTGCTTTAGTGCACGCAAAGTTCATTATGATAGTGTCATGGACATCTTACACATGATCCATTGTGCTGCTGCTTTAAATGTGGGATGCAATGCACATGCTGAGAGTATCACTCCTCGCATAGTGAGTTTTTATGTTACTACACGGCTTCATTTTTTTATCAAAGGACTGAACAAGTCAAACATGCTGTCGGAGTCAAAGGCAGCGCAGCACCTCAAGCTAAGCAGATTGAATTAGCTATATTTGTACACTGTTTGCTTCGTGCACTGGAACTTTCAAGTTGATTTCAATGAAAATTACAAACACCTGCATTAAAACCGTATAAAGCAGTTTTTCAACTGTTTTTTGCGTCAATCATTTTTATGGTGTATACTATATGTGTTGACTGAAGTGCATTCTCGTATCAGCATGGAATAATTAGTTTTACACACCTAATATTCTGTGAATTTGTGTCTTGGTTGATAATGAAAACGGTATATTATATATATATATATATATATATATATTAATCGTGTATATCCCGTGAGAAATGGTCCCAAGAATAACTGTTACTTTGCGAAATTTAGTGCCTCGCAATATGTTGGAACTGCGACAGTTTGTAATACTCAGCTAAAAAAAATGTTTACAGTGCGCTCAATAGCCTTCGTCTGTTATTGCTTGCTATGGCAGGATCGACATTGTACGCTCAATTTAGTAAACATCCGCGCATGCTAAATATCTTCAAATATTAAAGATAAATAGCAGGCGCGAAACAAAACTACATTAAACGCGCAGCTACATAACGAAGCACGTTTTCCAGTCTCGTGTGCTGGCATCGCACACTGCGGAGTCGAGCCGAGCGTTCAAGAGTGGTCGATCGCAGCGCTGCTGCTGCAGGGGACACGGCGTGCGTCAGGCTGAGAGGCGCGGTCGCACCACTGGAAAATATTCTAGTTCACTGTAGCTTGGGGGCCCAGAGCATTGGGCCCCCAATTCTAAAGCTCTCTAATAACCTGTAATTAAACATTTGGGTGTCAGCAACCTATGAAATAAAGGTTACAAGGGGTTAGTTTTCATGTTTGTGGAGTCATTTTTGTGGAGTCTAAACGTTGTGGAGTAATTTTTGTGTGTGTGTGTTTTCATTTTTGTGGAGTCTAAACGTTACAACATGCAAAATGCAAGCAATCTATAGGTTACGATCACAAATTGCGCAATGCAACCTTTGCGCAGTAACCTATGAGCAACGTAGTATGGTATGTTTCTACAAGCCAGGAACTGCGCATTTGGAGCACACGCTTGTTGCTTGAAGCGTGGGAATATATTTATCTCAGTGGCAGCGCGGGTGTGGTTGGCTGCAAGACAGCTTCTAATATACCACAAACTCTGAAAATTTATCTATCGCGTCGGTACAGTACTGTCGTTGTGAATTACAATCATAGCAGACATGCACAATTCCTGTCCTCTTCCAGTCTCTTTCTCCTCGAATCTTCGTCTTTCTCTCTCACTTTCTGGCCTTTCCTATCTTCTTCTCTCTTCTGTTTACTTCCTTTCTCCTTGGCGGCAAGGGTTCACCTTGTGTGGCTATCCTACCTTGGGTACACCATATTTGGTTATAGTGATGGCGTACGACTGGCGTCGGGCAGGCTTGTATACAAGCTCTGCCACGTCCCCTCGTTGGGCTCTGTGGCGGGCGGTCGGCGCTGTTGCCGAACATGCACATTTTCCTATGGCAGCGCAAGCCTCTGTAGTCTATGATCGGCGTCTGAAAAGATGCCACACCGAAGTACAGTTCCAATTCTCTTTTCGGAGCAACGCTCCATCATTTCCCAAGTTCTACGTGCTGCTCAGCGAAAACAACGTACCAGTAAGAAAGCTCTCGCTATTCCTAGTGGCCAAGTGTCTAAAAGAAAAAATTGGACCTACATACAAAGCCTCAAAAATGTCTAGCGGGGACCTCCTCCTAGAACTAAATGACAAGGATCAAGCGCAAAAGCTCTCGGAACTTACCAGTATTGGCAACACGACAGTAACAATTTCACCACACAGGACACTAAATACAAGCAGGGACGTGATATCAGAGGAAGATTTTATTGGCTTGAGCAATGAAGAACTGCTGGAAGGTTTCCAGGAACAAAATGTTACCAAAGTCCAAAGAATTACCATCCGCAGGAATGACCAAGAGATCCCAACCAAACATGTTATACTGACCTTCGGAACAAGCGTAATGCCTACTTCACTCAATGCAGGTTACATTAAAGTCAATGTGAGACCATATATACCGAACCCCAGACGATGTTTCAAGTGCCAAAGCTTTGGACATGCTTCACATGTATGCCGAGGACAAACAACTTGTGCTAAATGCAGCTCCAATGAACACCAATCTGAGAATTGCACCTCTTCCCCACATTGTGTTAACTGCAAGGGAGATCATTCAGCTTATTCGCGGTCCTGCCCTTGCTGGAAAAAAGAAAAAGAAGTCATTGCTCTAATTGTCAAAGAAAAAATCTCGTTCTTTGAAGCCAGAAAGCGACTGTCGTACCTTTCGCGACGTAGCCCACGTACAGTGGTCCTGTAGTGACACCTCCCGCCCCCGTGGTGGAAGCAGCCAGTGCTGTTCCATCACCTTTGAAGGCCCTGTAGACACCAGTCTCGCAGGGCCTTAAGACCAAATGAACCCCAAGGCCCAAGACACGTGTTTCGGCGCCAAACTCTCGGTCCTCCAGCGCCTCAGAGAGAGCGATGGAGGTCGACACAAAAACCCCGGTGTCATTGACACCGAAGGACAAACGCTCTCTCGAGCGCCGTAATAGGGACAAAAATCCCAATAACCACCCAAAATAAGAAAGCGATAACCTAAAGGTTATCGCTCATTTGTATTAACTTTTTAAAATCCGTGTCACCTGACACCTCACCTCTTAATTTTTCCGTAGTGCCATTTCTTATCTTTCAATTTTAAGATGGCTTTTATTATCCATTGGAATTGTAGAGGTCTATTACACAACTTGGGTGACATCAAAGACATGCTAATAAACTTCTCTCCTGTGGCCCTGTGTTTACAGGAAACAAACCTAGGCGAAAAACACAATAATATCTTAAAAGGTTTCACTGTTGTACGGCGCGACCGTACTCAGGCGAACCAGCTGTCACGTGGTGTAGCCATTGTTCTGCCAGGTGGTATAGCAGCCAGAGAAGTTCCCATTAACACTCGCATAAAAGCCGTTGCTGTCACCATTTTAGCTCAAAAACCATCACCATTTGTTCAGTGTACATTCCGCCGCATTCACATTTTACCGTAAGAGATCTAGAGTTAATTTTAAACCAGCTACCTGAACACAAGGAAGGAAGCTGTGACATGCAATGCAATTATAGTATTTTGCGGTTCAATATGCTAAAGCACAGCTTGATTGTTTCGTACCTAAGTGATTTTTAAAACGAGCTCCATGCGCTATTTTGAGCCTCCTCTCACTGCAGCACCAAATGATTTACTTCGCGAATAAACATCAAATCACAATTCTTTCAAATCACACGTAATTTCGCGGCGTGCTGCAATAGAGCTTTTGTGCCCCATGCCCCATATATAGGCAAAATGCACGAAAAACGGTCGCAGTTAATGTTCAAAATGCAGATAGACGGAGAACGACAGCACAAGAGAGCACAGCACAGTGGTCGTAACCGGATCTACACGCTGCCAAGTGCACAACTTGACGCACTATTTTGTGACATTGCTCCTGCACTTCCAATATATCAGTCGAGGTAGGGAGCCGAAAACAAGATGAGAACAGTAGGTATAGGCAAGGAACGAGTATCTATATAGAGGGCTTCTCAAAATATCCGACGACAGCTGTTCCAATATGCACGAGATGTGCATGCACAAACATACGCCGGTGCTTCACTCTAGTAAAAAACACAAAAAGTTGAGCACCGCGACTGTGAGCAACGTTACTAGATACTATTTTCAGTTGTCAAACTCTGCCATGGCACCTAGCCCCTTTCTGTTGCGCCCGCGGGGCGCGACAAGTGCTGTCGGATCCAGGCAGGCGGTGCAAACAGACAGAGACGCCAAGGCGTGCAGCTGCGTGCCACATTTTTTGCTTGTGTTAATTATTTGTGCACCAGGAAAATGCCGCTTGCCTTGTGAGCAAACATGCCTCGGTGTTTTGTAACTGGCTGCAGGAGTGGCTGCAACTCAGCGTGACCTTTGAACAAGAGGAGACATTTTTTTTTTTCAGTCCGCTGTAAACTCACTTCCGCTTTCGCGAATGAAGCGCATCTTCCAAGGCTCAAAATAGAACTTTCCAGCTCTTGTGTGGAGTGTGACTTGCACTTCCAGCTAGAAAACATTGTTAAAGGTTTCGTCCACAACATAAATGGTGAAGTGGTCACCATACCACGTGATAAGAGGGCGCTAAAGGAAGATGCTGTACAATGTCTTTCCGAATTGCCCGAAATAGTCATCAAAGTGCCCAAAAAAGCACAAGATACCCACTGTGAGGCCAGCTCTTGAAGTTACGCACTGCAAGAAACAAAATGGAGGTGAAAATTAAAACGCGGCACCTAATGATTTTGGCCATGGTGAATGAGTGTGTTCCACAGACGATGCGGTTATCATCGAAAGCCCTGCATTGCTCTTCAACAAGCTTCTGACCATCACTAGGCTGGTTGACGGAAGCAGTTGGTGGTACAGTTGTGCTGTTCAAGCTTGTACTGGAATATGCTATTTCTCGCATTGAAAAAGGCATAACAATATCAAGCGAGCTCAAGCTAACTGCTAGTGCGAACGGCCTACTTGTACCGTCAACCATTTCTGCTACAAATGCGTCTGTCCAAATGACTTCACTTGATGACTTGAAATCTCTACATTGACCAAATGAAACCGTGCAAAGGTACCCCTGCCAAGCTGCATCCAGAAATCGAGTTTTCAACGGTTGCCACGAAAGATCGCGAGATGTAGAGACGGAAGACATGTACTGCCATACATTCCATGCCCAGACATTCTAGGCATGTACCTGCCCAGAATGTAAGACGCTGAGTAAACTCTTCATGGGCCGTATGAAAAAGAGCCAGCAGCGAAAACAAAGGCAAAGAAGCATCGGTTCGAAACCATTGCATCGCAAAGAAATTCAGGCAACACTTAGAAGAGAAAACTGAAGCATAAGCTTGCTGTTGTCATGAACTCCCTTCGCAACATCACTGAAGCGAAGACAGACAGTGCACTCCACATTCTCCCATCAAAGCAGCAGCTCTTGTTCAATGATGTTCAAGGCCGAAAAAGGGAGGCGGTACGACAATGAGTGGCTGCCTTTTGCTACAGATATCATGCCCAAAAGCATTCATCCTAATTTATGACATGGAACTGTTGCCGCTTCTCTCCGAAGCACGCAGGCTCGGCTTTAATGAAATTGCCTTGAGGAGTATTAGCTACAGTTCCACAACAAGGATCAGCGTAACCGGAATGGTGTTACTGCTTCATGAAATCAAAATGAAACGGGCTGTTTCAGTTAAAGCTTCCTGTAAAATGGACGGTTTTGTTGACTATGGTGACATGACAGCTGCAAACACAGATCAACTCGCAGATCCTGCACTAGTCCTCATGTTTGTGTCGCTCTTCAAGGACAGCTGATAGCAAGCTTCACAACGAGGAGCAGCGCTTGGAAGGATCCTTTTGAAGCTTGTACTGAGTGCCATCCTTGAGTTGATCAAGAACAATGCCTCAGTGCTTGCTGTAATCAGTGACGGGGCTGGCAACAATAAGTCAATGTGGAATCATATTGGGCTGTCTGGAAAGTAACATTCTACACGTCACTACATTAAGAACCTTTGGGATCTTTTCCAGAAGACATACTTTGTATGTGATGTTCTCCATATTATGAAGTGCATCAGGAAATCTACAGAAACATGACTATAGAATGGTAAGAACACCACAGTCATTGCCTCGAGTTTTAACACAGCCGCGTTGACATGTGGCTGGTACATATAGTCGTCAAGTATTTCGCCGGTGCATTCTATGCTTCCAGGCTTTGTAGGGATGGCGGCTTGTCATTATGCCATCAAGATCTTCGGCGTGTTCATCGCTGGCAGAGGATTACTTTCATTTGTTTGCAGCATTAGGGTGATGCTCTTTAATGGGGGGTATTGGCAAATGTACTTGTTTATCTTTATCAGGCGACCACGTTACATCACCAACTTGGTTTTCTTTCAGGCCGGTCATCATCAAATCAACTATAAACATTACACTGCCCTTTATGAAGCAGAAAAGGATAAACATGTGTGAGATGTTCCAAAGCTGACAAGTGCCCATGTTGCCCCTGACAATCTTCGTAAGCAGAGCGTCAAACTAGCTACACAAGTCTTTATCGGTTAGAACATACTTTTTTTATATAAATGGGTCAGCAAATATCATTTCTTAATTTCACAAGACTAACTGAGATGTTCTTTCTTGACAGCTCTTTAGCCGTGGAACGGCCATTGGTATTAGAGGGTACTGAGAAGCCAAGGCAGCAGGCATGGAAGGCTCGGAAGGCACAGAGGCTTTTACCATGATGCTGAATGACTTGTTTGATGCACTGAACACAAAGCTGCCAGCCAGGGGAATCAGGTGCCACTCAAAGTAAATACAGGTAATACGTCATATGGGTGGCTTGTTGGGCAAGTTATTACATTATTGTGTCATACAATGCCAGCAAACAGCAATGAAACAATAAAAACTACAAGTAACAAAGAGAAAGTGATAGCTAGGGCACCCTCCCTAGCTACCACTTTGTTTTTACTCGTGGTTTCTCATGTTTTATTACCGCTTACAGGCATTCTACGATGAAATGATGCACCAGACCACATCCTTCGAACTTCGTGCATATTTCCCGAGGGCTAGAAACTTGTTACACTAATAATTTCAGGCGATCAAAGATTTTTTTGAACTTCTAAACTTGACACAACAGAGTGCAATTCAAAAGAACCTGAAGCTTTTTGAATCACGACAAAGAACGGAGTCACTGCGAGTTACTCTGATGTCGACTTTAGACATTGTCGATGATCTGCTGTGTCAGGGCATGCTCAATGTTGAGAGCGAAGTTAAATCAAGATCCACTGTAGGTAAGGCACACTATTCACATTTGTTGTGACTATTCACATTGTACTATTTGCTAGAAATTCACTCACTTATGTTTTTTCAGCAACACTTTAGACTAGTGCATTCATTCGGTGGAGATGAGTCCCATCCAATTACAATCAACTTCATGCAGATGATGATGACTGCATTTTATTGGCACAAGGGCATCTAAGGCCAAAGAGCACCAGGACATACATTTTTATTCTTGATAACCTCCCAGTGATTGTATTTGACAAAATTTCAAGCCTCCTGAATTCCCGCTGCGATTTTCTTAAAATATGGTGCAGGCTTCGTACAAACTAAGCACGCGCCTAGCAGACGCTTGCGAATGTCTGGCCACAATGACACAGGCTTGCTCTCGTGCAGCCTAGTGCAGTACGACAGACGGGTGAAGGCCAAATGCATGCCGGGTGCGCGATTTGAAGCTGTGGTGGAGAGCCAAAAACAAGCTGCAGGAAAATAGGGCGGGAAGAAACCTAGTAATTTTGCATGCTGGGGTGAACGACGTCCTGCAGAATAGGGGGCGAATGCTGGACAGACAGATTCAACAGGGAGTGGCGAAACTAAGGGCGACCGCTGAGGCTGTGCACATTGCCCTGGGTACTGTCCCAGAGGTCAGGGCCCTTTCATTTATTTATTTCACATACTGTCAATCCCTCATGGGATTATAACAGCAAGGGCAAGTACATATGGTAGTACTTGCGAACAAAGAATATAAATACATTATATAATCATAAGTGTGTTATTGCAATGCCCACAATGCCCAGCGTATCATAAATGATACGACAAATTCAAATCTCCCGCTCTTGGAGAAAATCGAAACTGGAACTCCGGAAACCGCTGTGGGTCTCTCTTGACACGTTGAAAATTGTTTTCTCTTCCGGCTGCTTCTAATTCCTACCACCAGGTGGTCGCAAGTTGTCTTTGAAAAATGTCGAGGCTTCAAGTGTTGAGGCTTCAGCGACTTCGTTCGTAGCAAAGTACTCTTTTATCTTTATTAGCTAGGGTTTTGAAGTGTTTCCTTTTTCATGGAGTAGGGGCGCAAATTATGAATTCTTGGTAACAGTAGTAAACGTACCGGCTTTGTCTAGGTCTGGCAGCTCCCCCGTTAGGCCTAGTTGGTAGGAGGGACCTATTTGATAGGCTTAGTTAATTCTTTCAGCTAGCTCTTCGGACTCTTACATGGGTAGGGAGTGATAATTCTTTATTTTGGTTTGGCATAGCGGTCGATTTCGGCTTTGCTTGAGTCATTTGGCGAACTTGCTCGTTGGGCCTAGGGACGTAGGCCTAGCGAAGAAATCGAAGAACGTGAAGGCCGCAGGGGACGGGGGGGGGGGGGGGGGATGTGCAGTGCGACGAGTGCCTGCGATGGTGCTTCCTCGACGAGACTAAATTCCAGAATTTAGCAGACGCGGAGGGGTCTAGCTTCATGTGCAGGTCGTGCGAGGGCGTCAGGGAAGCCGTCCAAAAACTGGAAGGGAATTGGGCGGCTAAGTTCGAAGAGCTTAAGGCAGACCTGAGGGAGGAGCAGGAGAAGCGGGTAGCACTGCAGGCGAAAGTTGACAATTTCGTCAAGATGGAGGCGGCCCAGGCCGCGCAGTTAGTAAGGACCATGGCCGAGCTTGAGGAAGAGAAAAAAAGGAGCGCCGAACTGGAAAGGCGGCTCGATGCGCTTGAGATGCGGGCAGCGGAGAATGTCGGGTCAGGACATCAAAGTGTTGGCAAAAGCTCAGGAAGTAGGGTAGACCCTACAGGCAAAGTGGGAGGCAGGGAGCCAGAGCAAGCGGTCGTTAGCTCACCGCCGGTGAATCGGCGTAGTTATAGTGAAGCTGCGCAACGCGCCCCGAGTGAGGTGACGCTGCAGCCACAGGGGCGCCAGCGGGCGCAAAGGGAGGGGCAGCGGACACAGGCTGGAGGCGAACGGTTTGCACGCAGAAGGGTCCTGGTGATAGGGGACTCCAACGTGGGGAGGGCCAAACAAGGCGTGATGGCGAGAGTGAAGGCGGAAGGGCAAGTACAGGTGGAGGCGCAAGCGGGCAAGGGCATGGCGGAAGCAATGACCAAGGCGCGGGAAGTGGTGGGGGTCAGCACGGAGAGCGACAGCTTGGTCATTATGCATTCTGGGCTCAATGACGTGCTTAAGGGGAGAAGCCAGGACCTTGAGAGGCACGTTGAGACTGGGCTGAGTAAGTTTAGAGAGGCCTCCGGGAGGGTGCATGTGACCATATGCACTATCCCAGAGGTCCAGGACCAGGCTTACCAGGTAGAAAGGAGGGTGGTTGAGGCCAATCGGGTCATTAGGAGTCTGAGTGGACGACTCGGGTACAGCGTGATGGAGGTCAACAGGGACGTGTACGGAACCGGCTTCCGGCCTTTTGTGCAGGATGGCATTCACTACAGTGGTGCCACTGGCAAAAGGATAGGGGGCAGGATGGGTCGCCAGGCAACAGCTTTTTTAGGGGGACCCAGAGCCCTGAAAGAAGCAGTGTAGGCGTGGACGATTCGAGGCAGGAGCCACAAACACGCAAATATCGGTACTGTAGGAGAGGCGACAGGAATAAGCGCAAGAGCCAAATTAAGTCAGACATAGGGTTCATTAACATGCAAGGTGGCAGAAATAGGCTAAAATGGGAGGAAATCAAAGAACAACTAAGGCAGGAGAACTTAATGGTTTATGGGTTTGTAGAGACACATCTTAGGGACATGGAACAACTGTCCTGTAACCCTGATTATGCATGGGAATACTGCAACAGAGTGCAGGGTAGCAGAAAGGGCGGGGGAATTGGAGCACTCATTCATAAAAATACAAATTGGCAAAGGGTCAAACAGGAATGCAAGGAGCATTTATGGCTAAAAGAAAAAGTAGCAGGGGCGAAAACACTTCTAGGCTTTGTATACCTTTGGACAGGATAAAATGCTAAAGAGGGAAAAAAAAAATGTTGGACTGTATAGCAGCGGACATCAATGAGCTAGGAAAAGGATGTGAAGTAATTGTATTAGGAGACATGAATGCGCATGTTGAAGATATGGATGGGTACACAGACTCTCAGGTAACATGCTGCTGGATATGTGTGAGAGGCTTAACTTATACCTGTGTCACAAGGGCGCATTTGGAAGGCCTTCCAGTCGACAGCCTTCGAAATGCCACAACTCTATCGACTCAAAGGAGTTGTCTGGCTGCTACACGGCACTTTCGAAAGGCCGTTGAGTGGTTCAGGCGTCTCTCGTAAAATTGTGTGGCGCTGCGGATCTTTACTTTCGTTTTCATGTCACGAAAAGTTAAGCAACATTAAAACCAATTAAAAGTACTATAATTTCTTTTATGTTTGTTTATACATTTAAAGAAATGTTTATACATTGCCATACATATATGTTTAGTTTTTAAGTTGTTGAGTAGTGAAACTACGGCAACGTTTGCGCCACTGCATGTCGCTGTTGTCGAGAGTATGTGCAGTTCGCAATATCAAGTGGCAAAAATACTTTATTGAATAAATAATAAAACTCATACACAGTATTTTTAGAACATTTTGGTTTGATTTGTTCTTTCTAACCGATAGTACGAGCACACCGTGAACGAGAGGGCATGTTCGCACTGTTTCCGCTTCCGTTGCTCAAAGGCCATCGAGATTTCGATAGAGTTATAAGGTGCTCCGTTGACTCGATAGACTATTGACTCGGCGGCCTTCGAAACCGCCCGTGTAGCAGCTCGAACTTGACCTTTGAGTCAACTGACTATCGGTTGGAAGGCCTTCCAAACGCCCGTGTGACACAGGTATTAGTTGTCTGTAACTCTACTGAAAAGTGTGACGGGATCATAACATGGGAGGTAGGGGGTCGACACTCGACAATAGATTATGCGTTAATGTCACATAGGATGTACGATAGATTAGGAGCCGTGATTATAGATGAACAGGGCTCCAGAAGTATAGGTAGCGTCCACAAACGTATCAAGCTGAGTTTTAAGAGGGAAACTAAAGCACGAAGGACACGCGAGGAAATGCCAGATGTGATCTTTTACTCAGAAGACCAAGTGGAAATAGCAGCCAAACAAATTGAAAAGGAAATATCAGAGGGCACTGAAACTGACTGGACTTACCCAAAGTTAATGAGACTATGTGAGCGTGAGCTAGGTAAGGCGCGAGTCAGGAAAACAAGGCAAGAGATACGAAAATTCAAGAGCTAGTGGGATGAAGAGGTTAAGAAGGCCATAAAGAAACGTCAGGAAGCCTCCAGGTCACACAGGTATTCCAAAAGTAAGGGAGAACCTGAAGCAGAAGTAGAGAGGAAATGGGTAAACTACATAAAATGCAAAAGGGAAGCATCCTATTTGATCAACGAGAAAATCAAGACAAAGGGGTCCCAATGGCTGTCAAAAATAAGCAATAAAAAAGATAAACAGGCAGCTAGGAAATTCTGGCAACATCTGAACTCCCTGGGTCATAGGACAAGCCTAGAGCAGAGGTATATAGTAACAGCTCAAGGTACTCAGTTAGAAGGAGAGGAGGCAATGGAGCATATAGGAACTATGATGAGGGAAAAATTTACAAAACAGGGAAATGGTACATGCAGTACGTCGGAGAGGGATAGCCCGGTCAACCCACTGCTTTCGCTTGGACAAAAAGAGTGGGAAAGGGCTGAGAAGAGGGTACCAAGTAGCACATCGGCAGGCCCTTATGGTATTCCAATTATGTTAAGAAATTGGGCCCGAAATCTAAGAAAGTATTGAGGGAGGTGGTGAGCAAAATGCTAGTGGATGGTAAAGTACCTGACGAATGGAGGCTAAATAGGATGAGAATGATATATAAGGGAAAGGGGGACAAAGCTGACATAAATAACTACTGGCCTATAACAGTGACGTCAGTGGTTTACAGGGTGGTTATGCAGATTATAAAGGACAGACTGCAGGCATGGGTAGAGAACGAGGGGGTACTTGGAGAGCTACAAAACGGGTTCCGGAAGCATAAGAGGCTAGAAGACAATCTGTTCTCACTAACACAGTGCATTGAAATAGCTGAAAAAGAACACAGACCCCTATGGCTGGCTTTCTTGGACATCAAGGGAGCCTATGACAGTGTACTTCAAGAGGGCTTGTGGGGCATTCTGGAAACTTTAGAAGTGCAAGATGGAGTAACCAATTTCTTAAAAGATATCTATAAAGGTAACCGGGTAATTATACAATGAGAAAAGCAGGTTTCAGAACATGTAATGATTCGGCGGGGGCTTAGGCAGGGGTGCCCATTGTCACCTCTGATGTTTATGCTGTACCTACAAGGTTTAGAGGCCAAAATACAGCAAAGCGGACTCGGCTTCAACCTATCATTTTTCAAACAAGGAAAATTGATTGAACAGTCATTACCAGGATTGATGTACGCGGATGATATTGTATTAGTGGCTGACAATGCAGAAGATCTGCAGGAATTAATGGACATATGTGGTACAGAAGGAGACACAGATTAGGCTTGAAGTTTAGCAAAGAAAAATCAGCAGTGATGATTTTTAAAGATAACATTTGCGGCGAGCATAAGATACAGGAGGCCACGCTGGAGATAGTCAATAAATACAAGTACCTTGGGGTGTGGATAAATAATGGCATTGAGTATCTGACAGAGTACGAAAAATATCTAACGACTAAAGGTAACAGAAGTGCAGCGATTATGAAGAGTAGGGCACTGTGGAACAACAATAGGTACGAGGTAGTACGAGGGATATGGAAGGGGGTAATGGTCACAGGCCTGATTTTTGCCAATGCAGTTCTATGTATTAGAGCAGAGACCCAGCAACAGTTCAAAATTAGGCAACTAGGTGTGGGTAGGCTCGCTCTGGGAGCACATGGCAAGGCACCAAATCTTGGGGTGCAGGGGGATCTGGGATGGTCTTCTTTCGAGGGCAGAGAGGCTAGTAGCAAGGTAGCATTTGAGGAGCGATTGAGAAAAATGGGGGAAATGCGGTGGGCTAGAAAGGTTTTCAGTTACTTATACACGAGGAACGTTGACACGAGGTGGAGGAAGCAAACTAGAAAATTGACAAGCAAATACTCGGGCAGTAGCGGGGGGACAGGTAAGGAATCATCTGTCAAGAAAAATGTTAAGGAGACAGAGAGGGGTATGTGGAATACAGAGATGCAAACCAAATCAGCATTGGAGACATACAGAACGTTTAAGCATGAAATAGCCAAAGAAAATATTTACGATAATTATAAAGGAAGCTCGTTGTTTGAAGCCAGGACAGGTGTACTGCGGACTAAAACGTACCGAGCCAGATACCAGGAGATAGATTTGGTGTGCGAGGCGTGTGGAGAGGAGGAGGAAACGGCTGAACACCTGATACTTGCTTGTAAACAACTTCACCCTGCAGTTGAATCTAACGGGGAACTATTCAAAGCTTTGGGTTTTAAAGACAGTGAAAGTAAAATAGACTTTGAACAGGTAGAAATAACTAAACGGAGACTATCTGATTGGTAGATAATACCAACACAAAAGTAAAGGAGTAAATACATAGGTATGCATGCATATAGTACCATTAGAGGCTAGGTGGCGCGCGCCGCAGCCGCCTGATTCAAAGGGTTGAGCCTCAATCATCCATCCATCCATCCATCCATCCAAAATGGCGTCCACCAGCAACACTCGCGTCGCTATACCATGTCGCACGTTCTACTCCAAAGAAGGTAACCTGTGTGTTATATATTGCATTTGCAGGTCCATAATTGTTCCCAGTACGTTTGCGAATCACCAGAAGTAATTTTCATCGATACACAGCAGTTTTATGCTGCGTGACAACGTCCGGAATTTGCACATATCATATTTGATACAGTGGGCTTTAGTAATTTTCGGGAACATTTAGTGAACCGTACGATCTTGAATCTCCAGTGAAGCTTTTTAGAAGGCTTCTCACAGACGATATGCTAGCAATGCCAGTTTGACAAACGAACTTGTATAGTACGCCATAATACGGAAAATCGACGAACACAAGTATCCATGAAGTCGAACAGTACAGAGTCGATCACACTTGTCTGGAGTGGCCCGAAGGCTGCTCCGCACTGCGCCTGCGACGCCTAGCGACAAGCACCGGGTTCGAGATGTGTTGGCCGACAGCACCACACGCGTGGACGCTGCAGCATTCGCAGGCGGCCAAGATACAGGCCTGCGTGATTTGCGGGTCGCGAGCACCGGCTTTTATTGCGAAAGCAATACTGCTCGCACTTTCGGCCTATCAGTGGTCGTGGCGCTTCCTTACACAGCTGCGCGTCACACAACCGTGTGACGTCACGCCAGACCGAGAGACGGGGCCCCCAGCTCGCGGCATCGATGGTGGAGGCGAAGCCTTGCGCGCCACTGCTGCGGCGCTACCGAGAGAGGGCACTCGCTGGTGTGACGTCGCGGCATCGATGGTCAAGGCTGCGGCGCTACTGAGAGAGGGCGCTCGCTTTCTTTACTGATCTCACTGAAACCGGGTGCTGTGAGAGTAATCTGCCTCCTGTGCCTGGGTTTAACTGTGTTGGTAGGGCCAGGAGAGACAGCCAAATGAGAAACGCATGAGTAGCCATATATGTGCGACAGCCACTGCAAGCTTCTGTAGTAACCTCGCCGGTACCGACAGACCGAGGAGAATCACTGTGTGTACAGCTACACGCTTTGGACCTAGTTGTATCTGGTGTCTATATCTCTCCCCCAAACAGGAGACGACGCCACTCTTGCCATACTGTCCAACGGGCTGCCGAAGCGAAGTGATAAACGGATGGTTATCTGCAAGGGAGACTACAATAAGGATCCTACAAGAGACCATCGATTCATCCAAGCACTTGACGAGAAGTACTGTCTTCAGTTATGCCCCCTACAGCCAAAGAGCACCACCCAATGGAGTAGCAGTTTAGATCTAGTCATGTATAGGCATTCCGACGACTATGTCATCACCAATGTACATACCAAAAGCCATTACTTCAGGGATCACAAAAGCGTATTCATAGGATTAAATAAAGCAACATCACAGTAATACGATGTTGTGTCCAGTGCGAATCCATGTATAGCCATGCATAACATACATAAGTCATAAGTGTACCAAGGATATCAATAGCAGAAACCAAGCAAAACAATGTATAGCCATAAGTTTACCAAAGGGCAACCATGTCCACACCATCAGCCGAACCAAGGCGCAGCCAAGGGTATTGCTTTCGCAATCTTCCAGGCTTAACCAAGCTAAGCCTTCAGCCAATTTTTTATCACTGGACGAGCACTGCCAGCTGAGTTGCGAACGTGACACGGCTAGAATGCTGCGGTGCACAACACGTTCGAGCGATGTGATACCGCCGGAACTACGCATGCTTGCTCTGCCATGTGGGTTTGCGCGAAACCTGGAGCACCGGTGAACGTTTGCGCAGACAGCCGTGAACCACTAGGATCGCAATCACACGCAGCCAAAAGATCACTGCCGTCTTATTCATGGCTCTACGTCTTACTGCAGAAGAAAAGCATGCGATTGCTGTTATGGGTTGCACAATGTCCCATAAAGCCATCTGCAATGTGACAGGGAGGCCCATGGCCACCGTCAGCAGGGTGATACAGGCTTTTTACAAAGAAGGCCGCATAGCAGACGCCCCACGCGGGCGTCCTGCAAGGGCGACGTCCGTCGAAGAAGACCGTTTCATCATTGCTGCGGCGGTCGCGGACCCTTTCCTGACTGCCAGGGAAATTAAAGACGAGCTTGGATTGTCTCGTGTAAGCGTGTCAACCATTAAAGAAGGCTTCATGAATGTGGAATCCACCGCATGGTCGCGGCCCAGAAGACTTGTCTCAAACAGTCACACAGGCAAGCTTGGCTGGAGTTCGCTTCATCGTGGGAGTCATGGACACCAAACAACTGGCCTGCTGTGGTTTTCACAGACGAAGCCACCTTTTGCACCAAATGGGACGTGCAGAAGAGATGTTGGCGGCCTGAAAAGTGTCGGTGAGTGCGGAATAATCATTTTTAGCATAAATTGAGCCCTGACCATCTGCACCTTAATCTATAATATATACACCGGGACAATAAGGAAATAATTTACCACACGATGATATTGTATTATTTTTTCGTGTAATTATGAAAAAATGTTAGTTATGAAATTTTTTCTTACTTTTGCTTATTACAGTTATTCGCATAAGTCAAGATGCCTGCCAAATTCCATGCTTCAGACATTGTCTTTGATCCAGATATCAAGATTAGTTTGAAGTTCTCAAATACCTAAGAGAACTGCCGGAGACAAGCAGCGCATGACGAAAGGGTGCAGCCCATAGGCGACAATGTAGCATGCACTGCGACGTTTCTACCGTTGTGAGCCTGACTTTTGTGCCGAAGGGTGCTTACAAATTGCACAAGAACCAAATCAAGTGTTAAAACATGACTTTTCATGATGCTGTGAAGCGCTGCCAATCTACCGCGTTAAAAAATACGGGTTTAAAGTATAGCGGTTCAAGGTGTAATCAGTAGTGCCTGTGCTGCCCGGTTGCAGTCAGCAGGATTCAAAGAAACCAGCGTTTATAATGCATTCAATTCTTATCACTTGAAAAGTATACCATATATCCATTTGGACATCATGTGCTGCGTAATCTGATCTATTTGCTTTTCCTTCGCACACTTTCAATGCAATGCAGGGAAGACGGGCAATACGTATGGAACGTTCGTTCAAGCGGCCGCACCTCTCTGTGCACGTTTGGGGAGCAGTAAGCCACGCCGGCCTCGCATCACTTTACAGATTCACGGATAGGATGACGTCCGAGGCATACATGAATATCTTGGAGACTGTTTTGGTGCCATATGTGCTTGATGGCCCTTTCCCTGACGGACTTTTCTGGCTGCAGCAGGATGGCGCACCACACACACAGCCAAGCGTGTCCAGGAACAGCCTAGGAATCATGAGGGTGGATTGGCCAGCAAGAAGCCCTGACCTCAACATAATAGAAAATGTGGGGGGTATCAGGAAAAACAATTTGTCAAAAAAGGCTTCTCTTACAACGGCGAGTGGGGACCAACTTTGGGAAGCCGTAAAGGAAGAGTGGGAACGACTGCGGCTTTTGTCTGATTTTGTAGATTCGTTGTAAGATTCGCTTCCAAAGAGAATCCGTTCCGTGAAAGAATGGCGAGGAGGTCCTATCTTTTACTGATGTCATTTGTTTTTCAGGGCACAAATATTCGCCAAATTCTCCATAACATTCAGTATTGTTAAAATTCATGTTCTTTTGTATGATGGTTTCTTTTGCGTGTATTAAGTTTGTATTTCGGTGTTTTATTTTTACATCACTAGTAAAAAATTATTTCTGGTCCTTCAAGCTTTCTTGATCTAATGGACATCGAATACAGCTATTTCAGAGGCGATGTAGACGATGCTTTGACATACCACTTAAGTGGCTATTTCATACACAAAATGAGCAAGCACACAGAGTGTGAGTTGTGCCTGCATGACATCAGCTCAACTGTTCCACTCGTTAGTTCCGATGCATAATTGACAACATATCGGAGCTTTAAGGAAGGGAGCCTCAAGCATTCAACAATGAAGAGGCTACAGTTCGTAAGAATTGCAAATGACTCCGTATCATTTTCCCTTGATCAGGCAGGTGTCTGCGATGACCTATTTTGGAAAGTCCTGGATGAGCTAGATAAGTGCAGTCTTGCTCGGCTGGGTTGCAATGGGCACATATGCGCGTTCACGTGCCAGATACTGAACTTTTTCATTGCCATGCGAATGCATTTCAATGCGAGAGATGCGAACCGCCACTTAGAAACATGAGAGAAAGTAGCCATCGCAAACAAAAAAGCTCATCTTCTGTAAAGCCATGCGGCAAATTCATAAGCCGTATGCGGCTCCTGTAATAAAAGCTTTTGAACTTGTTGAGAGAAACAAAGCCCTTGTCCTATTTATTTGTCTTTTATTTACTAGTAACTATCCATGGCCACTGGATAAAAAGCAGCCGCGCTCTAGCAGACACAAATGGCGGTCACAGTGAAGGGTGGTCCGTCGCAGCTTTGGGCGCAAGTGCTTTCCTTGTTCAGTTGGCTAAGTCGCGGCCTTTTTCCAACTTCGGAATAGGTCCGCAATAAGCTGCAAATAGATTAGTGACGCGCTGTGCATATTTGGCGATTTCAACTAAAAGAATGCCACTCGCTAGGCAAACTACCAGCGCTTCGCAGCGTAGGGCACCGAGCCCGGCCGAGCTAACAGCAGCCGCCACGCCACCTGCTGAGTGGAAACGAAAAGGGGCCGTGCATTGATGGCCGCTGCAAGGGGAGTTTGACAACTGAAAGGCTCTAGTAATGTTGGGTGCGACAACGTCCGGTGAAACAATGAATGAAAGTATCCAGAACGTGTGTGAAGCTTCGGATTCTGTGATCAAATGGCTCCTCGGGGGAATCCGCTCCCACCCATGTGTTTAGGACACAAGACGAATGGATTACCGTGATCAAGCAAGAAAAAAACAATGCATGGGAAGCCATCCGCCACCAATGCGGTCTCGCTACAGGCAAGCTTCCTTGCTGAGTTGTGATTTGTGATACTGAAATAAGTTGTTCACTGCTGGGGCACACATAATTACCCTGTTTTCTTTTTATTCCTGCTGTTTTTAGTCAAAGAATACATGAAACTTTGGAAAGGGCTGCGAGATCACAACCATGAGGCAAACGCTGTTGAGTTGGCGAGTGGAGCGGCAGCGGATTCGTTTCAAGGCGAAGGTGGGAATTTGCGCAGTCAATGGAATTCTACAAGAGCTGTGGCCCGAGAAAGTAAGTTATTTCGGTGTTTACATACCGTTCTGGTAAACATGCAAATGCTGAAGACGACTGTGTGCATGCATGTGTGTGTGTGTACGCATGTGTTTACGTGCTTCAATAGTTTGCTAGTTGCAAAACAGTGTACCATTTTGGGGTAGCTCAAGCCATAAAGATGCATGTGTGGCAGCATCTAGCAGCAGGCAAGAAATTATCAATGCACTTTTGACGTCAGTGATGTAGCTCGATCATGGGGCCAGTGATCAGGAAATGGAAACTCGACCCAATTTCGAGTTGTAGGATGTAGTGTACGATTACAAGATTGTGCTTAGATGTCGCTCTTGTATCCTGCCAACTGAGCACTAAACAGATTTAATAGCTGTTTGGTAGGGTCCACGCTGGCACCAAAATAATCTCTATAGCACCTGTGACCTTATGACGACCATGCAATGAAGAAAACTGACAAGAAATCAGTGCTGTATTTCTGTGTAATTGCAGTATCCCGCAACATAAAAAATTGAGAACAAAAAGATAACCAACTGTTTTACTCCCTCTGATTTAGGCACGTCATGTTTTGTAGAAATACTTAAATTAGAGGGTCGATATAACATGAAGCTTTCGAGCTGATAATGGAAAATTATCGACTAGCTGCACTACACTGCAACACAAAGCGCACGTCATGAGTTTGCAGGAGGCACAGGGAAAAGGTTTGCAGGTCTGTCAGGGTGCTATTGCCATGACGTCGCTGGTAGGACAGGCTCCTCAAAATGAAAAACTAACTTCGAGAACATTACAGTTTGTTTTTTACTTCTGATTTCGATGAGATAAAGGGCACAGATGTGTATATATAATAATATATATATATAATGTATATATATTAAAAGTGAGAATTTATGTGTAGAGGTTGGTGTTTAGGTTGTTTCCTCCGTACAGTCATAATCTCAGCAAGGTTACGCAGTCTAGTTTTCCAGGCTGTCAAGGGAGTTCACAAGTGAAAAAAAGTAATTAAAATTGTTTGGTGCGCTAATAAACCATAGGTGAAGGTTTGCAAGGGAACCTAGCTAATTTACTGTTAAGCGCAGAATTCATAGGCTCCGTATTGCAGTTGATCAAATTTTTAATCCAAAACATTGACACGTGAACTTGTTTATCTTTTTAGGTAAAGTATGTTTTTCTTTTCCCTGTAGAACCACGTGCTACCTCGAGGAAGTACCATCAGCAGTAGACCATGAAACCGCAGCGGAAGCAATTTTTACCTCGATACAGCGAGGCACATCTTCAGCAACAGGGAGGAGCAACTGCGACCATGAACAATTTTCAACGGGCCACACGGATCTAGTACATCATGAGGATGAAGTCGCTATGCAGGCGACAAAACAGCCATCGAAAAATAGATTTAAAAATGTAAAGAAAATGGCGTACTTGAGCAACAGTTGTCCCATATGCAACAAATAATGGCCGAAAATGAGGCATTTGGCTTGTCCAGAGGCATGACCCTGGTCAGAATGACCAGGCAAGCAGCAGCCAGATGCAAGGTACGGATAATGGAAATTATTGCTGAATTTGATGTCTGATCATTCAGGAACTTTGCGACGATTTTCGCTCCTGCGTTCAGAATAAAGCAGACGGCTGCTGTTCCTTGCACTGCCTAAAAAAAAGACATGTTTTGCACCATTTAGTATTGTATGTTTGAAATAACTTATTGTGGAAATGGTCTTTGTTATTTCAATTGTATCAAACGTTCTTATTATATTAATATTTTTTTTCGTGTCAGCTTGACCTAGATGTCAAAGCGCATTGTAAAGTTTCATCCAATACTAGTGCTCACGAGGCAAAGCGAGGATAACCAAGAAGTCAGTTGTTCTTAATTGTCTTTTTATTATCCAGATAACAAAATTTTATCACTGGAATATCACAAGGTGTGTCATGTCGTGCTTCAAATTTTTGTGATATGTAACTGAGATAACGTTACGCAATTCCAAATGTTATAGAAAATAAGTTTTCAGGTGCGATATGTACAAAAGTATTTGTAACTGTGATACAATAAACTGCAAAAACATAATTCTTGGAGTAAGCGTTCGTACCCCCTCTTCTACACAACGCTTATTTGGTGGGGAAAAAAGCTGTTCAACATGAGCATGCACTGCTGACAAGGCAGATAAAGTGACCGAGCGAGTGTCACGGGGAATATGACATATGCTACTCCAAGAAGGCAGGTTTGGTGCCTTTAACCATGA
The DNA here is from genome assembly GCF_050947875.1 of Dermacentor variabilis. Taxonomy (NCBI): domain Eukaryota; kingdom Metazoa; phylum Arthropoda; class Arachnida; order Ixodida; family Ixodidae; genus Dermacentor; species Dermacentor variabilis. The sequence continues at coordinate 136,211,537 of NC_134571.1, forward strand.
TCGTGTTTGAGAAATTAGTGCCCTGCACACGATGTTGTACAATGCGGCTGTGAAAAAAGCATGGCTTGTGCCTTAAGCAATGAGCCCCACAGCCTCTACTTGCCTGTCAAAACGCTCAACTGCCATGGCAAGGTGCCTTCTGCAGACACAAAATAATCAGCAATGTCACCTCTCAAAGCCATGGCAGCATTAGCCGGGCGGTTGCCAGCTGGCAATGCACCCGGAGTACCAACCTGAGCTACCGTCTGCCTCCACTGGCCATTCTGCACTGTCTCCCCTAGGACGCTGTCACCGTAGTCGTCAGGACAATATGCATCGAGAAATTCATCAGGCTTCAGCAGCCAGGGCCCAGGTCATCACTTCCCCCCCCACCCTCCGCAACACCAAGGCGGCAATAAAGTCACCCATTGGAATCAATCCCGGTGCGACATGGGGAAGTCATGCCACCGGGCGGCAGCAAGTCAACCAGGAGACGCCGCGCCGTGGCGTGAGCCCACCCATTGGCAAGACAGCAGCAGCAACGCCACCACTCGGAGAAGCGGAGTTCCCAGCTCTCAGCATTCCACCTGGCGCCGCCGCCCGCAACCAACCCAAGGTAGGCAACTGGGCAAGGGTCGTCTCCTCTCACCACCAGCACTGCCGAGACACATGAACTCAGGCGCGAGCTCGCCCTCTTGCGAGCTCAAAATGAAAAACTAGCCAGTGAGCTTAACTTGCTCAGAACCCAATGCGCTACCCCACCCTCCAAGAGCGACGAGGAGGAAAACATAACAGACAAGGAGATTCTTATTCCTATGGAGAGGTGCGTTGCGGCCCTGGAGACCCAGGTGACCGCGACTGAAACACCATTGCCTGACCTCCCCAAAATTACCCACACTGCAGAGCGCCATACGGAGAGTATCATAGCACAAGTGACACAAGCCGTGACTCACATTATCCAAAAATGGATACAAGACAATCCACGTCCTTAAGCTCAAGCACGTAGGGCCCATCAGGGACGTTAACCGTCCCTAAATATTTAACAGGAACTTAGGGTCTCTACCAAGCTGACATTTCCAAATTCCCTGAGTTTTCCAGGTTTTCTCTGAGTGCCCTTGCAAAATTCCCTGAGTGATGCAGAACTATGTTTTATGTCAAAACAGGCTGAAACCATATCGCCCAATGCTGTCACTCTCTACTAAGCATATGAAAAAAATTAAATAAGAACGACTTAATTCAATTTGAATATTAAGAAGTAGTGTTTATGTTATTCAAAAAGGGAATAGAAGGGAGGGGTTAGTATAATGCACAGCAAATAAAATGTCTTCGAAAGAAATTGCAAATTGAGTCGGACATCCTCAAATACGAATAAAAAAGAGATGCATATAGAAGCAAATATTTTCGAATATGAGCTATTTCTATCAACTGATTACAAGCTCTGTGGTATGAGGCTCGTACTTTGTCACAATTGAGATTCTCTCTCAACAGCTCGTAAATCAACCTCAACTGTCCTGACATACTATCATCACGCATGACGCCTCAAGGCTGTGCTTCACTGCTTTAAAGAGTTTATTTTGGTTTGGATGAGGGACACCTGCATCTCAGCATCAGCCAACACTGTGTTTTTTGAGCTCAAGCTCCTTCAAAACAGCAGCAGCATGCTTCCTTTCCCGTTCTTTCCTCAATGTGTAGGTCATTTCTGTTCTTGTCGTCCTTCCTCCACTCGTTCGCCCCACAGACCACTTCAAGCAACTTCTTGGTTAGTTTCACAGTCCACATCCGATTTTAACTCCCCAGGTGCCGTGAAAACGTCAGAAAAATCGGCGTTGAAAAAAATTAATGCATGTCATTTACTGCCCTTTAGGGCTCAAACTGCCACAGGCACATTCAAAAACGCTCTGAAGGCCTGTCGGTACACGTATTAGGCATATCGGTGCTCGTATTTTGACAGGAAATACCGGGCGAACGCGTGTGTAATTAAGGATTACATACTGCGTCCCGTGGCAACAGCCCCTTCTCAAGCTTGTTATGCTTCACTGCAATAATTTTGCGTACGCTTCACCATGTAACACTTCTGTACAGAGGCGAAGCGGACTTTCAGGAACCGGAATTATGCAACGCACCGAGCTTTCCAAGCTTCTAGACTACAAAGGCGGAGACCGTGCCAAGATGACAGCAGCGAATTCTTTCAATGAAAAATACGGCCCCCAACGGCAAGAACCTTAATAATGCACGTCGAAGGAGCTAGGTCTAGCGTTGCCGCAGTGGTGGCTACGGCTGCCAGCGGATCTGCGTGCGGGAGCGCCGGTTCGAGACAGCGAGGCAATGAAAATGGCAGCGTTGGTGGCTTTGATTAATGCCGTTTCGGACCAGCGGTCACGGCAAAACATCCGGAAAATCTTACGGCGAAGAGTTCTTGCGTCCGAAATTTCAGACGTTCCGATACACTGACTCTATAGGGTACGTGGCGGTCCTGCGAAGCCGTCCAAATTATCGGGAATCTGAAAAGTCGGTCGTTGACTGTACACTGGCAACTCCTCCAGCCGATGACTGGGCGCCAAAGACGATTCATTACGATTCCTGTATGTTACTCGAGCCAGCATTACCGCGACTTTCGACCGTTTTAGCAAAATTACAGCTAATTTTCCCTGATAGAGGCACACGTTCCCTGAGTTTTCCCTGAGTTTTTCCAGACTACTCAAAATCCCTGATAATTCCTGGTTTTCCCGGTTGGTAGACACCCTGAGAATTCCCGGTTAGTCTGACTTTTCGGAACACTCCTGCACATCTGCACCGTGCACTAGCAGACTGGGGAGTCTTAAAAACGCAACCCCACCCTCTGTCTCCGACCATGGCCCCCAACCCGAAGTCGTGAGCCAGAGCAACTTAGCCGCTTAAACTAACACAGTGGAACTGCAAAGGTGTCAAGGACAGCAAGAAGCGGGTTCATCACCGCCTCTACCTTGAGGCCCTTGAGTTCCTCGTCGCCATAGTTACCCTTCGAGAACCCGACACGGGCTTCAAACTCACAAATTGCACTATATTTCAACACAATCTGCAGACGTGTAACTTGTTCACAAGCAATATACTGCGCAGGAGGTCACACTCCCCACAACATTACCTTTCCCATACACGATGGTGTCGGTGCTGCCCCTAAAGTGTGTACTGACTTATGTGTACACATTCTAAACATTTACTGCCCCCCGAAACTTAACATTACGTTTAGCAAAATTTTCAGACAAGCTATGCAGGTGACAGAAAGGGACCTCCTCCTGATCGTCAGCGACTTGAACACCCTGAGCAGGCCCTAGGGGTAACCCCGGCAGGACACGCGTGAGAGGAAGCTTACGGAACTTCTTTCCACACTTGGACTCACCCTCCACACTGATCCTGCCAACCCAACATGTGTAGGCAATTCAATTCAATGAGACACTTGCCCAGACCTCACATTACATGCAACATATGCCATGCCGACTGGCTGAATACAGAGGACACTCTCGGTAGTGGTCACTGTAAAATCAACACAACCATCTACTTGTGTCCCTTTAAACGCCCACCAACACAAGCTCGTGTCCAGGACTGGACGACTTTCTGCAACTCTACCTATTGTAGAACCCCTCCAGTCAAGATACGACACCTGGTCCAAATTGCTCACGTCTACACTCAGACAACACGAAAAGCAGATACAGCTCATGGAAACACAAACGGATGTGGACAACCACCTCTTCCATCTTTAGGGGGCCCGCCGCAGCCTCATCAAACGATGGAAGAAACAGAAACATAGACGCCTCAAGAAGCCCATCCGTGAACTCGCACAGCAGCCCGCGGAAGATGCTGTTCAGCTAGCCAACAATAACTGGGTGAACTGGTGCAACACGGCTGCACGCCAGATGTCTGACCACAACACGTGGTGCCTGCTCTGCACTCTCATCAATCCAACACAAACAAACATGCACGGAAACCCAATGCCACTTACATAGGGCCATGCACAACTTTACAAAACAACACAGCTAGCGCACATGCTCAGGGACCGATACCTGTGCACCACCAAAGAACTCTGGATGGCCGCATACTCGTATGTAGGCAAAAAGAATGCGACGCTGGACACCCCGTTCCAGCTCCATGACCTGCAGGCGGCCTTAAGCAAGATGAAGCGTGGCACTGCACCCGGGTACGACAAGGTTACGGTCAAGCTCTTGTTAAACCTTCCCGACGCAGTCTACACCGCACTCCTCAAATACATCAACAGCGTTTGGGACAAAGACACTCATCTCCCTTTCGACTGGAAGTCAGCTCTTGTGGCCTTCATCCCGAAGGCCGGCAAATCTATTGATGTGGAGAACCTTCGCCCCATCTCCCTCACGCCTTGTGTCGGCAAACTGATGGGTACAATCGTGCGTGACAGACCAACACCGTCTCAATATTCTTCAGGCCTCTCCTGACCCTCCTTTCCACACGCGCTAGGTCACATCATGTGTCCTGTTGCTTGACCAGCATGACCACTCCACTCCCTTGTCACCTTGCCTCCCTCGGCGTGCTTGCCACGACAAGTGCAGGCAAGACTGCCATCTTGAGCGGTTAGCTGCTGTTCGCTTCATTTATTTTCATTTCTCCCACCAGTGTATTGTAGCGACACCATTGAGGCAGCAAGAGACAGCGCAAACACCAATGCCGACGCGGTCCGTGCTCCCGCATTCGCCACGGACGTGCGTGGAGCACGCAGTGAACTTGAGTGCAGCTGGCATCTCTGCCGACGTCTATACTTAGTTTCACAACCTGTTGCTGAAAGGGGCCGCTTAGCCAAGTAGGATGAAGTGCCTCAGAAAATTGTGTTCCTACACACCTGTCACCCCATGATAATAATGACACGTGGCTCCATCTATGTTAAAAGAAGTGTACTAATATTTAGCTTGTTTATTTTTGTTGCAGGTAGCGCTCGTCTTTTTCATCGTTCTTTTTTTTTTTGGACGGGCAACGCCTGTTCCAAAGGGACTGACCCTATTTCTTTTTCTACTAACAAGCAGCCAAAATTAATCCGGAGCCCTCCACTATGGCGTCTGCCATAGCTCATTGGATATGTTCTCGTTCTCATTTTCGCTGCTCTCACTGCGACAGTACTAAATGATCTCGACTTGTGCAAGTTATCCCTTTAGAGGGATCTACCCTGGAGTCGCAGCTATACTACCTGGCGCAGGTAGCGGCAGCGACACTGCACGATGTGCGCCGCTTCGATCAACAGTGCATTCCGAGACCGTTTCTTGTATTAGAAGCTGAACTTCTTCAGCATCCTTTGCATCGTTGCTGCGGACACAGTCGGTAGTGTGTCGTCCTCTTTGAAGCGCGGCACCACCTTGGCGAGAGTTGGAATCTTCCCCATCTGGAAGCACTCGTGCACCAACCTTCGCAACACGCTCAGGTCAAAATCGTCCAGCTTCCGTGTGTCCGCTCGCCGTCCTTTCCACCACAGCACTTCTTCAGTGACAACATTCCGCCCACCTTCTCCGTCTCCGTTGTACACTTTGATATGTTTGAAATGGTTTTCCGCGTATGTTTACACTTGCTATTTAGATAGCTTTCTTGACCCCTTGAGGCATAGTTGGTCGCGAAAATGTTTATTTAAAGTACTAATTTTAAGATGGACCAATGCAGTCTCATTTTGTTAGTCAATTGAATTCCTTTTCTGTTGTTGTTGGTGTTGTTGTTGCAGGGATACTCCAGTACAGTGGCCTCTATATGAAACTGGAAAAGTTGGTGGGGCCCCACCAGTTCATGATATACGGCGATCCTGCCTACCCACTAAAGCCACTCTTAATGAAGCCCTATGGCAGCTCTTCCCTGACGACAACGCAGTTGGCATTTAACAGTAGCATGAGTCGTGTTCACCAGGCTGTTCAATGGGGATTTGGGAAGGTGGTCACTGAATTTGCATTTCTGGATTTTAAAAAGAATGAGAAACTACTGCGACAAGTCGCTCACATGTGCAAAGCAGCCACAATTCTGACTGTCACACATGTTTGTATGGCAGCCAGGTGTCTCAATACTTTGAACTTCATCCACCTAGTCTACACGAGTACCTGAGACTACATCACTGAAGTACTTAGTCTCAAACATAAGGCTTTATGCTTTCTAGATTGCCTTTACCTTGGAGAAGTGATTGTTCATATTAGCTGTCATGTTTTTGTATGTTTAGTGCCTAACTGCACACAACTTGTTTGAAGCACATTGCTTCCAACATTCCTTTGGTGCCAGCTTTCTTTTTCTGTTCTGCATAGTTTCACTGTCAACGACACACTATTGCACTACTGTAATAAAGTTGAGTTACATCTGTGCAATGTTCAGATGATTTTGTCACTCTTACTGCAATTGTAATGCCAAAATCTAGTGTTGCTTTATTTGTTGTTCGCATGAACTTATCCCTCCAGCTATTTAGCAAGGAAGTACTAAAGGGATTTTTTTCTATAGAGTTGATTTGGACAGGCACTTTAGAACTGAGCCGACAAAAGAGCTTGTGAAGCTTATGGAAAGGTTAATATTTATAATGACTTCAAGAACACCATCTAAAGGCCTCCGACCCAACTCTCCAAGTGCAAAGTTTCTTGAAGAGTTCGTTGCATTCCTTGCAGAATGGGAAGATTATGCTGCCAAGCATGGTGGTGGATTTCTCAGCCCAGGAACTGCCCTTGGTCTGCGTGCGACCATAAAAGCACTCTGTCCCTTTTAGACTACTTAAGTAGCTCACTAGGCTATAAGTACTTGTTAACAGCTAATCTTAGTCAGGACAAAATGGAAAATATGTTTCATGTTGTAAGGCAATCCTTTGGTTGTAACGACCATCCTTCACCTTAACAGTTTTTAATTATAATAAACAGCTTGTCATTCTACAGTCTGGCAAGGCCTCCTAAAAATGGGAACTCACCAGGAGACTTTGTAACCGCACTCTCAAAGCCATCTGATGTTGGAAAACGAAAGGTTGGCCACCTAACAGAAATTATTGATGAGATATTGGATGATGGCAATTTGGAGTGTGCAGAATCTGTGTTAAAAACACAAGGCAAGCAGTTACATCACGACAACTGTGTCAAAAAGCACAGTGACAGTAGATTGGTATTTTTATATAGCTGGCTATGTTGCCAGAAAGTCTAAAAAAATTTCCACATCCGAAGCATGCCTTTCGCCTTCTTTTTTGCCCCTACAAGCAGATTGTGATGGAAATTCCATACTAACACGTCAGTTTGATCATGGGGGCTTGATCTACCCTTCCAAAGCTGTTGAGGAGCTTGTTTGTAATGTCGAGGACACATTTACTGCACATTTCAGCAGGAATCAGCTTCATGCTGAAAGCATGGCCTGCTTTTTGCGTTTCCTTCAGGGAGCGAAGCTTAAAGAAGTGGGATGCATGCAGTGAGCATAGGCGGAGTTTTACAACAAACATAATAAAATTCTATGCACTGATGAGGCTTCACTTCTTTGTGAAAAGCAAAGAACATGGAATGGAACATACAAAGAAAGAAGCAGAAGCTCCTGAAAATGAGGCGATGCCAGTAGAACGACAGTCGCTAACATACCTTCGTTGTCCGATAAAACAAAAACAAAAACTTGTGACATAGGTTCTGAAAGCGCTCCCCATACAGCATTTCTGTGGACCATAGTGTGCAATTTTTTAAAGCTGCAATAAATTTAAAGCACGAGACAAACAGAATGCATTCAATTTCCTCTCCACATTTGTGGGCTGATTGGTGTCGCATCTCCTGTAGAAAAAAAAATGCCAACCCCATTTTATTACGGCTGCTTGCGTAGTTTCCGTAACTCTGGTTAAAATGGCAGCACAACAGAGACAAAGACAAGGCACATAAAACACATGACAAGCGCACCGTCTCGTTTGTGTGTTTCTTCATCTCAGTTACGCTGCCGTCATAACCAGCTATGGGCAAACTAGCCCAAAACAAAGTTTTATTTCACCGCTCATCGCAATAAGCGTGCTCACTAATTTTGTAAGGAGTGGCCCTCATAGATTATTGCATGCCTGTTATCTGAACTTGCAAATTGGCGGAAAGTGCCAGTCACTTGCGAGCGCCCGCTGAAAAGCGCACTGGAGCCCGCAAGAGCAACCCGCCAGCGAGTGCTGGCGCCATCTGTCGGAGCATAGCAAAGTATTTCATATCAGCTCGTGCCTTCACGACACTAGGATAACCTTCTAGCCTCTATACTAGCAGCGTCAGCGGCGTCAGTAAGTCGCTGCCACCTCTTCGCTGAGCAACGGTCCTAATGCAATACAAGTTCCTATTTTTGTAGACCAGTGTTTTATTGTGTTCACTTGTGCTTACTTAAACACCTCTGCAACGTCTACAGTATCTTTTCCGTGTGGCTGTTCCATTTATGGCGTGCATATGTGTACTATCGTAGAACTGGGAAGTTTGCCCAGAGTTCATTGCTGAATGCTTGCCTTGTTGCGGCGAGTGTAACTCCATGAAATATGGGCCGGTGCTGTGTTCCCGGGTGTCGTGGAAACTGACAATGGCCCAAAAGTGCATGTTTACTGCTTTTCAAGAGATGAAGCACTGAAGAAAGCGTGGTTGCGAGCCATTCCACAGAAGGATTTCACACCTACAGCGCATTCGAGGGTATGGTACTGAAGCTATGCTTCAGGGAATTTTTTTAATTTATATATGACTCCATGAACGGAAAGTACCCTTCATAGGCAGTGATAGCATCTTAAGTAATGTACGGATTGGTCAGCAGGCATTTATTTCTGCAGATGAGCACCAGACTGTGTGTACATTTGTACACGAATAAGAACATCTTTGCAGACGCTCGAACGAACGCCATTCTCACATTTTAGCTTGTATAACTTGATTATTGTCCTTAGTATAAATTATGCCTCTTTTCTTCTACATGCTACAATTTTTGCCTGTTTGCGTGACAAATGTGGAAAACGGCGGCACTCTTAAGATGTTTTTTACTTGGCGTTTTAAGCAATAGACAGTTCTGGCGAATTGCCTTGCGTCATTTCATTTTTTTCACACGTCTGTGAACTGCACTTCCATGCAGATGACTTCAACATGACGTCTCATCAAGATGAACAGACAGGAAGAACAATAGATCTGAAGTGTGATAGACTGCAGCTGAAGAAGGATGTTGTGCCTTCTCTGTTCCCAAACTGTCCAAATACATTTCTTCAATGCCAGCATGCAGTGAACTGCCAAAGATCAAAAACGCAAGGAAAACGCTGCTCTGCGGGAGGCTACGAGAAAACCCCTTGAATCTAATGAACTTGAGCATAAAATAAACAAAGTTTTATCATATGAGAAACTGAAAGCTAAACTGTCTGGAATTTGCAACACAACATTTTGGACTGCTTCTGTCGATAAACAGTGCATTAGGGTTTTCATCGACAACGATCCTTAACATAATGTGAAATGTGCCTTGATAGTTCTCCCAGATCTATCATTTTCCATTTTCCTGAACAGAGTGAAGCTTCACTTGCTTCTTTGGGGCAGCACTGTGCCAATTCAAGTATGTGACACCTCCAGTCTGTCCTTGTTGCTAGAGGAGATCGAGAAACACTTCCATGATATACCTGAAGTGACGTCGAAGGAAACTAAAGTATTGCACTTAGTCAGTTCACTTCTTGCATACGTCATTGAGGACAGTGATATGCCGAAAGAACTCTGCTTTGTTGAAATTTCTGGATGAGCAGATAGACCTTCTTGCAAAACAGCGTGTCTATAGTCCAAAACTATTGGTATTCGCAAGTATTATAAATTCGATTTCTCCTTACGCCTATACTTCACAAGAGCTGCAACAAGAATGATTTTGCCCCATCCTTTCCCACTCCGGCATGTTTGCTCAAACTACAAAGCTGGCCCTGTTCTAGAGCAAAGCCAAACGCACCACCTTTGCTACATCTGAAAACAAGTGAAGTCAATGCAAGACCACGAAAAGACCGTCACCCTGATGACTGATGAGATCCACATAAAACCATACTTTGACTACAAAGGCGGCGCAATAGTAGGATCATCAGTTCATTCCACGGAACCCGTCACAACAGCTCATGTGTTCATGGTACAGTCGCTCCTTTCTGCAAATAAGGACGTCATTCACATACTGCCTGTGAGCAAAATGAACACAGAAATTTTGCACGAGCATGCCAAAAATATAATCCTAAATGTCGAGAAAATGGGCTTTAAAGTTATCGCTGTAATAACAGACAACAATGCTCTGAACCGCAAGATGATGTCCTTATTTGCTGCAAGCCCTCAAGTGAGCATTGTCTATCCCCATCCAGCAGACAACGCTCTCCATCTTTTCTACGTTGTAGATCCTCTGCATCTGTCGAAGTGCGTCCAGAACAATTGTATCAACCAGAAAAAACTCCCGAACATGTCTCTAATCTCCTGAAATGGATTTGAGTGGAACCATGCCTGAAGGGCCTCCTCGTATGAAAGCTGCTTCTTTTGGAGCTGTGCAGCAGCTTTATTCTGCAGAAAAAACATCGCTTGTTAAGGCTGGCTACAGATTGGACGCAAAAGCCATGAGTCCAACCTCTTTGGAGCGGCAAAATGTAAAACTCATCTTGGATGTCATGAATCAGTTCGTGTCAAATGCACTTAGAACACATGGTTCCACGTTCAAGATTGCTCAAGCTGAGTCGACTGCTCTTTTCATGAACAATATCCTCACATGGCGGCGAATAGTCAATGTTAAGACCCCTTGCAAAGGCCACAGGCTTAGGGACAGCATGCAATATCCTGTAAGGTCTGTTGACAAAACACAGTTAACTTTCCTGAGTGCCATTGTCGACTGACTGGACGCTCGGATGCGAATTGGCACCAGCAGTGACTCGCTGACGAAGAAAGAGACATACAGTGCTTTGTGACTGATGTGCTATTGCCTGGTAGAACTCTCGCGGTAGTGCTTGGAAGAACTTCAAGTACGTCTTGCTGGGAAAGTTTCAGTCGGACATACTAGAAGACCGGTTAAGCCGTTACCTCCAACAAGCAGGAGCACAGTACCACATTTGAGTGCGTCAACTCTACGAATGTGAAAAAAAGCTTCGTGAAAAACTTTTGACATTAACTTACTACGAAACAGTGTGAAGACGACCGTGAAGATCTTGTGGGATGCAACTTTTCCGTGGCTGTCAGTGACAACCATTTGTGAAAAATGCTCTCACTATCATCACTGTGATTACGGTCACCGCATGGTTTGCTGGACGGGTCGACTCACGGAGGAAGGAAACTCGGGAGAGGCCCTGACGTCACTCTTTGTGAGGCTATAGCTAAAGGGAAGCCAGAAGTTGGTGTTGCTCATGGCGTTGCTCCGCCTATCGGGCCAGCTCTCCTCTCTTGTTTACATTTCTCGCGAAACCACGCCGCGCTGCGCGCAACCGGGCTGCTCGGACGCGCACGCTCCGCAGCAATACTAAACAATCGTTAGCACGTTAGCATGATTACGCCAAAGAGGGCAAAATTTCCCGCAGATATTCCTTCGTCCGTTGCCATTGCCGTGGCGTGGTGACGACGAGGAGCACGAGCCACATGATGCCGGGGAGTTGCCAAATCCTAGCTTTGGAGAAGCCGTCGCGGCTCTGGACCTCCCCCGCACGTACGTCGCACCTCACAGCGACCCTGACAGCAATGCGGCCTTCCAGGCTATTGAGAAACGTGTGGTGATTTCGAGCGAGCGAAAGAAACGGCAAGTCACCATTTAGACTTTTTAAAGTTCTAAGCGCACTCTGGGGGGGGGGGGGGGTGTAAATAAATTGTCTATAGTTGAAGCTGCACTTTTTTCATTCATTTTCGGAGCTTTCCTCACTGTTGCGTTTTCCCGGCTGTTACGTTTTTTTCCCTCGGTCCGGTGAAAAACGTATGAACGGGGTTCCACTGTACTTCGGATGTGCGCATCACGAAATTGGTCCGCTAAGCAGCAGGGACATGTGGGTACGGCAGCTCCAACGAACCTTTTTGCGTCTGTCGGCACTAAGTCGTTGTTTGTTCGCCGGACGACTCCGAAGCAAGCACAATTTGTTGCGACTATTGCAACCACTGCCCAGGTGCTCATGGCCGAATAATGGACTTGGGTAAGTGGCCTTTGTTCCGGACATGCATTAACGGCACGCGAGGTCATCGTTAGTTTAATGCTTGTCAAATCGGGCCTTTTCTCTGCTTTCCAGAGCGGGCTCGTTTGTCAAGCTTGTTGTTTGGGTGCTTTTCTAACCTAGATTAGGTTTAGTCAGTTTGTCCTAGTGCATGACTGACCTAGCTCGCGACACTTTGTGTCGATATATCTTCATATCTGTGGTACTTTTAGCCAAGTACTGCCGCAGCTGCCTAGTGTCAGGTGCAATCTCTGAGCAGTACGGTGATAATTAACCGCCAATTATATATCACCTTTTCGCATGCGCGAGCGCGTGGTGGTTATTTGCGGGATTTTGTGTAGTCATAAATGCGCGCGCTTCCAATGCATGGCTGCGGTATACATGGCTTGCAGTGACGTCACTTCCACTAATGACGGGACGGTTTTCCGGCATGCGAATAACCCTGTTTTGCAACAGCTATTTGTGCAGTTGTTAGATGTAATGGAAGTAAAAGCAGCCTCAGGAAGGAGTCGGCAAACACAAACCTTTTACGGCTACCGAAGGTTGCGGAATGGCAAGGCGAATGGTTGTGGAATGGCAAGCCGGTCACACATTCAAGCGTGCCGATCTCAAGGGAGATCTCCCAAACATCTGAGTGTGCGGCGCCCATTCTGTAACAGGTAAACCTGCACTATTATTACAGAAGGCGCACTTAACACTGCGCTAGAATCACATTTGTTTGCATTGGTAGGGAGACCCTCCAAGCTTTGCGGAAAACCGAACCCAGACTGGGCGCCAATGCTTTTGCTAGGCTACAAAGCAAAGAATGAAGGCCCTGTGCGCTACGAGCGTGCTGCAAGGCGACGGTGCAAACAAAATCGTTCATGGTAAATTCAACCTCTTGAAGTTTCGCTGCGACTACATGAAAAGAAAAATCATTAAGGGCATAGTTTAGTGCAGGCAGAAGTCAATGTAGCTTGCACAGTGAAGGCTTTTTAAACGTTAGCTTGCAGCAATCACTCAGCTACGCTGTGTGTATGCGGGCGGTGGCCATCCCATGGAACATAGCAGCGACAGGTAAACAGGCCGCATCAATACGCTGACTAACGTTGCTAGCTTTCGCTGCTGGAATCGCGTCGTTAAAAGAGACGAGCACACTCTGAAAACGCTCACTCTTTTGAAAACTCACCTCACTGAGCACCATGACATGCTTTGGCGGCAGTTGCTTCGCTGCGAGGCCTCTAACCCATCCACTTGTGAAGAAGTTATGGGCCTCCAAAGACTTGACCATTCTCATCTTATTCTGTGTGGTGTAGTTTGTCGGAAGAACAAGGTAATTATAAATGTCCGGGTACGTTGTGGCTGGCAGAAAATCCGCGTCTGTAGTGACATCGGTTCCGATGCATAATGTGTATACGCCGATTTTATCACACATTTTCACTTTTGTCGCGCAGGGCCGACAAGGTCGTTGAAATACATTGGGCAAAGCCCAGCAGGATTCATTTTCGCCATCACTGCCTCAAACACACTACAGTTATTGCGACGGAGGCCACGAAAAAAATAATGATGAAGTGATAACCGCGCACCTATGCGCGTGCCTGTTGATAAGGTTCCCCAAGATGGCGGCGTGCATACTATGGCGTGCATACTACGTGTATAGTGCCAAATTTAGCAGAGTCTTATCATTGGCCGAGAAACCCTAAGCCCTGGCTACATAAAGGACGTCGCCACATCTATATCCACTGAAGTTCGGTTCACTCGTATGGTTTACTTGTAGTGCTTGTCTCAACACTGTTATCACCGCGGCTTTCTCGAAATGCTGGTACTCCCTGACCACGCTAAAATCGTTGGACACAAAAGTGACTCCCAGAGCACTTATTACGTCAGTGGCTATGTGGCCCGGAAGATGTTGAAAAAGACGAAGTGCAATGAATGTAGCAGGCTGTTGCTTCACACAGAGAACTTGAGCTTGCTTCCGGCAGAGTCATGCCTCACATGTTACATAGATAGAGGTGGCCTCCTGTACCCGTCTGAGTCTCTAGCAGACCTGGTCAAAGCTGTGGAGGATGCTTTTACCTATTGCTTCAGTTTCAACAAGTTGAAAACTGATAGCATCATGGACCTCATTTCTTGCCTGTCTGTGAAGAGGTTAAGTATGGTCGGCTGTGAGCAGCACAAAGTGGAAGTGACGAATCAAATCATTCACTTCTTCACACTGACAAGGATGCATTTTCTTGTAGCTGGAAAAAAGGCATCCAACCAAAAAAAGAGAGAAAAGATGAAGTTTTTGAAGTTGAGACGTACTACTTAACTTTCATAACGTTAACACAGCCAACAAGGTTTTCTTTTTTATGTTATTGTACATTACCCACATTGTGTCATCTGTTGCGACTCTTTAGTAATGTCTTATTCACATTGTTACAAAGGTCCCATTAGCAAATTTGATGTCACAATCTGGCTGTGTTTGACATAGGTAGAAATCAATTTTCGTAAACTGGTTTATGACTGCATGTGTTTGTTAATCAAATCTCAATGCCATGTGTGTATGCCCATCTTGGCATTGCATATTGACTGTTTCTTTTTACTTGCCTTACTTTCCTTAGCTTAGTTTTGTATAACTTGCAGTTATCCCCTACAATGATGCATTTTCTTTTGATGGCCTTTTTGATGTTTAGTTGTAAGATTGTGTCAAAATAAATGTCTTGCTTATTAAAGCTTGTACGAAATAGACCTTGCTTTTCGATGTGCAAGTCATAAAAATAAAGCGTGCAAGTATGGTTGCTGATGCTTCTACCTGAATTGAGACGTCATGAAGAACACTGCGGCATCAAAGCGAAAACTGCAAGGACATTGTTTTGGTGACAAGCCCATGGCAAGTAATTTGATTCACTATATTCCAGCGCTTCAGGGTGCCAGCAGCGCACGCAGCTAATACACAGGGAAGCAAGTTTAAACATAGTTTTCAGTGCCAATACACACTTTGCAGCGAGCCTTCAGAAAAGTGTGCCAACTAGCCTTTGTTGTAATCTGCACAGCATTGTGAAATAGCTGCAACAAAAAACGGCTGCTACGCACGCGCGCTTGCGGAGGGCATCTTGGAGTTGACAGCAGCAGCGCCGCATCTGAATGAATTCTTGCTCCCTCTCCGGCGCACTAATGCTGATACCTCTCCTTCTAGCCACCATACCCACGCCACTGGCCACGTCTTTTTCAGCCAGCATTGTTGAGCCTAGTGTCAGGCGCTGTTTCGTGTACTACACCCCAGTGTGCACTGTTTGCCTGCTTTGTTTTGGCATCTTGAGTACGACTCGGCGGCAGTCTTTCACAGCGAAAGAAAAGCTAAAGATTATAGCCACTGCCAAAGAAATCGGCAACAGAGTTGCTGCAAGATAGAATGACGTCGACGAGTCGTGCATTCGCGACTGAAGGAAGAAAAAAAGAGTCTTGAAACAATGAACCGGGACAGGCAAGCATTTCGTGTTCCGAAGACTGGCACGTACCTCCACCTTGAGATGCAGCTTGCCCAGTTCATTGAGGAGCAGAGAAGTCGTAGCCACGTTGTTTCGACTGAGATGACACAAATGGAAGCCCTGAAGTTGGCCAGGGAAATGAACATTCCACACGAGTTTCGTACAAGCCATGGATGACTTCAGCGCTTCATGCAAAAACATGGATTTTCTATGTGGCGGCGAACAACCATGTGCCAGCAGCTTCCTCATGCCTGTGAGGAAAACTTTTTGAACTTTCAACGATATGTTATCGCACTTCGGAAGGAGCACAGCTATTTGCTTTCTCAGGTGGGAAATGCTAATCAGACACCTGTGTACTTTGAGATGCCAATGGACATGACCATGGAAAAAAAGGGTTCCAAATCAGTCAGTGTGCTGACCCGGCAGAAATGCTATGCTGCACTGCACAGTCATGTTATGTGCTTTGGCTGGCAACACGAAACTGCGCCCGTATGTCATTTTCAAACGTAAGACGCTACCTAGCACCCCACTGCCCCCAGGAGTCGTTGTGCATGCTTAAGAAAATTCCTGGATGAACAGTGGCCTAATCAGTGACTGGCTTCGATAATCTGCGAACGAAGACCAGGTGCGTTGCTGGCACACCGGTTGATGCTCGTATTGGATTCCTTTCGAGGCCACTGCACTGATGCGGTGAAGGCGCGCCTTACCAAGACCGGCACCGACCTCGTTATAATACCTGGTGGCATGACATCCATGCTACAGCCACTCGACGTATGCCTGAACAAGCCATTCAAGGCACACATGAAGCAGCTGTATGTCAAGTGGATGGCCGACGGCCTTTATGCCCTCACACTGACAGGACGCGTGCGAAGGCCCGATATTCCATTGCTGTGCTAGTGGATCATGGATGCGTGGAAAGCGATACCGGCCGACTTGGTGCATAAAAGCTTTAAAAAATGTGCCATCAGTAACAGCTTGGATGGTTCCGAGGACGACTACGTCTTTGAGAGTGGCGATGAAGCCTCAGATGGCAGCAGTGAGAGCGGCGACGATTGAGAATCGGATAACCAGTGACATGGTGGTGGTCATATGAATAAATGTTCTGAAAACGAAATTATCACTGAGTGTGCAGTTGTATCTTTCTAGTGCTCTTTTTTTTTTTTTTCGTGGAATTCAAAGTTAGGGGTGCGGGTTATATGCAAGTAAATACAGCACTTTGAACTGTTATCTAGTAATACGATATTTGCTTGCATAATGGTCGCCACCCCTGTATTCTGTCACCAAAATTTCGTTTTTTTTCTTCCTGCGTAATGATCGCACTCCGCACTTACTGGGAAGTCGCACTGTCGCGGCAATGGCAGTGATCTGGCCACACGTTCTTTGTTTTGCGAGGCGGCCACCGCGCAAAACAATGCAGTGGCACCTTGCTTTGAGCCGTTTTCCATAAAGGCGGGATGCACACTCCTGCTGAAAGCACGAGGAGGAGGAGCCAACTGAATATTGTGAGCAAAAGAAGCTGATCAACGAGAAGTCAAGCCTCCAAAACCGACTTTTGTCCCTCAAAGCTCTACTTGGAAGTGCACAAGAGCTTATAGGTAAAGGTCTGGCTGCCAAGGACATGGACAAAGTAGACAGGGGCAATATTTTGCTGGGGGATGCGAACTCTAAACTGCCCCCTGTCCTTCAGCGAATCAAAGTAGTTGACCTAGCTCTTCAGTCTTTGAAGGCCAATTGAATTTTTGTTAAGGTGGTGTTTGTGTGCAGACCTCATTACGTGGCTCTATTCATGTTTTTAATGTTTAGCGGCAAGGTCGTTGTATTTCGTATGGCAGTAGCTAGTTGCTTCTGATACTACATTGCTGCAAGCAAATTACCACCTGTGATTCTTTTTGCACTGGTGTGTGCTCTTATACACTGTCATAGTACTGTATGTTGGTGGTGTTGCAACGAAGTGCAATGGCTTTGTTCAGTACACATAAAGTTCTTCCCCCATCATGTGGTGCTTTTTTGATGTTTTCAACTGAAATTAATAGCTAAACTAGTGCAACTACTGTTTGTAGTAGCTGCCACTTATTTCATGAACTTGAGCAAAAATCTTTTGATTTGTTGCGCTCCTTCTAAATAATTCTGGTCAGTGGGAGAGAGAATCAATTTTCATGTAGTTTTTGGATTAGTTTCTATAAAAAAATACACTCAATTATTTTTAATGCCTTGAGTGTGCTCCAAAAGTGTTCTGATATAGCCCCTAAATTGCTCCAGACCTGCTCCAAAATGGAGTTTTTGCTGTACAAAGCTGCTCCAAAATAACACTTTTGCTGCTCCCGTGCCTGCTCCAAAAGGCGAAAACCTGCTTCCACCCCTGACAATTAGAAAGCCTATTTCGTGTGAACACCTGTGGAGCGGCCGCCGAGAAAGGGCCTTCTTTATTTCAGCCTTGAAATAATAACTCCTGG